>NW_027142408.1:600000-1063576 GCF_026170545.1 Melanerpes formicivorus
AAACCAAGACACTGGGTCAAGCCAAGGCTGGTTCAAACCAAGACTCTGGGTCAAGCCAAGGTTGGGTGAAACCAAAACACTGAGTCAAGCCAAGGCTGGCTCAAACCAAGACTCTGGGTCAAGCCAAGGCTGGCTCAAATCAAGACACTGAGTCAAGCCAAGGCTGGCTCAAACCAAGACATTGGGTCAAGCCCAGGTTGGTCTAGCCAAGACATTGGGTCAAGGTGATGCTGGGTGAAACCAAGGTTGGGTCGAGCCAAGACACTGGGTCAAGCCAAGGTATCGTATGACACCAAGGTGGGGTCTAAGCAAGGTTGGGGCAAGCCCACACATCATTTGGTCAAGCCAAGATTGGGTCAAGCCAAGGTTGAGTTGAAGCAGTGGTGGCTTGAATGAAAGATGGGGCAAGCCAACAGATCACTGGGTCAAGCCAGGGTTGGGTCAAGCCAGGGTTGGGTCATCCCCAGCTCTTGGATGTCACCACGACGGTGTTTGAACCCAACCCGGCCACAGCCGTTCCCAGTTCCTCCCTTTCCCATTTTTGGGCTGTGCCACTGGTGGGCTGTGATGATGATGATGGTGGTGGTGGCGAGGGTGGTGGTCCCCTCACTCACATGCCCCAGGAAGAGCATCATCTCCACCTCAGCCAGGCGCCGGCCGATGCACTGCCGGGCGCCGAAGCCGAAGGCCACGGCCCTGAAGCTGCTGGTGGCCTCCTTCAGAAGCCACCGCTTGGGGTCGTAGTCCTGGGGGTTGGAGAAGACCTCAGGGCTGCGGCCCAGGGCATAAAGAGCCACCTGGCACAGGGTCTGGGGGGGGGGGAACAATGACCAGTGGTCATCAGTTGCCACCGGAAGCCACCAAAGGCTACCAGCAACCACCAGTAACCACTAGTTGCCACTGGTTGCCATCAGCAGTCCCCAGTAGCCACCAGTAGCCACCAGAAGCCACCAAAAGCTACCAGTAGCCCCCAGTACTCCCCAGAAGCCCCCAGTTGCCATCAGAAGCCACTTAGTAGCCACCAGTTGCCTCCCCAGCCCTGCACCCCCCAGCGCCCCCAGACCCTGATGTTTCCCAGTCCCTCCCAGCGCTCCCTCCCAGTTTTCTCCAGTCCCTCCCAGTCTGCCCCATCCCCAGACTCCAGTGCCCCCCAGTGCCCCCACTCCTCCCCATCCCCTCCCAGGCCGCACCCCCAGTGCTGCCAGTGCTCACCCCTGCTGGCACGTGGTAGTTGTGCAGCACCACGTCGGTGGCCGGGTAGCGCTGGACGGTGATGCCCACCGGGTACAGCCTGGGGGCGTCCCAGTGTCCTCCCAGTGCTCCCAGCAGCACCGGCGCCTCCCGGCTGCCCTCACAAAGGCTCCCAGCCCCAGTCCCCCCCCCCCAGGGTACAGCCCTCCCACTAAGCCCCAGTCCTCCCCAAACCCTTCCACTCCCACCCCCAGTGCTCCCAGTGCCCCCAATGCCTCCCACTCCCCCATCCCAGTGCTCCCAGTCCCCCCTCCCAGTGACCCCAATGCCTCCCAGTGCTCCCAGTCCCCATCCCCACTGCTCCCAGTGACCCCAATGCCTCCCAGTCCCCCATCCCAGTGCTCCCAGTGACCCCAGTGTCTCCCAGTCCCCCATCCCAGTGCTCCCAGTGACCCCAATGCCTCCCAGTCCCCCATCCCAGTGCTCCCAGTGCCCCCAATGCCTCCCAGTCCCCCCTCCCAGTGCTCCCAGTCCCCACCCCCAGTGCTCCCAGTGACCCCAATGCCTCCCAGTCCCCCATCCCAGTGCTCCCAGTGCCCCCAATCCCTCCCAGTCCCCCCTCCCAGTGCTCCCAGTCCCCACCCCCAGTGCTCCTAGTTCCCCTTATTGCGCCCCAGTCACACCCCTAATCCTCCTAATCCTTACACACTCCCCTCCCGGTGCTCCCAATAACCCCAGCACCTCCCAGTAACCCCAGCACCACCCAGTAACCCCAGCACCTCCCAATAACCCCAGCACCTCCCAGTAACTCCAGCACCTCCCAATAACCCCAGCACCACCCAGTAACCCCAGCACCTCCCAGTTCCCCTCTCAAATGCTCCCACTCTCCCATCCCAGTGCCCCCAGTGCCTCCCAGTCCTCCTCCCACATGCCCCCAGTCCGCCCTCCCGGCGCTCCCAAGTTCCCCTTACTGCCTCCCAGTTACACCCCTAATCCTCCCAGTCCCCCCTCCCAGTGCTCCCAGTATCCCCAGCTCCTCCCAGTCCCCCTCCCAAACCCTCCCAGTCCCTCTGATCCCTCCTCTCCCCGCTCCCGGTCACCCCGCTCCCTCCCGGTGCCCAACCCAGCCCTGCCCAGCCTCCCAGTGCCCCCCAAATGCCTCCCAGTGCCTCCCAAATGCCTCCCAGTGCCTCCCAAGTGCCCCCTCAACCCCTCCCGATGCCTTCCAGTCCCTCTCAGGGACCCCCAACTCCCTTCCAGTGCTTCCCAGTCCCTCCCAGTGCCTCCCCACCCCCCTCCCAATGCCTCCCCACCCCCCTCCCAATGCCTCCCAGTCCTGCCCAGACCCCCACCCCTGCCTCCCAGTCCCTCCCAGTCCCTCCCAGTGCCTCCCAGTCCCGCCCAGACCCCCACCCCCAGTGCCCCCCCGTGGCCCCACCGCAGGGTCTCTTTGATGGCAGCTCTCAGCAGCGGTAGCTCCCCCAGCAGCTCCGGGAGGGGCCGGGGCTGGGGGGGTGGTCCCGGGACCCCCTTTTTCTGGGGGCCCCCCAGCAGCTCCTCGCGCAGCTCGCGCTGCACCCCCGGGTTCCGCCCCAGCTCCAGCAGCGTGAAAAGCAGCGGCATCGCCGTCTGGGGGGGCGCACAATTAGGGCCCTCCCAGGAACCCCTAGAGTGACACCCTCCCCCCCAAAATCCCAACTCAAACCGCCTACCCCCCATGCCCCAAGGGGACCCTCCCTTTTGACCCCTTTCGCCCCCCTATTTTTTGTCCCCCCATTTTTTTACTCCTCCCACAACCCTCCCCCCATTTTTACCCCTTCCCCCCTGGAAGGGGTAAAACAGGACCCTCCTTTTCCCCCCATTTTTGCCCCAACAGGACCCTCCTTTCCCCCCCCCCCCCCTTTTTACCCCCTCCCCCCTGCTTTTTGCTCCTCCCCACTGTAGCTCCCCATTTTTATCCTCTCAGGGCCACCCCCCACCTCCCCCTCGCCCTTTTTCATCTCCCCAGTGACACCCCCCGCCCAAAGCCCCCCCCCCATTCCCCCTCCCGAAACCCCGAGGGGACCCTCCCTGTACCCCCCCCTTTTTACCCCTTCTCCCCCTATTCCCCCTCTCCATTTTTATCCCCCAGGACCCCCCCATCTCTTGCTCCCCCTCTCAAACGACCCCCGCCCCCCGCGCCTCATTTCCCCTCCCACAACCCACCAGGACCCTCCCTTTGTCCCCCCCTTTTGACCCCTTACCCCCCCCACACTTTACCCCCCCGTTTTCACCCCCCCAGCTCCCCCCCCCCCAATTCGCTCACCGTGTCCACCCCCCCCCGCGGTGAATTCCGTGACGTTGGCCTTGACCGAGCCCAGGGGCAGCTGCCCCTGCAGCAGCAGCTCCCCCAGCAGCCCCCCCGCTTTCCCGCCCCCCGAAATCGGCCCCCCATGACGACCCCAGAATTTATTAGGGAGGGGATCTTGGGGTTGCCCCCCACCCAGTTTTAACCCTTCCCCCCCGTTCTGTGCCAGCTCCCGGCAGATTCTCTGGATGCTGTTGTCAGCTGATGGGGGGGGGGGAGGGGGTTGGGCAAAAAAAAAAGAGGGGGGGTGTAAAATTAGGGGGGGGAAATAGCACCAAGACCCTCCCCCAGTAAACTTCGGGGTTCCCCCCCCCCATATGATTGAGATTGGGAAGGGGAGGGTGGTAGAAAGTGAGGTGGGGGTCCCCAAAATTGATGCCCCCACCCCCAATGTCCACTCTGAGGGGCAGAAGTGGGGGGCCCAAGGCGGGGGTCACTGGGGGGGTTCCCAAGGAGGGGGTCTTTGTGGGGGGGGGGGAATCTCAAGGAAAGGCTGTTCGGGGAGGGGTCTTTGGGCAGGGGGTGTCCTAAGAGTAGAAACCTTTTGTTTGGGGTAGGGGGTCCCAGAGGGTGGGGGTCCCATAATATATTTAGGGGTGGGGGTCCCATGTTGTATTTAAGGGGGGTGGGGTGGTGCCTGTGTTTCCCACAGCGTGGCTATACCCTAGGGGAGGGGTGTGGGGGTCATATCTCTTAGTTTGAGGGGGGGTCCCCGAGAATATTTGCCTGCCCCCCTCCCGCCCCAAGAGTTACCGTGCTGGAAGATGACGTCCCAGGCCGCCAGGTGGTCCCTCCAGAGGGGGGGGTTGATGCGCCGGAGAAGGGAGGGGGGCACAAAAATCAGGGGCAGGGTCGTGCTCAGCATCGTTTCCAGCGCTGCCAGGAACTTCTCGGCCCCCCCCCGCCGTGAGACCCCCCCCAAGTAAGCCGAGGCGCTCCCCATAGAGGGCGTAGGTGCTGGCTAGAGGGGTCAAGGGGGGGGGCAATTAGTACCACCTCCCTCCCCCAAAGCATTTCAGCTTCACCTCCCCTCCACCCCCCCAAATAATCTTCTTGACCTCCCCCCGGCAAGCGGGTCCTGGGGTCCCTTGTGTGCCCCCACTCCCCCTATAATAGGTCCTGAGGGGCAGTCCCGCTGTGTGTCCCCCCCCCCAATGCATCGTGGGGGGTGTCCCATTTTGTGTCCCCCACCCCCAAGCTGGAGTCTTGAGGCTCCCAGTGTCCCCCCTTCCTTGTCCCTTGAGGTCCTGGGTGGAGGTCCCGTTGTCATCCCCCCACCCTGGGGTCCTGGGTGTCCCCAGGGTCACCTCCCCGGTGTCCTCTTGGAGCCTCGGGTGAGGCTCCCCCTGTCCTTCCCGATGTCCTCCAAGGTCCTAGGTGTCCCCAGGGTCACCCCCAGTGCCCCCTGAGGTTCCGGGTTGGGTGTCTTGGGCGATGGTCTCCGTGCCACCCCTCCTTGTCCCATGGGGTCCCCATGTCACCCCCAAAGTGCTTTGAGATCCTGAGTGTCCCCATCCTGTCCCCTGAGGTCCCGAATGTCCCCCGCGTCACCCCCAGTGTCCCCTGAGGTGCTGGGTGGAGGGTCCCGGGTGAGGGTCCCCCCGGGTCACCTCCTTTCCCACCCCTCGGTCCCATTTTCCCCCTCCCCAGTGCTGGGTTGGGGTCGGGCTGGTGCCCGCAGAGCCCAGGTCCCCAGCACCGGCGCGCCGCAGCGGTGTCCCCGGGCGTCACCTTCCAGCGTGAAGCGGAAGATGAGGGGGTGCAGGTCGAGGGTGAGGGCCCCGCCGGGGCTGCGCTCCAGGCGGCGCCGCAGCCCCCTGACGAAGTCCTGCGCCACCACGTCCAGCAGCCAGGCGAAGTGGCGGCCGGCGGCCGGGCTCAGCAGCGCAGGGTTCAGCGCCAGGCGGTCGCTGCGCCAGGCGGGACCGTTCCTGCCACCGGGGCCACCGGGGGTCACCGCGCAGTCACCGCCGTGACACACAGCGACCGCCCCCGCGAGCGTGCACTGGGCACACAGTGACTGCAGTGACCACAGCGACCACACGGTGACCACAGAGTGACCATAGCGCGGCCACAGTGACCACAGAATGATCACAGAGACCATCTCCCCCACAGTGCTCCCACACCTCCCCCATGGTGCCCCAAAACCCTCTCCTCCATGGTGCCCCAGATCCTGTCCCTGATGCCCCCCAACCCTCTCCTCCATGGTTCACCAGATCCTGTCGCTAGTGCCCCCCAATGCTCTCCTCCATGGTGCCCCAGATCCTGTCTGTGATGCCCCCCAACCATCTCCTCCATGGTGCCCCAGATCCTGTCCCTGGTGCTCCCCAACCATCTCCTCCATGGTGCCCCAGATCCTGTCCCTGGTGCTCCCCAACCATCTCCTCCATGGTGCCCCAGATCCTGTCCCTGATGCCCCCCAACCCTCTCCTCTGTGGCATCCCCCAACCACCTTCTCCCTGGTGCCCCAGGTGGTGCCCAGGGTGCCCCCAGCCCAGGGCAGGTGCCGGTGGCGACTCACAGCAGGAAGAGGCCCTTCTGGTGGTTCCTCAGCTGGCGGTGTGTGCTCCAGGCCTCGATGCCCATGCGGCGCGGGAAGGTGCCCTCTGCCCTGAAGAGCTGGGCCGCGTCGCGCGGCAGCAGGACGTTCACGCACTCGTAGGAGCCCACCCGGTCCCTGCCCGGGCAGCCAGCGCTCAGCCACGGCCCGCAGCCTCTGCCGCCCCGGGGCCACCAGGGTGGGATGGGCTCAACCTCATGCAGAGCTGCTGCCACCCCAGAGCCATGGGGCTGGCATCAGGGCCACCAGGGTGGGATGGGCTCAACCTCACACAGAGCTGCTGCCGCCCCAGAGCCATGGGGCTGGCATCAGGGCCACCAGGGTGGGATGGGCTCAACCTCACACAGAGCTGCTGCTGCCCCAGAGCCATGGGGCTGGCATCAGGGCCACCCAGCCGATGGGTTCTGCCAGCCTGCAGGGCATGAGGGGGGGATGGGGACACCCAGCAGGGAGGTTCAGATGCCCTGGAGGGGCTGGAGCCTCCTGAGATGGCACCTGCTCCACGGGGACCACCCAACCAAGGGGCCCTGGCACCGTGCAGGGCATGAAGGTGGGATGGGGACCACCAAACTGAGGGGTTCTACCACCGTGGGGGTGCTGGAGCCCCCTGAGATGGCACCTGCCCCACGGGGACCACCCAACCACAGGTCCCTGCCACCATGGGGATACTGGGACACCCCCAAATGGGGCAGGGTCAAACTGGGGGCACCCAGCCAAAGGTTTCTACCACCCTGGGGAGCGCTGGAACCTCCTGAGGTGGGACCTCCTCCACGGGGACCACACAACCAAGGGGGTCCTACCCCCCAACACTCCCACCCCCTCCCTCCCCGCCCCGATGTGCCCCCCACCCTAACCCCGACCTGTAGATGGGTCCCAGCTTCTGGAAGGTCTTCTCCATGTGGTGATGGAAGTGCTGGAAGCCTCCATCCCTCCACAGCCGGTAGAGGTTGAGCCACCGGTTGGCTCCATCCCTCGGAATGGCCTCGTAGGGCTTCACCCCCCCCACTGAGGGACCTTCTGGTGGGGTGGGGTGGACACAGCAACCCCCTGAGCCCCCCAGCTCTGCCCCACAACCGGCCCCACGCTCCCATGGCTGCTGTCTGCCTGCCCCACGGTTGGTGGGACCCCATTTGGATGTGGCCAAGGCCAAGGCCAAGGGGATGTGGCCACCACACGTCAGCATCCCGGGGGTGGGGAGGGGTGTGTGTGTGTCTGGGGACTTGAGGGGCACCTCGGGGGGGGGGGAGACAGGGGTGGGGCTGGATATGGGGCGATCTAGGTTTGGGTGTGGGGTTGGATATGGGGTGGGTCAGATATGGAGCAGGATAGGGGGTGAGTGTGGGGCTAGATATGGCGGGGGCAGGTGTTGGGCTGGATGTGGGGCTGGGTTTGAGGTGGTGGTGGGGCTGGATATGGGGTGATGTGGGGCTGGTGTTGGGCTGGATGTGGGGCTGGGTTTGGGGTGGTGGTGGGGCTGGATATGGGGTGATGTGGGGCTGGATGTGGGGTGATCTACGGCTGGATGTGGGGCTGGTGTGGGACTGGATGTGGGCTGGGTGTGGGGCAGGTGTTGGGCTGGATGTGGGGTGATCTAGGGCTGGCTGTAGGGCTGCATATGGGGTGGATGTGGGGCTGGCCATGGGATAGGATCCGTGGGGCCCAGCCCCACCAGAGGAACTCAGCCCCATACATCCAACTCATAGGACCCAGCCCCACAGATCCAGCCCCACATACTCGGCCCCACAGATCCCCATAGCCGCCCAGGAGCCAGCCCCACACACCCAGCCCCACACACTGGTGGGGGGGAGGGGGCTGGGGAGTTTCACCCCCCCCACACACTCCGTTCCGTGGGCAGCGTTAAAAATAGTTTGGGGTCGGGGGGGGTCAGGGCCAGAAGCTATTTCTGGGGTGGATGACCCTGAGGGGGTCCTGCTCGTGCTGGGGGGGCACCCCATGAGGGGGGCGGAGGGGGGCGAGGAGGGGGTGGGCGGGGGAATGGTGTGGGGCGGTGCCGTAGGGCTGGATGTGGGGCAGATGTGGGGAGATGCAGGAGGCAGGGACAAGACATGGGGCTGCTGTAGGGGCTGGATATGGGGCTGGGTATGGGGCTGGGTATGGGGCTGGAGTGGAGCAGATGTGAGGCAAATACAGGGCAAATGTGTAGAGATGGGGGGTGGGAGTGGGGCAGATAGGGGCACAGAGGGGGCAGATACAGGGCAGATGGGGAGAGATATGGGGCAGGAGTAGGGCTGGTTATGGGGCAGGTATGGGGTTGATGTGGGGCTGGATATAGGACTGGGGTGGGGCAGATGTGAGGCTGGATATGGGGCAGATGTGGGGCTGGATATAGGACTGGGGTGGGGCAGATGTGAGGCTGGACATGGGGCACATGTGGGGCTGGATATAGGACTGGGGTGGGGCAGATGTGGGGCAGCTGAGCCATAGGGCTGGGGAGTCCCAGGCGATCCATCGGTCCCATGGGCGGTCCCAAGTCCCTGTGGGTCACTGTGGGTGGTCCACGGAGGGTCCTGCCCCACTCTGCCCCATCCCCTCCCTGTGCCCCCCATGTCCCCTCCCGTGTCCCCCATGTCTCTGGTATCTCTGGTGGCCCCATATCCCCCGTGCTGCCCCACACCCCAGGACACCCCCTTGTCCCCGGTGTCCCCAGGGCATCCTCCTCTGCCCGTGATGTGCCCAGGGCTCCCGCGAGCGAGCGAGCTCTCCACGCTGTCCCCACCCCCCCGTGACACCCCCGTGTCCCTGGTGTCCCCTTGCTGTCCCCACACCCCCGTGACACCCCCGTGTCCCTGGTGTCCCCGTGCTGTCCCCACACCCCCAGGACATCCTCTTGTCCCCGGTGTCCCCACCATATCCACTTCTGTCCATGATGTGCCCACGTCCCCAGTGCTCCTGTGATCGATCTCTCTCTCCATGCTGTCCCCACACCCCCATGATGTGCCCATGTCCCTACTGTCTCCATGCTGTCCCCACACCCCCAAGACACCCCTTTGACCCCACAGTCCCCATGACATCCCCACACCCCCAGGACATCCCCATGTCCCCGGTGTCCCCAGGACATCCCCTTCTGCCCATGATGTGCCCACGTCCCCAGTGCTCCTGTGATCGATCTCTCTCTCCATACTGTCCCCACACCCCCGTGACACCCCCGTGTCCCTGGTGTCCCCGTGCTGTCCCCACACCCCCAGGACACCCCCGTGTCCCTGGTGTCCCCATGCTGTCCCAACCCCCCCATGACACCTCCGTGTCCCTGGTGTCCCCGTGCTGCCCCCACCCCCCCATGACACCCCCGTGTCCCTGGTGTCCCCGTGCTGCCCCCACCCCCCCATGACACCCCCGTGTCCCTGGTGTCCCCGTGCTGTCCCCACCCCCCCATGACACCCCCGTGTCCCTGGTGTCCCCGTGCTGTCCCCACCCCCCCATGACACCCCCGTGTCCCTGGTGTCCCCTTGCTGTCCCCACACCCCCGCGACATCCCCTTGTCCCCCCTGTCTCCATGCTGTCCCCACACCCCCACGACACCCCTTTGACCCCACAGTCCCCATGACATCCCCACACCCCCATGAGGTCCCCATGTCCCTGGTGTCCCCGTGCTGTCCCCACACCCCATGACACTCCCATGTCCCCACACCCCATGACACCCCCTTGTTCCCGGTGTCCCCGCGCTGTCCCCAGCCCCCGCGCGGTGCCGGCGCGGCCGTGCTGGCCCCAGTCAGACGGGCTGCGGTTCGTCCCTTTATTGGGGGCTGTGCGGCGCGGCCGGGGCCTCGGTTTGTGCTTTTTTTTTTTATCTTCTCCAAAACCTCCACAAAAAAGGTTTGCTTTTTTTTTTGGGGGTGGGGGGAAGGGGCTGGGGGCCACCAAGAAGCCACTAAAGGGCCACCACGGGTCACTTGGAGGCCGCCAGAAGCCACTTTTGGGGCTCATCTCCAAGCCCCTGGTACAAGTTGGAGGTTGAAGCTTCTACAGTTCTGCTACCTGAATCTGGGGGAGGGGGGTAGGGGGGGGAGGGGAGGGTTTGAAGGGTCTGGGGGTGGTCAGTGGGGTCAGAGGGTGGGGGAGGGTCAGTGGGGCCAAGGTGGGAAGGTCCAAAAGGTGGTGGGACCCCGACCGGTCGTCACCATCATCGCCGTCGTCGGGTTGGTGAGACCCCACCATGAGACCTGCCCGTGGAAGGGGGGGTGGGGAGGGGGACACGGGGATGGTGGTGACGAGGGGGGGTGGAGAGGGGGCGAAGGGACCCGCCAAGGTGGGGGGGGTGAGTGCTGGGGGTGCTGATGTGGGTGCAGCTTGCAGCATCTGGAACATCTGCAGTGGTGCATGGTGGGGGTGCTGCAGTGGGTGCAGTGAGTTCTGTGGGGGATGTGATGGGTGCAGTGCCTGCAGTGGGGGCTGCAGTGCCCCCAGTTTGCAGTGCCTGCAGTGGGTGCTGCAGTGCCTGCAGTGGGTGAAGTTTGCAGCATCTAGAATAGGCGCAGTGGTGGATGTGGCAGGTGAAGTGGGTGCTGCAGTGCCCCCAGTTTGCAGTGCCTGCAGTGGGTGCTGCAGTGCCCCCAGTTTGCAGTGTCTGCAGCAGGTGCTGCAGTGGGAGCAGGTTTGCTCTGGGTTCAATCTGCAGCATGTGGAGCATGTGCAGTGGGTGCTGTGCTTACAGTGGGTGCAGTGCTTGCAATGTGCTCAGGGTGCAGTGAGTGCTGTGGGTGCAGCATTTATTGCATTTGCAGTGTGTGTGTGTGTGTGTGGGCAGCAGCTGCAGGGCCTGGAGCAGCTGCAGTGGGTGCAGTGCCTGCAGTGTGCTCAATGTATTCAGGGTGCAGTGGCTGCAGCAGCTGCCATGCTTGGGGTGCTGTGTGCTTGGGGGGCAGCATGTGCAGTGCTTGCAGTCCTGACAGTGTGCTCAAGGTGCAGTGGATGCAGTGTTTGTTTGCACAGCCTGCAGTGCTTGCTGTGTGCTCAGTGCAGTGGCTTCAGGAGGGGCTGGTAGAGAGTGGCTGCAGGGTTTGCATGGTGTGCAGTGGGTTCCATTTGCAGTGCTTGCAGCTTGCAGAGCACAGTTGGCTGCAGGGGTTTGGCACACAGTGGGTGCAGTGCTTGGAGCACCTGCAGTGCACAACTTGCAGGGCCTGCTGAGTCTGGGCCTGCAGTGTGTGCAGTGTCTGCTCTGTTTGCAGTGTGCAATGGTCAGTGTGCTCTGCATGCAGCAGCTGCAGTGTGCTCAGGATGCAGTGCCTGCAGGGTGTGCAAGTTGAAGGGGGTGCAGCATGCACAGCGCAGTGGCTGCAGGGGTTTGGCACGCAGTGGCTGCAGGGTTGGCAGTAGCTGCAGGCTTCTGGGGTGCAGTGCTGGCAGCATACACAGTGCCCAGCTGCAGCGTGCTCAGGCTGCAGTGGGTGCAGTGATAGGTGCAGGCTCTGCGGTGGGTGCTGGGGGTGCACTTTGTTCCGTGCTTGCAGTGGGGTGTGCAGTGCATGTGGAGAGCATGCCTGAGGGGTGTGCTTTGTGTGTGTGCAGTGCACGCATTCTGCCTGTGCAGTGCGAGGATGGCACGGGTGCTGCACCTCTGCAGCGTGTGCAGGGGTGTGCAGTGCATGGCTTGGGTGTGCAGTGTGTGAGCAGTGTGTGGGTTGTGCAGGCAGTGTGTGTCACGTGTGGGTTGTGTGTGCAGTGCATGGGTGGTGTGTGCAGGGTGTGTGCAGTGTGTGCAGTGCATGGGTGGTGTGTGCAGTGCACAGGTGGCATGTGCAGTGTGTGTAGGGTGCATGGGTGGTGTGTACAGAGTGTATGCAGTGCGGGTGCAGGGCATGGGTGGTGTGTGCAGGGTGTGTGCAGTCAGTGCATGGGTGGTGTGTGCAGGGTGTGTGCAGTGTGTGTGCAGTGCACAGGTGGTGTGTGCAGTGTGTGTGCAGTGTGTGTGCAGCATGTATGCAGTGTGTGCAGCGTGTATGCCGTGTGTGTGCAGTGTGTGTGCAGTGCGTGTGCAGTGCGTGTGCAGTGCGCGTGTGTTGTATGCAGTGTGTGTGCAGTGCACGGGTGGTGTGTGCAGTGTGTGTGCAGTGTGTGTGCAGTGTGTGCAGTGTGTGCAGGGTGTGCAGGGTGTGTGCAGTGCATGGGTGGTGTGTGCAGTGTGTGTGCAGTGTGTATGCAGTGTGTGCAGTGCATGGCTTGGGTGTGCAGTGTGTGCAGGGTGTGTGTGCAGTGCACAGGTGGTGTGTGCAGTGTGTGCAGTGTGTGCAGGGTGTGTGCAGTGCATGGGTGGTGTGTGCAGTGTGTGCAGTGTGTGCAGGGTGTGTGCAGTGCATGGGTGGTGTGTGCAGTGTGTGCAGTGTGTGAACAGTGTGTGTGCAGTGCATGGGTTGCACGTGCAGTGGGCATGCAGTGGGTGCATGCCGTGTGTGCTTCGTGTGTGTAATAAACACATGAGGTGCTAACCCCTGTGTGACCTGGGTGTGACCTGGGGGGGGTCTGCAGCAGGTGTGTGCCGTGGTCTGGGTCCGTGATGGGTGATGTGTGCCTGCAGCAGCGTGTGGCACGTGTGTGGCACGTGTGTGGCACGTGTGTGGCACGCGGGACACCTTCTGGACCTGTATCACGTGTGTGACACATGTGACACCTGGGCCCGTGGCACGTGTGTGACACCTGCTGGGTCTGGGACGCGTGCGCCACGCTCAGTGTCTGCAGGCCACCCGTGTGCAGTGTGGCCACCCCACACACACACGCACACGCACGCACACGCGTGTCCCCTCCCGCAGCACCGCACACGCGTGGCCACTCCTGTCCCAGCCGTGGCCGAGCCTCGCCTAGGTCACATCCACCTGCGTCCAAAGCGTGCCCACGCGTGTCCCACGCGTGCCCAAGGCGCCCCAGGCCTGCACACAGCGCCCCCAGGGCAGCTCCTCCTGTGGCCGAGGCCTGTCCGCACCGCTGGCGCGGCTCCACGCGCCCAGCCCGCGTCCCGGGGGCGGCTGAGGCGCCCAAGACGCGTCCTAGGCGTGCCCAAGATGCCTCCACACGTGTCCAACACGTCTTCAATGCATGTTCCACGCGTGTCCAAGGCGTGTGAGTGCGCCTGAGGAGTGCCCACACGTGTCTGACGCACGTCCAAGGTACGTTCACGTGGCCAGCACACGTCCAAGGTGCCCAACGCGTGTGCAAGGAGTGTCCTAGGTGCCTGAGGCATGTCCCAGGTGCCTCCACCTCTGTCCCACACATCTTCAGTGTATGTTCCAGGCGTGTCCGAGGCGTGGTGATGTGTCTGAGGTGCGTCTACTCGTGTCCAATGCGTGTCCAAGGAATGCTGACACACCCAAGAGATGTCTGAGATACCCAGGACTTGCCCAAGATGTCTCCTTTGTGTGTCTGAGACGTGTCCACACATGATGGATGCATGTTCCATGCCCACTGATGTGTCCACTCGTGTCCAACACATCTCCACGACGCCCAAGACATGTCCAATGCATGTCCAAGGTGCAGCCACGCGTGTTGGAGACACCTCCAAGGCTTCTGGAGATGTCCAAGGCACCTCCACACACGCCCAAGACACCTGGGACTTCTGTGTGTCTGTGTCCACACGTGTTCCATGCATGTCTGAGGCATGTTGATGTGGCTGAGATGTATCCACACGTGTTCCATGCATGTCTGAGGCATGTTGATGGGGCTGAGATGTATCCACACGTTCCATGCATGCCTGAGGCATGTTGATGTGGCTGAGATGTATCCACACGTGTTCCATGCATGTCTGAGGCATGTTGATGTGGCTGAGATGTATCCACAGGTGTTCCATGCATGTCTGAGGCATGTTGATGTGGCTGAGATGTATCCACAGGTGTTCCATGCATGTCTGAGGCATGTTGATGTGGCTGAGATGTATCCACACGTGTTCCATGCATGTCTGAGGCATGTTGATGTGGCTGAGATGTATCCACATGTTCCATGCATGCCTGAGGCATGTTGATGTGGCTGAAATGTGCCCACACATGTCCAACACATGGCCAAAGCTGGTACAAGTGTTCACACGTGTCCAAGACATCTCCAAGGCACCTGAGACGTGTCCCTTGCATGACCTTAGCGTGTCTGAGAGGTGTCCACACGTGCCCAAGACGCCTCCAAGGCACCCGAGACGTTGCCCAAGACGTGTCCTTTGCGTGTCCTTAGCGTGTCAAAGGCGGGCGGGTCCCGAGGGGGGGGTCGGGGGTGTTTCAACCAATCAGTGACAACATTGGGGGGGGGTTGGGGGAGGGGGGGGGGGGGTCCTAGCTCTACTCTGACGTCATCCCTGATATGGCTGCTTGGAGCCCCCCCGGGGGCAAATCCCGGGGTCGAGGGGGGGGTGATTTGGGGGGGGGGGGGATTGTATTTGGGGGGGCAGGAGGAGGGGAAGGGGAAGGGGAAGGGGGAGGGGGAGGGGGAGGGGGAGGGGGAGGGGGAGGGTCCACGGCCGCTGCCCCGCCCGGGGCCATGCAGGGGCAGAGGCGGTTTTATTGCTCTATGGGAAGTGGGGGAGGGGGGGGGAGGGGGGGGTAAAGAAAAAAAAAAGGGGGGGGGGAGGGGGGGAGGGGAGTCCCGAGGAAGTCCCAGACCCCCCCCCCCCCCCCAGCTTTTTCTTTCCTTCTCCCTACCGCCACCCCCAGGCTTTGTGACCCCGGGGGGGGCTTCAGCTACAGTTTGGCAAAAAAGCGGCAAAAAATTGGCATAGATTTAAATATGGGGGGGCCGGGGGGGGAGTGGGGGGGTGTTTTTTTGCATGCAGAGACCCCCCCCCCACGCCCTTGGAGGGGGGGTTGTTAAAGGGATCGAGGGGAGGGGGGGAGGAAGGAGGCGGGGGGGGGACACACCCCCCCCGAAATCCACACCCCCCCCCTCCCAAAAGTGACACTTTGGCATCGTGGAGGTGGGGGAAGGGGGGGGGTTGTGCTTATTTTGGGGGGGGGGAGCTGGTTTGGGGACCCCCCCCCAACCTTTATGGGGGTGAAGGGGGGGGGTAAGACCCTTCCTGGGGGGGTGGGGGGGCGGGGGGGTACCCGTGCGCGGGAGGGGGAGGGGGGCACCCTGAAATTATTGTGGGTACCCAGAGAGGAAGGGATAACCCAGGAGAGCCTCGGGAGGGGGCACCCTGAATTTATTGGGGTACCTGGGGGGGGGCCCCAACTAGAGATGGGGGGGGGGGCAGGTAAGAACGAGGGAAGTTGGGGGGAGGACCCTGAAATTATTGGTGTGGCTAGGGGGGCATCCCTGGGGGGGTACCCGCGGGGAGGGGCACCCTGAAGTCATTGAGGGGAGCCAGAGGCGGGCAGGGGGCACCCAGAAGGGTCTTGGGGAAGGAAGTCCAGGAGTTGGGGGGCACCCTGAAATTTTGGGGGGGACTTGAGGAGGGGGGGGAAACATATTGGGGGTTCTCTAGGATGGTCCCCAGGGTGGGAGGGATGGCCTGGAAGGGGGGGGGGGCACCCTGAATTATTGAAGGACATAGAGGAGTCCCCAAGGGGGGGGGGGGTGTGGGAGGGGGCACCCTGCAATTATTGGGGTACCCTGGCAGGGGCTGGAAAAGGAACTACCAGGAGGGGGGGGAGGGAAGGGGGGGGATGGTCCCCAGGGTAGGAAGGGTCCTCGTGGGGGGGGGCCCCTGAAATTATTGGGGGGGACCCAGAGTGGTGGGGAGGAGCACCCAGAAGGTTTCCGGGGGGGGAGGTTGCTAAGGGGGACAGACACCCTGAAATTCTTGGGGTTCCTAGTGGAGGTCCCTGGGGAGGGGTCCCTGGGGTGCTCCCTGGGAGGGGAGAGCCCAGAATTTGGGGTACCCAAATTCGAGGGGGGGGACGTGAGGGGTGGGGGCCTCCTCCAAAGCTGGGGTGCTGGGGGGTGAGGGTGGAATCATGCTGGGGGATCCCCAGATTTGAGGGAGGTTCCCCACATTGCTTTGGGGTATCCCCAGGTTATTTTCTTTTTGGGGGGGGTCTTCGAGGTTTGGAGGGGCCCTCAAATTTGGGGGGGGTACTCAGGGTTGGTTTTTTTGGGGGGGGTATCCCGAATTTCCAGGGGGGGTCTTAGGATTTTTTTTGGGGGGGAGGGGGTCCCCGAGTTTATTTAGGGGGGGAATCCCCATCTGTTGGGCGGAGGGTCCCTGGGCATGGGGGGGTGCCAGGCTTTGGGAGGGGGTCCCCAAAACTGTGCCGTGAATTTTGGGGGGGGCTGTGGTTAAATTATTGCCGTTTGGGGGGGGGGTCACCCCCATGTGGGGGGGAGGGGGGAGTCCAAGTTCGGCACAGGGTGAGGGTTGGGGGGGGGCACCCATGCAAGGAACTGGGATGGGGGAGGGGGTACCCCAAAACTGGGGGTTTAGAGGGGAGGGACACACCCATGCAAAAGGAGGGGGGGGGTCACCCTGATCTTGGGGTGCACCAAGAGTTGGGGGCACCATGAAAAGAAGTCTTTTTTTCGGGGGGGGGTCACCACCCCCTTGGATGGAGACATGCAAAAAAAAATGGGGGAGGGGCACCCAAAGGTAGGTGGGGGGCACCTAAAGGTGATGGCACCTGAAGGTGGCGGCACCCATGCAAAAAGGGAGGCTGGGGGGTGGGGTGGGGGGGGTCACCCTGATGTTGGGGTTCACCACGAGGATGGAGAACCTCAGGGGTGGGGAGGGGCAAGCAGATGTTGAGGTGAAACTCAAGATGATGGAAGCCATCACAGGAGGTCCAGCAGATGTTGGGGTACACCACCAGACCACCACGTCCACCCCTGGGAAGTCAGCCAGATGTTGAGGTGCACCTCAAGGCCATGGAATCCCTCCAGGGAAGGTCACCTGGATCTTGAGGTTCACCACCAGGCCGTGATAGTCATCCAGGAAGGTCAACCAGCTGTTGGGGTTCACCACCAGATCACAACACTCACCCAGGAAAAGTCACTCAGACCTTGGGGTGCACCTCAAGGCAATGGAGCCCACCAAAAGGAGGTCAGCCAGACCCTGGGGTGCACCACCAAACCATGACAGTGCATGGAAGGAAGGTCACCTTGACCTTGAGGGCCACCACCAGAGCCACCCATGGAAGGTCCCCCAGCTGTTGGGGTGCACCTCAGAGTCATGATGGCCATCAAGAAAGGTCAGCCTGAGGTTGGGGTGCACGACAAGACCCTGACGCTCATGGAAGGTCACCTTGACCTTGGCATCCACCACCAGACCATGACAGTCATCCAGGAAGGTCAGCCTGAGGTTGGGATGCACCTAGAGGGTCACAGCACCAAGGGAAGTCCCTTTGACCTTGAGGTTCACTACCAGACCATGGTACCCATCAAAGAATGGCACCCAGATGGTAGGTGACCAGACCACAACACCCGTGGTGGAACTCAGCCAAAGCCATGATGTGATGGGACTCAACTCTCAACCAAGGCCATGACATTGTGGTGGGACCCAAACAAAGGCTTGATGCTACAGAACCCAACCAAAGCCATGGTGATCCTCACCTGAAGCCAGCACATGGTGATGGAACCCAGCTGAAGCCATGGCAGGTCTTGAACAAAGACATGGCAGGGTGGTAGAACCCAAGTGAAGCCATGACAGACCTCAACAGAAGCCATGGCAGGGTGAAGAGACATCACATGAAGCCATGACACGATGGTGGAACCCAACCAAAGTTATGATGAGGCTCAACCAAAGCCATGCTATACCTCAACCAAAACCATGACAGGATGGTGAAACCATCTGCAGACATGGTAGATCTCAACCAAAGCCATGGTGAGCTTCGACTAAAGTCATGGTAGACCTCAGCTGGAACCATGGCAGGGTGGTAGAACCCATCCAAAGCCACGGCAGGGTGATGGAACTCAGCGGAAGGCATGATGGCACTCAACCAAAGCTGTAATGGCCTTCAAATGAAGCCATGATGTAGTGGTGGAACTCAACCAAAGCTGTCATGAGACTCAATCAAAGCCATGTTTGGCCTCAGTGAAGCCATAACAGGGTTGTGGAACTCAACTAAATCCATGGCAGACCTCAACCAAAACCATGGCAGGATGCTGGAACCCAACCAAATCCATGGCTTTCCTCAAGCAAAGCCATAAGAGGGTGATGGAATCCAACCAAAGCCATGGCAGACCTCAACCAAAACCACAGCAGGGTGATGAAACCCAACCAAAACCATGGCAGACCTCAACCAAAACCACAGCAGGGTGATGAAACCAAACTGAAGCCATGGCAGACCTCAACCAAAACCACATCAGGGTGATGGAATCCAACTGAATCCATGGCAAACCTCAACCAAAACCACGTCAGGGTGATGGAACCCAACTGAAACCATGGCAGACCTCAGCTGAAGCCAGAGCAGGGTGGTGGAACCCAACCAAATCCATGACCTTCCTCAAGCAAAGCCATAAGAGGATGGTGGAGCCCAACCAAAGCCCTGGCAGACCTCAAGCAAAGCCACGGCAAGGTGGTGGAACCCAACTGAAGCCCTGGCAGACCTCAAGCAAAGCCACGGCAGGGTGGTGGAACCCAACTGAAGCTGTGATAGACCTCAGCTGAAGCCACAGCAGGGTGGTGGAACCCAACACCATCCACGGCGCTCCTCAAGCGGAGCCAGGCGGCGCCGGAATCCAACCCGAGCTGCCGTGGCACCGCTGCCTTTCGTCTTCTGAGGTGGCTTCCATGGCTCAGGCGTGGAGAGGGCTGAGGGGCGGGGGGCCGGTCCCCTTGAAGCAGGCGGACTCGTAGTGCTTGTTGAGATAGGACTTGAGGGCGAAGGTCTTGCTGCAGCGCTTGCACTTGAAGTGCTTGAAGGCCGAGTGGGTCTGCATGTGGGCGCGCAGGTTGGACCTGTCGGCGAAGGCTTTGCCGCAGTGGGCGCAACCGAAGGGCTTCTCCCCGGTGTGGGACCGCATGTGGCCTTGCAGCAGCCAGGGCCGGCTGAAGGCCTTGCCGCACACCTCACACTTGTGCTTCAAGTCGTGGGTCAGGAGGTGCATGGCCATGGCCGGCATGGAGACGTAGACCTTGCCGCAGGTGGGACACTTCTTGGCCATCTTGCTGTCCAGGCTGCGGTGGGTCTGCTTGTGGCGGCTGAGGTTGGAGGAGGTGGCGTAGGTCTTGCCGCATTCCCCGCAGGCGTGCCGCTGGAGGCTCCGGCCGGACGACGACGACGAAGAGGAGGAGGTGGAGGAAGAGGAGGAGGAGGCGGTCGTGGAGGAGTTGGCGGCGGAGTTGGCGGCCTTCCGGCGCGACCTGCCGTCGGTGATGAAGAAGGCGTCCACCGCGTAGCCCTCGCTGACGGCGGCGTCGCCGTTGATGTAGCCGGCGGCGGTCAAGGTGGTGGAGTTGGGGCTGTCCGGAGGGTCGGGGTCTACCGGGATGAAGTCGGTGCGGGTCACCGGGTAGAGGGTGGTGGGGGAGGAGGGGACCTTCAGGGTGGACTCGGGGTTGGGGGGGAAAGGGGAAGGGGAGATGTAGTCGGCAAGGTAACCTGCGGGGGGGTGGTGAGAATGGGCGAGGAGAAGGCAGGAATGGGCACAGAGAAAGAGGGAATCGGGAAGGAGAAGGCAGGAATGGTGGGAGGGGGTGAGGAGACAGTGGGGATGGTGGGAGAGGGCAAGGAGAAGGTGGGAGAGGGCGAGGAGTGGAGAAGGAGAAGATGGGAATAGGGAAGGAGAAGGTGGGAGTGGGGGGAACGGACAAGGATAAGAGAGCAATAGACAAGAAGTGGTCAGGAAAAAGGTGGGAATGGGCAAGGAGAAGGTAGGAGTGGACAAGGAGACGGTGGGAGTGAGTGGGAATGAGCAATGAGTGGACAGGAGTGGTGGGAGTAGTGGGAATGGGCAAGGAGAAGGTGGGAAGGGGCAAGGAGGGGACAGGAGTGGTGAGAGAAGCAGTTAGCGGCACCCACAGACCCAGCAGCACCGTGCTAGGGAGGCTCTGGCTGTCCCCTCCCTGTCCCCTCTCCCGTGCCGAATACTTCCCACCCCAACTCCTGCTCTTCCCTTTTCCCATGCCTTGTCCTTGTCCCTTCCCTTGTGCCCTGTCCTTTGTCCTCATCCTCTGTCCCTTGTCCCTGCCCAAAGCCCCCTGTCACTGTCCCCTTCCGTTGTCCTTTGTCCCTTGTCCCTGCCTCCATCCTTGTCACTGTCCCCTTCCCGCGTCACCAATCCCCTGTCCTGTTCCTAACCCAGTCCTTGTCCTTGTTCCTGACTGCAGTCCTTGGCCCTTCCCTTGTCACCATCCCCTTCCTTTGCCCCTTGTCCCTGCCCCTGTCCCTTGTTCCTGCCTGCAGCCCCCTGTGCCTGTCCCTTGTCCCTGTCACTGCCTCCATTCCTGTCTCCATCCCCTGTCTCATCCTTTCTCCCTTCTTGTCCCTGTCCCTTCTTCCATCCCTGTCCCTCCGCGCAGCCCCTTCCCATGTCCTCATCCCTGTCCCTTGTCTCCATCACCATTCCTGTCCCTTGTCCCCGTCCCTACCTGCAGTCCCGCAGCCACTTGTCCCTCGTCCCTCTCCCTGCCCGCAGCCTCTGTCCCTGTCCCTTGCCCCTTATTTCTGTCACAGTCTCCACAGCCCTTGCCCATGTCCCCTTCCCTGTCCCTTGTCCCTGCCTGCATCCCTGTGTCCATGTCTGTCCCTCATCCCTGTCCCCCGTCCCTTATCCCTTGTCCCTGCCCGCAGCTCCTGTTCCCGTCCCTGTCCCTCATCCCGGTCCCTACCTGCAGTCCCGCAGCCACTTGTCCCTGTCCCTTGTCCTTGTCCCTGCTCGCAGCGTCTGTCCCTTCTCCCTTACCCCCTCTCCATCCCCGTCCCTTTCTGCAGCCCTTGCCCGTGTCTCCATCTCTGTCCCTTGTCCCTTGTTCGTGTCCCTTGTCCATTGTCCCTGCTTGCATCTCTGTCCCTGATCGGAGCCCTTGTCCCTGTCCTTTCCCTTGCTCCTTTCCCCTGTCCCCAGCCTTGCCTCTTGCAGTCCCTATTGCAGTCCCTGTCCCTTATCCCTGTCCCTGCCTGCGGTCCTGCAGCCACTTGTCCCTGCCACTTGTCCCTTGCTCCTGTTCCTCCATTCCTGTCCCTTGCCCCTTGTCCCTTATTCCTGTCTCCATTCTTGTCTCATAGCTGTCCCTTGTTCTTGTCCCTGTCACTGCCTCCATCCCTGCCTCCATCCCCATCTCCAGCCCAGCCCTTGTCCCCTGCCCCTTGTTCCTGTCCACAGCCTCTGTCCCTGTCCCTTCTCTCTTGTTCTTGTCCCTGTCTCCATCCCTGCATCCATCCCCATCTCCAGCCCAGCCCTTGTCCCCTGCCCCTTGTTCCTGTCCACAGCCTCTGTCCCTGTCCCTTGTCTCTTGTTCCTGTTCCTGTCCCTGTCTCTTGTTCCTGTCCGCAGCCCCTGGCCGTGTAGCTACCCCAGTCCCTTGTCCCTGTCCCCAGTGCAGTCCCAGAGCCACTTGTCCCTGTCTGCAGCCCCATGCGTGTCCTCATCCCTGTCCCTTGTACCCGTCCCCTCTGCAGTCCCGCAGCCACTTGTCCCTGGTCCCTTGTCCCTGTCACTGCCTCCATCCCTGGACCTATCGTCATCTCCATCCCACCCTTTATCCCTTGTCCTTCATCCCTATCCCTTATCCCTGTCCCTGTCTCCTATCCCCTGCCCGTGTCTCTGCGGTATCCCTGCAGCCCCGTGTCCCCTCCGGGCCCGGTTCAAGGTCAGCCGGGGCCGTGCAGGGGCCGGGCCCCGCTGCGGCGGTTCGGTGCCGGTTACGCAACTCGCCGCAGCCGCCGCCGCAACCGGGGCCAGGCCGGGACCGGGACCGGGGGGGGGGAACCGGGCCCCGAGGATGGGGGAGCTCCAGAGGATGCTCCTGGACCGGGGGGCTCCTGGGGGCTGCGGGACTGGAGAGGCGCAGGGCGGGCTGGGGGGAGGGGGGCGGGTTGAGGGGGGTCTAAGGCAATCCGGAACTGGGGAGGCTCCGGTACTGGGGGAGGTCTGAGGGGTTCTAGGGGGGGTCCAGGGGGCTGTAGGACTGGAGGAGTCCGGGGACTCTAAGGGGGTTCAGGGGGGTCCAGAATGGAAAGGTGGAGGGGGGAGCAGTACTTGGGGAGTCCTGGAAAGTCCGGGGGGTTCCCGGGGGCCCCAGAATGAGCTGCAGAACCGGGAAGCTCCAAGACCAGAGGAGTCCGGGGGTGTCCGGGGGGATCCGAGGGTCTCCAGGTCCAGGGGGATGAGGGACATGGGAGGTCCGAGGGGCTATGGGGGGGATCGGGGGGGTTCAGTGACTGGGGGGCCCCGGGACCTGGTGGGCACGGGGGATCTCGGAGGGCTCCGAGGGTCTCGGAGCCTCTTCTCGCCCTTGAACTTGGGCTCCCTAAGACAAAAGGCAGGAGCAGAGGAACCGCTCGGGCCCTTCCGGGTCTATTCGGGTCTATTCATGTCGCTTCGGGTTTGTTTGGGTCGGTTCGGGTCTGTTCTGCCCGGGTTCAGGTGTGTTCGGCCCGGGTTCGGGTCTGTTGGGGCCCGGTTCGGGTCTGTTCGGGCCTGGGGTTCGGGTCTGTTCGGGCCCGGGGTTCGGGTTTACTCGGTTTAAACTCGGTACTACTCCTTTCTAACTGACCCGGTTCGGTTCTGTTCGGCTCGGTTCGGGTCTCCCCAGATTCTATTTAGCTTTTCTCGGCCTGCTCTGGTTCTAAGGGGCCCAGTTCGGTTCTGCTCGGCTCCGTTCGGGTCTACTCGGCCCAGCTGTCGTTCTATGGGCCCGGTTCCGTTCTCCCTGCTTCTCCCCGGTTCTCCCTGGCCCCTCTCGGCCCCTCTCGGCCCCACGGTAGCAGCGGGCGGCGCAGCGGAATGCGTCGGGCCCCGGTTTCCTTCCCTCCCCCCCCATCTCCATCCCCCTGTTCTCCGCCGCCGGTTCTTACCCTTGTCGTGTAAGCGGGCCCCAAAATCCGCCCGGGACCGACCGTAGGGAGCATCAAGCCCGGCGGGGAACTCATCGAGCTTCACCTTCTTCACCAGGAACGACCGGGGCATGGTTCCACCGGGGGCTCCACCACCACAAAGGGACCCCCCCCCCCTCCGGTAACGGGAGATATGGGGGGGGGTGGGGGGGGTGGCGAGCGTCGGTGGTTTAAACCGTGCCTACGGCTTTGTGAGGCGGACGAAGCCGCCCAGCTTCAAAGTGGGGCCACCAGTAACCTCCAGTCTCTGCCGTGTTGGGATCGGTGAGGCCGCAGCCGGAGCAGCGGCCACCGGTTAAACCCCCCTCTGCCAGCCGGCATCGACCGGTTTAACGGAGAGGGGGGTGATGGAGGGCGAGGAGAAGGAAGTGGGGGCGGAGGAGTCAGAACCCTCTGATGATGGTCCCGGTAGGGGCTCCGCTGGTGCAGCACCAGGGACAGCGGCTCCGCTCAGCACCGCAACTCCGCTCAGCACCGCGGACAGCGGCTCCCTTCGGCTCTTTCCGGCTCCTTTCGGCTCCGTTCAAACCCCCTCTGGTATTTCTCGCTTCTTCAATACCGGAGACAACGTCTCCGTTCGGTTCTTTTCGCCTCTTTTCGGCTTCGTTCGGCTCCCTTCAGTCCCGGTGAAGCCTCCGGTAGCTCCCGGTGGTTACTGATGCAGCCTCCAATAGCATCCAGTAGCTCCCAGTGTTTTAACCTCTTCAGCTCACGGTAGCTCCCAGTGGCTCCTGGTGCAGCCTCCGGTAGCTCCCAGTGGCTTCCAGTTCAGGTTCAGTGGCTCCCAGCTCATCGGCACCGGGATCGGCAGCTCCGTTCAGTCCCTTTTAGCTCCCGGTGGCTCCTGGTGCAGGCTCCGATGGCTTCCAGTAGCTCTCAGTGCAGGTTCAGTGGCTCCTAGTAGCTGCCGCTACCTCCCAGTACCTCGCAGGGCAGCTCCCGGTACCTCAACCTCGGGAGCAGCAGCTCCGTTCAGTAGCTCCCAGTAGCTGCCAGTAGCTCCCAGCTGGAGGTTCCCGGGGCAGCAGGGACCGGCGTGGGGGGAGGGGAAGGGAGCGGCGGCGGATTTATTTTGGGGGGGTCCCCGGTGGGGGGGGGCGAGGGGGGGTCCCCGATGCCGCCGCCGCTGCGCTCGGGGAGCCCCGAGTGGGAGAGACTGGGGCGGGGGGCGGAGCTTAAAGGAAGAGGGCGGGGTCTCAGTGGGGGTGGGGCTATATGCGGGCGGGGCTAAACGGAGGGATGGAATCCCGGGGAGGGAGAACCCTGGGAATGGATTGGGATGGGGTGGGGGTGGACGGGGCTGGACTGGGATGAGATGGAATGGGATTAACTGGCATAGAGTGGGAAGAGGAAAGAGATGGAGAATGGATTGGGGCGGGGATGGACTGGGATGGAGTGGAAACAGACTGGGATGGGTGGAGAGGGAAGGAGATGGATTGGGATAGAGCAGGATTGACTGGGATAGGATGAATTGAGACAGACTGGGAGGGACTGGGGTGAGATGGAGATAAAACGTGATTGACAGGGATGGGGTGAAGATGGACTGGGAGGAAATGAGATGGAATTAACTGTGAGGGACTGGGATTAACTGGGATGAATTTGCCAAGGGAAGGTTGGATGAATGGAGATGAAAGGGCGATGGGCTGGGATGGGCTGGGATGGGAAGGAGACAGGGATGAACTGGGATGGGGTGAACTTGGCTTGAAAGGAGCTGGAGCTAAACTGGATTGAATGGGGCTGAGATGAACTGGGACTGGTCAGTTCCAGCCTGGTGCCAGCACTGGGACAAACTGGGAGCAATGAGAAAGGGTGGGGGAGGGGCAGAGAGTGGAGGAGGGATTGGGGTGCAGGTGGTAGCCCTTCTCCTCCCCCGGGACCTGCTGTAATTTGCATATTAATGAAGCTTAATGAGGGGGGAGGGGTAGCCCCAGCTGGGACCCAGAGCCCTCATTAATATGCTAATTTGCCCCGCCCCCTCCCAGTGCCCAACTGGGAGCTGAGGAGGCCAAACTGGGAGGCAAAGTGATGTAACTGGGGCCCTATTGCCTCCCACTTAACCCAGCATGCCATGGCTAGTGCTAGGTAGTGCTCCCAGGGCACCCAGTTAAACCTCACTGGTGTACCCAGCCATTCCCCACCAGTGTTCTCAGTACCCTTCCTGGTGCATCCATCAGTGCTCCCACTGCATCCATCAGTGCTCCCAGGGCACCCAGTTAAACCTCACTGGTGCATCCATCAGTGCTCCCCCCCAATTAACCCTCACCAGTGCACCCAGCATGGGAAGGGTTAATCCTGCCCAGTGCTCCCAGTACAGCTGCTCTTCACCTAGATGATCCTGAAGGTCATTCCCAACCCAGCCCTTTCCCTCATTCTGTGATTCCCATGCTGGATGTACTGGTGAGGGCTAACTGGGTGTACTGGGAGCACTGGGCAGGGTTAACCCTTCCCATACCTATCCTATTCCCCATCCTAGTTCACCCCAGTCCATCCCATCCCAGTTCAACCCATCTGCAACCCACCCCAGTCTACGTTAGTCTGTCCCAGTTCCTCCCACTTCAACCCACCCCATCCCATCCCACCTCAATCTATTCCATCCCAGTTCAACCCAGCCCATGCCAGTTCATCCCCTTTCACAGACTCATGGAATGGGTTGGAAGGGACTTTGAAGAGCACCCAGTTCCAACCACCCCACCCTGGGCAGGGACACCTTGCACTGGAACAGACTGCTCCAGGCCTCATCCAGCCTGGCCTTGAACACTTCCAAGGAGGGGGCATCCAGGAGTGCCCTGGGCAACCTGGTCCAGTGTCTTCCAATCTGGATCCACCACCCCTTGTCCTATCACTACAAGCCCTTGGAAAAAGTCCTTCCCCAGCTTTCCTGGACCCCCCTTGATGTCCTGGAAGGCCACCAGAAGGTCTCCTCAGAACTTTCTCTTCTCCAGGCTCAACAGAGCCCAAACTCTCTCAGCCTGTCCCATAAGGAGGTTCTCCATCTTTCTGATCATCTTCTTGGCCTCCTCCAGACCCACTCCAGCAGTTCCATGTCCTTCTTGTGCACTGATGTCCACAGCCCAATGCACTCCAGTGCATCCCAGTCCCCTCCCGTCTCCTACCCCAGTCCACCCCTTCCACCCCAGTGCATCCCAGCTCCACTCCAGTGCATCCCAGCCCCCATCCTCTCTCCCACCCCATTCCTGCTCTATCCCCACCCTTCCTACCCTAGTTCATCCCACCCCAGTTCAACCAGCTTCCCTCCAGGCTATCCTATTTCATCCCAGCCCCACCTCACCCCCATCTCCATCCTGTGCCCACCCCACTTCATTCCATCTCCATCCCCATCTCATCCCAGTTCCACTCCCCAGGAAGCTCTCCCCCAAAAGCAAGCAGCAGGGCTGGGTCAGAAGCTTTACTGGGAGATGCCCCCAAACTGGGAGCCTAAACTGGGGAGGTCCAAACTAGGAAGTACAAAAATGTGAGGATACAAACAGGGAGGTCATGAACCCAAGCAGGGCTGCCAACTGGTGCAGGAACTCCAGGGGGGACTTTGGGGGAGCTCCTGGCCAGGGGGCTCCTGGTGGCCATAGGTCTCCTATTGACCATGGATTTCCTTGTCCCCATGGGGCTTCTGCTCCACTGTACACGTCCTAGTCACCATGAAACTCGTGGTGGCCATGGGCCTTCTGGGCACCATGGACCTCCTGGTGGTTGTGGGACTCTGGGTACCATGGGGCTTGCGGTGGCCATGGGCTTCCTGGTCACTGAGGGTCCACTGGTCACTGTGGATCTCCTACAGGCCATGGGACTCCTACTGACTATGGAGCTCCTGGTCATCATGGGGCTCCTGGTAGCCATGGAGCTCCTGGTCACCACGAGGCTCCTCATCACTGTGGGTCTTCTGGTGGCCAGAGTACTCCTGGACTCATGTTTCTTGATCAGCATGGACCTCACGGTGGCTCCTACTGGCCTTGAGGTTGCTGTTCACCGTGGATCTCCTGGTCACCATGGTTCTCCTGGTGGCTGTGGCTCTCCTGGTCACCACAACAGTGTCCAACCAGCACCTCCAAGCACCTGGTCACCTCCTCACGCCCTCGATGGGCCCTCTTGGTGCCCCTGGGCAACCGGCGACACGACGACAGGTTGAGGTAGGACAACCCTGGGCAGGTGGCCAGGACACTGGTGGGGAGGTGCCACATCACTGCGGTGGTCACCACCTCACGGTGCTCATCACCTCCTGGTGGTCTCTCCATGGTGATTATCACCTTACCGCTGGTCATAACCTGGTGGTGTCACCGCATGGTGCTCATCACCTCGCGGTGGTCACTTCGTGGTGCCACCATGTGACAGCCACCTTGTGGCGCCACCTCATGGCAATTATCACCTTACCACCGGTCACAACCTGGTGCCATCACCTCACGGCGGTCACCACCTCATGGTGCCACCTCTCCACCTCCACCCTGCCCCCAAAGCTCACCTGAGACCTTCAGCGGTGACCTTGGTGCCGGCCAAGTTAAGGGACCTCAAGGGGGCGTCGCGGCTGAAGGCGGCCATGGCCTGGGCCAGGTCTCCTGGCTCGAAGTGGCGTCCAGCCAGGTCCAGCTCCTGCAGGCTCCGTCGCCACTTCCGGGCCAGGGCGGCGCTGCCCTCGGCCAGCCGCGGGACGCGCTCGGAGCCGCACGGCAAGCCCAGGTAGAGGCGCTCCAGCTCTGCGGGGACACCAGCCGGGGCTTGCACCAGCACGGGGCCACCACACGGCCAACAAGGCAAGGAGGGAGCGGGACACGGCCAACAAGGCAGGACCTGAGCAAGCCTCAGCCGTGGCTTGGCCAAGACATGACCAACAAGCCAAGATGGGACCAAGGGGAGAAGGCGGTACCGAGATGTGACCAAGGCATGGCCAAGACATGACCAAGGCTTGGCCAATGAGACAAGGCATAGTCAAGACATGACCAAGATGAGACCAAGAAGACAAGATACACCTACAAGAGGAAATATGGCCAAGAGGTGCAGACATGGCCAAGAAAACACATGACCACGATATGGCCAAGACGACAGAGACATGGCCAAGCTATGGCCCAGACATGACCAACAAGCCAAGACATCACCAGACACGGTCAAGAAGATAACACATGACCAAGACATGGTCAAGAAAACAAAACATGCAAGACATGACCAAGGCATGACCAAGGCATGACCAAGGAGGCAAGATAGTACCAAGGCTTGACTGAGACATGACCGAGACATGGTCAAGAAGACAAAACATGACAAACACAGCCAAGATCCAGCCAAGGCACGGGCTCTGAGGGCTTTCCCAACCTGAGTGACTCTATAAAGTAGACATCACCAAGACATGACCAAGAAATGGCCAAGATGGTGGACAAGAAGCTCACCAGGAGCTCTCAGTGTGCACTTGCAGCCCGCAAAGCCAATCAGATCCTGGGCTGCAGCAGGAGAAGTGTGGCCAGCAGGGCAAGGGAGGTGATCCTCCCCCTCTGCTCAGCTCTGGGGAGACCCCACCTGGAGTACTGCCTCCAGTTCTGGAGCCCCTATGACAAGAGGGATGTGGAGGTGCTGAAAGGTGTCCAGAGCAGGGCCAGGAGGATGAGCAGAGGGCTGGAGCACCTCTCCTATGAGGACAGACAAGGAGTTGGGGCTGTTCAGTCTGCAGAAGAGAAGGCTCCCAGGTGACCTCATTGTGGCCTTCCAGGATCTGAAGGGGGCTACAGGAAGGCTGGGGAAGGACTTCTCAGGATCTCAGGCAGTGCTAGGACTAGGGGGAATGGAATGAAGCTGGAGGTGGGGAGATTCAGGCTGGAGGGGAGGAGGAAGTTCTTCACCATGAGAGTGGTGAAGCCCTGGAATAGGTTGTCCAGGGAGGTGGTTGGGGCCCTGTCCCTGGAGATGTTTAAGCCCAGGCTGGATGAGGCTCTGGCCAGGCTGATCTAGTGTGGGGTGTCCCTGCCCATGGCAGGGGGGTTGGAACTGGAGGATCCTTGTGGTCCCTTCCAACCCTGACTGATACTATGATATTAAGATGTGACCAAGAAAATGCAGCATGGCCGAGACAGGGCCAAGCAGCCAGGACAGGGCCAAGCAGCCAGGACAGGGCCAAGCCGTGCCCAGAGCACATCCATCAACCCCTGGCCCTCAGGCTGAGGTGGGGCTGGGCTCTCACCGAGGCAGGGCAGGTCCAGCAGCCCGCGGGGGGTGACGCGGGCACAGCCGCGCAGGTCCAGCAGCCGCAGCCCGGGGGACCTGTGGAGAAGCCTCTGCAGCAGCAGGTCCCCAATGCCGCTGCCGCCCTCGGGGCTGGCCAGGGACAGCTCCACCAGCTGGGGGAAGCCAGCGGAGGCGCCAGGGGAGGTGGCGCCGGCAGGAGGCTGGCGGCAGGGCCGGGGGTCCAAGGTGACGTTGAGGAGGCGAAGAACCTGGCAGAGAGATGGAGAAGGTGGTGACAAAGGGGGAGGAGGAGGGGACAGCTTTGGGAGGGGAGAGGAGAAGGTGGGGGGGACGTTTTTTGGGGGGTGGTGACACAAGACAGGGCTCAGGCACAGCTGGAGGGTGCTGGGGACAGTTTTGGTGTGGGGGGTTACGGGGGTGTCACTTTGGTGTCACCTGCAGTTGGGGACAGAGGGGACAAGGGAAGGGACAGCTGGGGGGGGGGAGGGGGAGACAACACAGTTTTGGTGGAGAGTTGGAGGCAATTTAGTGGGGGGAGGCCAGGGGGGTGTCACCATCAGCTGGGGACAAGGTGGGGGGGACAAAGAGGGCACAGTTTGGAGCAGGGGGCAAAATGACCTTTTGGGGGGAGGACTGGGGACACTTATTTGGGGTAGGGAATGTCCAGGGGGTGTCACTTTGGAGCCACCCTCATTTGGGGACACAGATGGGGGGGGGGGACACATTTTGGGGGGGGGAGTTAAGGATAATTTGGTGAGGGGGACACAAATTTGGGAGCAGGGTGGGGACACAAGGTAGAGTTTGGGGACAATGTGGGGGGGGGGGGTCAGGGGGACCACTTTGGTGTCACCTTGAGCTGGGGACAGGCACCCTGCAGGCCCTCCACCGGCAGCAGCAGGGGGGGGGCCAGGCCACTGCACCCCCCAGGCCCCATGTCCAGCTCCAGGAGCTGCAGCTGTGGGCAGAGCCCCCCCTGGGGGGAGGGGAGGGGGATTAGTATGGGGCAGGTGTGAGGCTGGGACCCACTTGTGGGTCCTGCCCTCCCCCCAGGTGATGGCCCCCAACTCACAGCCAGTGCAGGCAGAATGGGAGGGGCCCATCGGGGGGTCGCAGCTCAGGAGCAGCTCCTGCAGGGGGGGCCCCAGGGGGGTCAGGAACGGAAGGAGGGGAGGAGGATCCAGCTAGAAGTGAGGAGACCTCCACAATTAATGATTGACTAATAAAGGTTAATTGGTTAACTAATGGGGGAGTTAATTAACTAATGGGGGAAGTAATTTAAGGGGGGGGCTGGGGTAATTAAAGAAGGGTTCAAATAATAGGGGGAGGGGAGTACACTTTTTGCCCCCAATACCTGCCCCCATTTATTTTGGCCCCCCCCAGGTTTTAACACCCCCAGCTTTTGCCCCCCTGAGTGCCCCCAAATTTTAACCCCCCCCATTTTTTAACCCCCCCAAACACCCCCAGCTTTTGCCCCCAAATTTTAATCCCCCCCATTTTTTAACCCCCCCCAAACACCCCCAGCTTTTGCCCCCCCGAGTGCCCCCAAATTTTAACCCCCCCCCATTTTTTAACCCCCCCCAAACACCCCCAGCTTTTGCCCCCCCACCCCGAGTGCCCCCCAAATTTTACACCCCCCCCCCATTTTTTAATGTTCCAAGTTGTACCTCCCAAAGAGTTTTCCCCAAAACACCTTCATGTTTTAGCCCCCCCCCCCCATTTTAACCCCCCCCCCCCCCCCTCACCTGGCACAGCCTCAGCTGCAGGCGCCGCAGGTTGGGGCAGGGCGGGGGTGGGGCCGGGACCCCCCCCACATCGGGACAGGGACAGCGACAGGAGCTGGGGGCAGCCAGCAGAGAGAGCCTGGAACGTGGGGCAGGACCTGGTGAAGTGTGGGGCTGGGACCCATAAGTGGCTCCCAACCCTCCCCCCCCCCCCTTTATGGGTCCTGCCACCCACTTCGGGGTCCCTCCCCCACACTTGCAGGTCCCAGTCCCCTGCTTATGGTTCCCCCCCCCCCCAAAACTATGGGGCCCCTGCCCCACGTTTATGGATCCTGTTCCCCTTATTATGGGTCCCAACCCCTCTCATGGGTGCCAGCCCTTCATTAATGAGTCCTGCCCCCCAAGTTATGGGACCCACCCCTCACTTATGTGTCCAGCCCCACACATATGGGTCCAGCCCCGCCAAGTCTCACCTGCAGCAGGGGCCCCACGTGGCTCTTCCACCCCTGCAGCTCAAACTCCTGCAGCAGCCTCAACCTTTGGGGGGGAAACGTCACTTATGGGGCTGCCCCACCTCTATGGGGCTAGCCCCCACATCCATGGGGCTGCCCTGCATATGTAGGGGGGTGTCATGAGGGTACTCCCCCCCCCCCCCAGCACCCACCTGCTCTTTGCCAACTCACAGAAGGGACTCAGGCTTTTGGGGGGCCGCTGTGGGGCTGGTGCCCTCCAAGTGTGCCCCCCAAGTGAGACCTTTTGCCAAAGGTGGGGGTCAGAGGCCACCAGGTTCCACAGGCGACAGACACGGGCGGCCCTAGGGGGCAAATATGTGGGGCAGCCCCATAGATATGGGGCTGGGCCCCCAAGTGACACCCCCCCACCCCCATCCCCCAAGTGAGATCTTCCCATGATGGATCCACGTTGGTGGTTCTGGGGGGGTGATTATGACACCATCACCTACCCCACACATGTGGGGTAGCCCCATAGATGGGGGGGGAGGGGACTAGGCCCATATCCATGGGACAGCCCCACAAGTGCCCCACCTGCAGAGGATGGGAACGGCTCCATCCTGCGCCACAGCTGCCTGGAAGACACGGAGCAGGATCTCGGGGGGCAGGTGTCTGCCCCACAAGTTCCTCTGCCCCACGGCGCCATCGCCCTCAGTCTCCTCCTGCCGTCGCCTCTTGCGCCGTCGGGGGGGACGTGGGGTGGGAGGTGGGGCAGAGAGCTGTGGGGCAGGGCATTCTTTGAGCCCCAGAGATGGAACTTGTGGGGCTGGAAGTGGAGCTGTGGGGCTGAGAGGTCGTGGGGCAGGAGGGTCAGAGCCGTGGGGGGCACAGGACATTACCAAGATGCCCTTAGCATGCCTCACACGTGTCCCAGTGAGCCCCACATCCAGCCCCACGGATGCCCTATTTGTGACCCACATCCAACCCCATGGCAACACCACATTTTGCCCCACAGCATGGCACATGCCTGCCCCATATCCTACCCCATATCCACCTCCATAACCCTACACCTGTCCCATATGCAGCCCCATTGCCCCACATCCTGCCCCACAGCAGCCACACATCTCCATACCAAGCCCCGTAGCATCCCTCACATTCTGCCCCATATCCAGCCCCACAGCATCACTCACATAGAGCTCTACAGGCAGCTCCATGGTCCCACATCTGCCCCACATCGTGTCCCATATGCAGCTCTACAGTAAGCCCCACAGCCCCCTGTCCATAGCGGGACACGCACCCTGCAACCCCAACCCCAACCCCACCCCCACCCCCCTGCACCCCTGCAGCCCCACACCCCACGCCACAGCGGGACACACAACCTGCCCCATCCCCCCCCCCCCGGTTAATCTCCCCTTTCCTCCTCGCGACTTCCCCCCCCCACAACCCCGTCTCTGACGCACTTCCGGCCCCCGCACGCTCACCTCCCGGCCGCCGCCATCTTGCCCAAGAGGCGCGGCCCGATGGGAGAAGGGGCGGGAAATAAGGCGTGACACACGCAACGGCCCCGCCCCTCCCGTATATGGGCCCCGCCCCCTCTGCCCACCCGCACTCGCAGCCAATCAGAGGTCAGCAGAGGCGTGGGTTGGCTTGGCCACGCCCTCCAATCCGAACGGGCCAACCAGAGGTGAGCGGGGTGTGGCTCAAGGTCCCCATTCGGGACCCGGCGGAAAGAGCCGAGGCCATGGGGCTGCGCCGGGCGGTGAGGGGGGGGGCGGCTTCCCCGGGACCCTGCGAACCCTACCCAAAATGGGACCCCTGCCAAAGACCGAGACCCAACCCCCCGGGACTCCTCTTAGGGCTGGGACCCCCCGTCAGAACCCCCTAAAACTTCCCGGGACCCCCCCCAATGCTCCCTCCCCTGTGATCTCCTCTGGCCACGCCCCCTCTAGGACCCTCCTCGGGACCTCCCCCAACTTGGGACCCCCCACCCAAGGACCGAGACTCCCTCTAGGACCCTTCCCCAGGGCGGGAGTTCCCCCGAAGACGCCCCAAAACTTCTCGGGACCCCCCAAAACTCCTCCCCCCTGCGACCTCCCCGACCACGCCCCCTGTGGGATTCCCGCCCAAGGATCGAGGCCCCCTCCGGAACCCCCTACCCTAATTTGGAAGTTCCCCGGGGACCCCCTGTCCCATTCGCTCTCCTTAGCACTCTCCCGAGACTCTCTCCCGGGAGCACCCCAGGGCTGGGACCCCCCCCCAGTAACTCTCCCCACAACTCCCCAAAACTTCCTAGGGCGCCCCCAGCTCCACCCCAGGGACCCCCCGCGGACTCCCCCTCCAAATTATCCCCCCGACCCCAGAGGACCGAGACCCCAAACTCGGGATTCACTTGACCCATTGACCCGCCCCGCCCCTAACCGAACATCCCACCCCCCCGAAATCTACCCGCCCCCCCCGACCTCCATCCACCCCCCAAAAATGGGACTCCCCCAAATATGGGACCCCCGCCAGCCCCCCCCGGCTTTGGGACACCCTTCCCCATGATGCCCCCAAGATAACCCCTCGGGCCCCGCCCTGTGACCCCTTTTTGGCTCCTCCTCTTCTGATGTCATGACCCGCTTGGCCCCTCCCCCATCCCTATTGGCTCCACCCTCTGAAAGACCCCAGCCCAGGTTCCTCATTGGCCATGACCTTTGACAAGCCCCCCCCCATTGACTCCACGCACCCTCCCCCGCCCCCTCACTGGCCCCACCCCCTTAGCCCCATTGGCCACAGCCCTCAATGACCCTGCCTCCTGGATCCCCATTGGCTACAACCCTCAATTGATCCGCCCCTTTAATGGCTCCACCCACTAGGTCCCATTGGCTATGGCTCTGAATAACCCCACCCCCTGGATCCCTATTGGCCCCACTAAGCCATGGCTCCCCCCTCACCCCCCCCAACTACATGACCTCCCCTGACCCCACCCCCTCCAAACCTCATGACCCCTCCTTGAATCCTCCACCTCCCATTGGCCACGCCCCTCCCCTTTTAGCTCCACCCTTAGTGCCCCACCCTGGGTGGAGAGTTTGGGGTGTAGGACCCCCTGTGACCCTTCACCCCCCCCGCTCCCCCCAGGTCCAGTTTTGCCGCTGCCCCCCCCCAACTGTGGAGACCCCCTGGGAGGGGACCCCGGTGATGTGGGGCTGGGGCTGTGGGGCTGGGGAGGGATCTGTGGGGCTCGGGGGGCCTATGGGGCTGGGAGGGTATCTGTGGGGCTGGATCTATGGGGCTAGGAGGGATCAGTGGGGCAGAATCTGTGGTGCCTCGGGGGGAACTATGGGGCTCGATCTCTGGGGCTAGATTCATGGGGCTAGGGAGGGACAAATGGGGCTGGAGCTATGGGGCTTGGGGGTTATCAATGAGGATGGAGCTGTGGGGCTGGGGAGGGACCTATGGGGTTGGATCTTTGGGGCTAGGGGTGTATCTATGGGGCTGGAGGGGATGTGTGGGGCTTGGGGGCTATGAGGCTGGAACTATGGGGCTGGAGGTGGTTCTGTGGGTCCCAGGAGGGGATTCTTTAGGGCAGAGGGTGGGATGTGGGGCAATATGTGGGGCAGGGGTGGCTCTATGGGTCCCAACCTTCAACTCCTTTCCCTGTGCCCCACAGGAGGCCACTTGTGGGGCTGGTGCGCCCCACACTCGTGGGGCTGGGGCTGGGGCTGCCCCTGGCCGGGGGCTGGATGCTGACGACCGAGACCCCTGAGAGCCGGCGGCTGCGGCTGCTGCTGGAGGGGGCTGGGCGCTTCCTCAGGTGTGGGGCAGGGCTGGGCAGGGGCTGGCTGTGTGCTGAGCTGGGGTGGGATGGGGGGCAGGCCTGGGGTGGGGCAGGTGTGGGTCATGCCATGGGGTAGATGGGGGCTGATGTGGAGCAGAGTATGGAGCAAATGTGGGGGGCAGGGTGTGGGGCAGGTGTGGGTCCCACTGTGGGGCTGAGCCCCCCAAGTGCCTCTGCAGGTCCTTGGCCGTGGGGCTGCAGATCTCCCTGGACTATTGGTGGACTCTGAACGTGGAGCTGCGAGGGGTGGACGAGGTGAGGACCTGTGGGGCAGGGATATGTGGGGCTGGAGACACTTGGGGTCCTTGGTGGCTTCTTCAGGGTCTCAGCGACCACTTGAGGGCCTTGAGGAACCTTCTCTTGAGGATCTTGTTGACCTCTTGAGGGTTCTGGTGGCCACCCGAGGACCTTGGTGGCCATTTTGGGCCTCCTTTGCCATTGAGGACCTTGGTGACCTCCTGAGGCCATTGAAAGTCTTGGTGGCCACTTCAGGGCTCTGGTGACCCTTGGGGATCTTGGTGGCTATGGAAAGCCTTGGTGACCTCCTGAGGGTCTCAATAACCACTTGAGAGCCTCATTGGCCATTGAGGGGCTTATTGATCTCTTGAGGGGCTTGGTGAGCCCTCAAACATCTCAGTGACCTCTTGAGAGCCTCATTGGCCATTGAGGGTCTTGTTGGCCTCTTGAAGATCTTGGTGACCCTCTGAGGGTCTCAGTGACCTCTTGAGAGCCTCATTGGCCATTGAGGGTCTTGTTGGCCTCTTGAAGATCTTGGTGACCTTTTGAGGGTCTTGGTGACCTCTTGAGAGCCTCAGTGGCCATTGAGGTTCTTGTTGGCCTCTTGAAGATCTTGGTGACCCTCTGAGGGTCTCAGTGACCTCTTGAGAGCCTCATTGGCCATTGAGGGTCTTGTTGGCCTCTTGAAGATCTTGGTGACCCTCTGAGGGTCTCAGTGACCTCTTGAGAGCCTCATTGGCCACTGAGGGTCTTGTTGGCCTCTTGAAGATCTTGGTGACCTTTTGAGGGTCTTGGTGACCTTCTGAGGGTCTCAGTGCCCTCTTGAGAGCCTCATTGGCCACTGAGGGTCTTGTTGGCCTCTTGAAGATCTTGGTGACCTTTTGAGAGTCTTGGTGACCTTTTGAGGGTCTCAGTGACCTCTTGGGATCCTCATTGGCCATTGAGGGTCTTGTTGGCCTCTTGAAGATCTTGGTGACCTTTTGAGGGTCTTGGTGACCTTTTGAGGGTCTCAGTGACCTCTTGGGATCCTCATTGGCCATTGAGGGTCTTGTTGGCCTCTTGAAGATCTTGGTGACCTTTTGAGGGTCTTGGTGACCTTTTGAGGGTCTCAGTGACCTCTTGAGAGCCTCATTGGCCATTGAGGGTCTTGTTGGCCTCTTGAAGATCTTGGTGACCTTTTGAGGGTCTTGGTGACCTTTTGAGGGTCTCAGTGACTTCTTGAGAGCCTCAGTGGCCCTTGAGGTTCTTGTTGGCCTCTTGAAGATCTTGGTGACCTTTTGAGGGTCTTGGTGACCTTTTGAGGGTCTCAGTGACCTCTTGAGAGCCTCATTGGCCATTGAGGTTCTTGTTGGCCTCTTGAAGATCTTGGTGACCTTTTGAGGGTCTTGGTGACCTTTTGAGGGTCTCAGTGACCTCTTGAGAGCCTCATTGGCCATTGAGGGTCTTGTTGGCCTCTTGAAGATCTTGGTGATCTCTTGAGGATCTCAATGACCTCTTGAGGATCTCGGTGGCCACTGAGGTTCTTGAGGGTCACTGAGGTGCCCAGCAGCCATTTGGTGGCCACATGGCCACTTGGGAGCCTCACTGACCTCTTTTTGTTCTTGGTGGCCACTGCTGCCCCCCTGTGTCCCCCCGGCCAGGAGAGCGCAGCCTTTGCAGCCACCATGTCGCGGTGCCACCGGCGCGGTGCCGAGCGGCTCCTGATGGGGGCGCTGCGCAACGGAGGCCTCTACATCAAGCTGGGCCAAGGGCTCTGCTCCTTCGGCCACATCCTGCCGCCGGAGTACGGGGCCACCCTGCAGAGCCTGGAGGACAAGGCCCTGCGCCAGGAGCACAGCGAGGTGAGGGCACAGCCGGCGCCGGGGGCCGCCAGGAGCTGGGGGCAGCGGGGAGGGAGGGGGCACCTCCAGATCCTAAGTGGCCTTTGTGTTCCTCACGTCCTTCACGTCCCTTGCCTGCTTCCTGCTGCTTCTCATCCTCCTCGTGCTCTTCATGGTGCTCCTCGTGTTCTTCTTCATGCTCCTCACGATGTTCCTCAGCTGCTCCTTGTCTCTCTTGCTCCTCGTGTCCTTGGTGGTGTTCTTCACGTCCCTCCTGTCCCTCCTGTCCCTCCTCTCCTTTCTGCTCTTCATGTCTTCGTTGTCCCCCTGGCCCTCACGATGTCCTCACACTGTTCCTTGTGCCCTCTGTGTTCCTCATGTTCTTCGCTGTCCCCCAGTGTCCCTCATGAGCTCTTCACTGTCCCAAACGTCCCCACAGTGTCTCAGTGTCTTCCGTGGCCCCATCATGTCCCCAGCTTGCCCATTTGTTCCTGGAGAGCTTTCAGTCCACCTTGTCCTCATGAGGTCCCTATGTCCTCCATCATGTCCCACCGTCCTCCACATCCCCAGTGCCCTCCACATCCCCACTGTCCGTGACGTCCCCACTGTCCGTGATGTCCCCATGATGTTGCCATGTTGTCCCCATGCTGTCCCAGGTTGACCGCCTCTTCCTGGAGGACTTCCAGACCACCCCAGCTGGACTCTTCCAACACTTTGACTACCAACCCTTGGCTGCTGCCAGCCTGGCCCAGGTCCATCGTGCCACCCTCCCTGATGGCACCCCGGTGGCCGTCAAGGTAGGGCCTGGGGAGGGGGACACAGCTGTCACGTGTCACCTAGGGACCACCTTGAGTCATCCCAGCCCCAGAGATCCCCCTTGGAACCCTCCTGAGGTCCTTCAAGGTCCAGGTTCTTCAGGGTCAGGCTCACCAGTAGGCCCCACCATGGCCATCAGGGTGGTACTGGGACACACACACCTGTCCCTTGTCACTTGGGGAACCCCCTGGGATACCAGGACCCCCTCACCGTGGGTCATCCCAACCTCAAAGACATCCCTCTTGGAACCCCCCTGAGATCCTTCAAGGTTCAGGTTCTTCAGGGTCCCATCCCAGTAACCTCCCAGATACCCTTCCAGGCCTCCCACCTCTTCCCAGTCCCCTCCCAAACCTCCTCCCAGTATCTCCCAATCCTCTCCCAGACCCTCCCAAACCTCCTGGTTCTTCCCAGTGCCTCCCAGTCACTCCCAGTCCTCTTGAGGTCCCTCACAATCCACTCACAAACCTCTTCTCAGTCCCTCTCAGGGGCTCCCAGTCTGTTCCAGTCTCCTCCCAGTCCCTCCCAAACCTGCTCTCAATCCCTGCCAGTGGCTCCCAGTCCCCCTCAGTGGCTCCCAGTCCATCCCAGTCTCTTCCTAGTCCCCTCCCAGACCCTTCCAACCCTCCTCTCAGTCACCCCCAGTGGCTCCCACTCCTTCCCAGTCCCCTCCCAAACCTCAATCCCCCCCCGAGTCCCTCCCAGTCCACCCCAGTCTCTTCCCAGTCCCCTCAATCCCTCCCAAACATCCTCTCAGTCGCCCCCCAGTGGCTCCCAGTCACTCCAAGTCCTGTCCAAAGCTCCTCCTCGTGGCTCCTACTCAATCCCAGTCCATCCCAGTCCCTTCCAAACCTTCTCTCAACTACCCCCGCGGTGGCTCCCAGTCCCTCCCAAGCCTCAGTCCCCCCACCGGTTGCTCCCAGTCCCTCCCAGTTTCTTCCCAGTCCCTCCCAAACCTCCCACCCGTGGCTCCCAGTGCTCCCCAGCGCCGCTGCCTGTCCCTGCCAGCCCTGCAGCCTGCCCCAGTGCCCCCCTGTGCTGCAGGTGCAGTACCTGGACCTCCGGGAGCGCTTCCACGGGGACATCCGGACGCTGGAGCTGCTGCTGCGGCTGGTGGGGGCCCTGCACCCTGCCTTCGGCCTGGGCTGGGTGCTGCAGGTGACAGTGGGGACAGGGCACCCCCCCGGGCACCCACACCCCCCGGGCACCCCCTTCTCATCTCCTCTCACCCTCTGCACTCCTCCTGGCGCCCCTGGGCTGGGTGCTGCCGGTGGCATCCATGGGTGCTGCTGGGATGCCCTGACCCTGTTCTCTTGTCACCCTCTGTCATCTCCTTGTCACCCTCTGTTCCCTTCTGTCACCTCTTTGTCACCTCCTCATCACCACCTTCTCACCTCCTGTCACCCTTTTCCCCTGTGCTGGGTACTGCTGGTGGCACCCACAGGTGACAGGGGGACACCCTGACCATGTCACCTCCTGTCACCTCCTGCTACTTGTTCTCCTCTTGTCACGCTGTCGCCTTCTGTCACCCTCTGTCCCTTTCTTGTCACCCCTTTGCCACATTCTTTACCCCTTTGTCACCTCCTGTCACCCTTCCCTCCCACACTGGATGCTGCAGGTGGCCTCCGTGGGTGCCTGTCGCCCTCTTGCCACCTTCTGTTCCCCCCTCGTCACCTCCTGTCGCCCTTTGGCCCTGTGCTGGGTGCCACGGGCACGGCTGAGGCTGTGCCCTGCTGTCCCCACAGGAGCTGAAGGGGACACTGGCACAGGAGCTGGACTTTGAGCAGGAGGGGCTGAACGCTGAGCGCTGTGCCAGGGACCTCAGCCACTGCCACTTCCTGGTGGTGCCACGAGTCCACTGGGACAGGAGCAGCAAGGTGGGCACTGGGCACACTGGGAGGCACTGTGTCCCTGCTACCCTCTCCCACTGTCCCCACCGTGCCCCCAGCATCTTCATTAGCCCAAGGTCCCAAGTGTCCCCAATGCCCCCACCACACCCTAAGTGTCCCCAGGATGTCCCCATTGTCCCCACAATGGGCCAAGAGCTCCAGTCCCCCAGTCCCCACGGTATTCTTAATGGCCCCACGATGGCCACACCATGGCCCCACGATGGCCACACCATGGCCTCATGTCCCCTGGCTGTCCCCAGCGGGTCCTGACGTCGGATTTCTGCGAGGGCTGCAAGATCACCAACGTGGAGGGGCTCCGGCAGCAGGGGCTGCGCCTGCAGGACGTCAGTGACACACCCGGGGGGGCTAGGGGGAGGTCCCAGTGGCTTTGGAGGGGGTCTTGAGGAGTCGGGGGGGGTTCCCAGTGGCGTTGCGGGGGGGAGTTCCTGAGGTGTCTCAGGGGTCCCAGTGGCTTTGGGAGGGGTCTTGAGGAGTCGAGGCAGGGTTCCCAGTGGCGTTGGAGGGGGGGGGGGTCCTGAGGAGTCTGGGGGGAAGGGGTTGGCAGTGGCTTTGGGGAAGGGGTCCTGAGGGGTCTCAGGGGGTCCCCCGTGGCTTTGGGGGGGTCCTGAGGGAGGGCTCCTGGGGTGGGATGGGAAGTCCAAGGTCTGGTTTGTCCCAGTGGTTTCAATGGGGGTAGTGAAGGCGGGGGGGGGTGGCCCGAAGAGGTTTGGGGGAGAGGGGGTCTGAGGAATCTGAGGGGGTCTTAAATGATTTGAGGGGGGGTTAAATAATTCGGGGGGGGGGGGGGCAGAGGGGTCCTGAATAATTTGGGGAGTGTCTTGAATAATGGGGGGGTGTCCCAGCCGCGTTCCTGCCCCCCCCCCAGGCTGCAGAGAAGCTGATCAGAGTCTTCGCCGAGCAGATCTTCTACACCGGCTTCATCCACGCCGACCCCCACCCCGGGAATGGTACCTTTAGGGGTGGGGGGACCCCCAAAAATAAAGGAAGGGGTGCTTCTAATAATGGGGAAGGGTGTGGGGGGGGTGTCCTTGCAGTGGTTTAACTCCCCCCCACTCCCCCCCCACCCAGTGCTGGTGAGAAGAGGCCCTGATGGCAAAGCCCAGCTGGTGCTGCTGGACCATGGCCTGTACGAGGAGCTGAGCGAGAGGTGGGGGCTGCAAAAGGGGGGGGTGGGGGGCCCTCAAAAATGGGGAGGGGCTCGAAACATGGGAGCTCAAAATAGAGGTGGGGGGAAGGGGCCTTAAAACTGGGGGGTGGAGCATTAAAGTGGAAAGGGGTCCCTTAAAATAGGGCTGGGCGAGGGTTAGAAGTGGGGCTGAGGGGGGATAAAATAAGGGGGGGGACCCAAAAATGCGGGGGGGGGGCTTAAAACAGGGTGGGGCTTCAAATTGAGGGGGGGCTTCAAATGGGGAGGGGGGGTTGGCTAAGATAGGGTTGGGGAATTCAAACTGGGGGAGGCTTTTGGGGGGATCTTCAGGGTGGAGAGGTTCCTGGGGGGTTCCTGGGGCTCAGAGGTTCTTGGGGGGGTCCTTTTGGGAGGGGCTGTTTTGGGGCTCAGAGGTTCTTGGGGGGGGTCCTTTTGGGAGGGGCTGTTTTGGGGAGAGTCTTTGGGGCTCTTCTGGGGGGGGTCTGAGCTGTGTGTCTCCCCCCCCCGGCCCCAGGGACCGCCTGTCCCTGTGCCAGCTCTGGAGAGCAATTATCCTGCGCGACCACAAGGCCATGAGGCAGCGCTCGGCCGAGCTGGGGGTCAAGGGTGAGCAACCCCCTCGCCCCCCCGCCCCACCCTTCAGCCTCTCCTTCAGTCTCACCTTATTCATCCTCCAGCTTCTTCTTCAGCTTCATCCTCACCTTCACCTTCTTCTTCATCATCTTAATTTTCACCTTCTTCATCATCTTCTTCTTCCTTCTGACCCTGACCACCTCACCTTGACCTTCAGCCCCTCCCTGAGGTGCTGCAAGCCCAAACCTTTGAGGTTCTCCAAGCCCTGGACCTTCATCCTCAGGGTTCTGTGTTCTCCTTCAGTATTCTCCAATCCTTGACCCCTTGAGGCTCTGTAGAGCCTTGACCCTTTGGGGTGCTACAAGCCTTGGCCTTGATTTTTGAGGTTCTCCACCCCTTGACCATCCTTGAGGTGCTACAACTCTTGGCCTCATTCCTTGGCCTTCCATCAAGGTTCTCCAACCTTAACCCTTAAGGTGCTACCACCCTTGACCTTGACCCTTGAGGTGCTTCACCCCAAACTATGACTCCTTGAGGTTCTCCAGCCCTTGGCCTTCATCTTTGAGGTTCTCTGACCCTCGCTGCTCATTGAGGTTCTCCAACCTTGACCCCTCAGTGTGCCATGGCCTCAACCAAGGCTCTCCAGCCCTTGTCATTCACCCTTGAGGTGCTTCACCCCCAACCTTGACCCCTCAGTGTGCCATGGCCTCCACCAAGGTTCTCAAGCCCTTGTCATTCATCCTTGAGGTGCTTCACCCCTGAACCTTGACCCTGTTATGGCCTCCAGCAGGGTTCTCCACCCATCAGCCTTGCCCCCTTGGGGTGCTTCCCCCCTTTCCTTCTCCCCACCCCGTGGTGCTCCTGCCCCTCACTGTGTCGCGCTGCCGGCAGACTACTTCCTGTTCTGCGAGATCCTGCTGCAGCGGCCGCTGGGCCCCGGCCCCTGGACCTTGGCCAACGTGCTGACGAAGGCAGAGAGGGCCTACATGCAGGAGATGGTGGCCCAGCGCTTCGAGAAGGTGGTGGAGATCCTGAGGGCCCTGCCCCGGCCCATGCTGCTGGTCTTCCGCAACCTCAACACCGTGAGGAGCATCAATGCCGCCCTGGGCGCCCCTGTGGACCGATACTTCCTGATGGCCAAGAGGTGAGGCCCTGGGGGGGCAGCAGAGGGTTGGGCTGGGGCTCAGCTGTGGGACCGTGGGGTGGGGAGAGGGAGGAGGTCATGGAAGCATCAGGGGATTGGAGCATGGAAGGGTGGGACCCAGGAACCGTGAGACCAGGGCACCCTGGCACCATGAGAGCGTGGAGTCATGGCACCATGGGGTGGTGGCACCATGGGATGGTGGCACCATGGAGTCATGGCACCATGGGATGGTGGCACCATGGGATGATGGGACCAAGGAGCCATGAGATCATGCAGCCATGGAGTCATGGCACCATGGGATGATGGGATCAAGGAGCCATGAGATCATGCAGCCATGGAGTCATGGCACCATGGGATGATGGCACCATGGGATGGTGGGACCAAGGAGCCATGAGATCATGCAGCCATGGAGTCATGGCACCATGGGTTGGTGGCACTATGGGATGATGGGATCAAGGAGCCATGAGGTCATGCAGCCATGGAGTCATGGCACCATGGGATGATGGAGTCACAGCAACATGGAACCAGATCATGGAACCATCCAATCATGGAAGCTTGGCAACGTGAGATCATGGGAGTCATGGAACCATGGGATATGTGGATCAGGGAAGAATGGGATTGTGTTCCATGGAGTCATGGAACCAAGGAACCATGAGATCCTGGGATGATGGAGCCATGGGATGATGGAGCCATCAACTCATGGAACTGCGGCCCCAAGAGATCATGGGAGGTGATGGACCCATGGGATCAAGCCCTCCAGCCCCAGCTTGGTGTCATCTCCAAAGTGCCTGAGGGGTGCTGGATCTGGGGAGGCAGTGGGGTGGGGGCTTTGGGGTGTCCCCAGGCTGTGCCCCCCCAGCTCCTGGTTCTGTCCCCCCAGCGCTGTGAGGAGCTGGAGCAGGCTGAGAGGGGAGAAGGTGAGCGGAGTCCGCGGCAGCAGCTTCTGCTGCTGGCTCAGGGTGACCTGGGAGAGCCTCAAGTTCGAGGTGGCCCTAAGGTGAGGGACGAGGCAGAGCGGGGATGGGGACAGGGGGAGGAAGGCTGATGACGATGATGATGGTTCAAGGTGGCCCAGGAGAACCTCAAGTTGGAGGCAGCCAGAAGCTGAGGGATGGAGTTTGATGATGATGATGATGATGGGAAGCTGGGGCTGGGGAGAAGATGATGATGATGATGAGAGGGGATGATAGAGGGTGATGATGAAGATGAGGGTGGTGATGCTGATGAGGGGGTTGATGAGAACAATGATGGGGTGATGAAGATGATGAAGATGGGTGGTGATGACAATGATGAAGATGAGGGTGATGATGATGATGATAGGGATGATGGAGATGAGGGTGTTGGGGATGATGATGATGATGGAGCTGAGGATGGTGCTGCTGATGAAGATGATGCTGATGCTGGGTGATGCCAATGCCCATGCCAGGGGTGGGACCTGAGGATGGGGAGGGGCTGGTGGGGGGTGATGAAGCTGAAGGTGATGAAGCTGAAGGTGCTGAGGCTGAAGCTCTGCTGTCCCCCCCAGGCTGGACTCGCTGTCCCTGAAGGTCACCAGGTCCCTCCTGCGGTTCCTCTCCTCCTGGGGGCTGCTGCCCCACAGCGAGCAGCTCCAGCCCCTCCTGCAGGGCTAGCTGTGGGGGGGGGAGCTGGACCTACAGCCTGCCCCACAGCTGGCCCCTGCCCCACAACCACCTCCTGCCCCACCGCTGACCCCTGCCCACAACATCCTCCTGCTCCACTTCCTGCCCCACAACCACCCCCAGCCCCCCAATAAACCCCCAAGAAGTCCCAGCTCCAGGGGGGCATTTTTGACTCTTTCTTTATAAACTTGTGGGGCACAGGAAGGGGGTTGGGGGGCACTTGTGGGGCACAGGAAGAGGGTTGGGGGGCGCTTGGGGGGCAGCCTCAGAAGTGAGCTGTCACTCGGTCGATCTCCAGCAGGTCCTCCAGGATCTGGGGAGGGGAAAGGTGTCAGGGTGTGGGGGGGAGGAATGTGTGGGGCAGGAGGTGTGGGGCAGAGGAAGCCTGGACATGGATCTCTGGGGCACATCCCAGCCCCACACATCCCTGCCCCATATCCCATGCCCAAGTCCCTCCCAACCTCCTTGGCCAACATCCACCCCGAGATGTCCTCAGCTCTGCCCCACATCCAGCCCCACATTTCCCTGCCTCACAGCCCAGCCCTGTAAGCCTGCCCCACACCTCCCTGTCTGCCCCACACCTCCCTGTCCCATGGCCTGCTCCACAGCCCAGCCCCACAACTCCCAGCCCCATATCCCACACCCAACTCCATCCCAACCTCTTTGGCCGACTCCATGGCATCCACCCTGCGCTGTCCTCAGCCCTGCCCCACACCCAGCCCCACATTTCCCTGCCTCACAGCCCAGCCCTGTAGGCCTGCCCCACACCTCCCTGTCCCACGGCCTGCTCCACAGCCCAGCCCCACAGCTCCCAGCCCCACATCCCACACCCAACTCCATCCCAGCCTCCTCGGCCGACTGCCAGACCTTCACCTCCAGCCTCCTGCAGCCCTGTGCCCCCTCCCCTGCCCCACAGCCGGCAGCCCCACGGCTGGCAGCCCCACGTACGATGTCTGGGGTGGTGCCAATCTTCTTGGCCAGCTCCCCCCGCTCCATGGTGCTGAGGTAGAGGAACCTGCTCAGCAGCTCCCCGTCCAGCACGTTGCGCACCGCGTTCTGCAGCGTCCGGCGCTCCGCGTGCAGCAGCCTGCGGGCACGGCACGCACCGCTGGGGGCAGCCGGGGAGGGGGGACCCGGGGAGGGGGGACCCAGGGAGGGGGGGCGGGACCCACAGAGGCGGGGCAGGACCCACGGAGGCGGGGCAGGACCCAGGGAGGGGGGGCGGGACCCAGGGAGGGGGGGTGGGACCCAGAGGTGTGGGGCGGGAGCAAGAGATTCAGGGTGGAAGCCAGGGGTGTGGGGCAGGAACAAGGGCTATGGGGCAGGACCCAGGGATGTGGGGCAGGAGCTGCAGATACAGAGTGGGAGCCTGAGATATGGGGCAGGAGCCAGGGATGTGGTGTGGGACCCAGAGGTGTGGGGCAGGAGCAGTGGGAATGTGGCAGGACCCAGAGGTGTGGTGTGGGACCCAGAGGTGTGGGGCAGGACCTAGAGATGTGGTGTGGGACCCAGAGGTGTGGGGCAGGAGCAAGAGATGTGGGGTGGGAGCAAGAGATTCAGGGAGGGAGCCAGAGGTGTGGGGCAGGAGCAATAGGAATGGGGCAGGACCCAGGGATGTGGTGTGGGACCCAGAGGTGTGGGGCAGGAGCAAGAGATGTGGGGTGGGAGCAAGAGATTCAGGGAGGGAGCCAGGGGTGTGGGGCAGGAGCAATGGGAATGGGGCAGGACCCAGAGGTGTGGTGTGGGACCCAGAGGTGTGGGGCAGGAGCAATGGGAACGTGGCAGGCCCCAGAGGTGTGGGGCAGGAGCAGTGGGAGTGGGGCAGGCCCCAGAGGTGTGGGGCAGGAGCAGTGGGAGTGTGGCAGGCCCCAGAGGTGTGGGGCAGGAGCAGTGGGAGTGGGGCAGGCCCCAGAGAGAGCAGGGGGCAGCCAGCAGGTGCGGGGCAGGAGCCAGGGCTGTGGGGTGGGAGCCGGGAGGATGGGGCAGGAGGTAGGAACGGGAGGCAGGGGGCGCTGGGGGGGGCTGTGGGGCAGGAGGGGGGCAGGAGGGGGCAGGGGCACCTGAAGGCCCGCGGGTTGAGGCCTGCCAGCTGGGGCAGGGAGGTGCCCAGGGCGTTCTGCAGCATCAGCAGCCGGCGGTAGGTCTTCTCCGGCATCGGCAGCAGCAGCCCCAGGCCCCCGTCCAGGGTAGCTGGGGGGCAGGGAGAGCCATGGGGGGGGCAGGAGGGGAAAGAGGGGGTCAGGGGGAGTAGAATGAGGGGTTGGAAGGGGGGGGGGTCCAATTCCCGCCCCCCCCCCCCCTCAGATTTGGCTCGCTCCACCTCTGGCACCTCTGCAAAGTCTGGACTGACCACCCCCCCCCAAAGCCAGACCCCCACCCCCCAAAGCCAGACCCCCCCCCCTAAAGCCAGACCCCCCTGGAATCCCCAGAGGCCCCCCCCAGAACTTCCTCACCCCCCCAGATCTCCCTCCCCAGCACCCTTAGGACTCCCCAGCACCTCTCAAATGTTGGGTGCCCCCCTCAACCCCCCCAGACCCTCTTAAGCATTGGGGTGCCCCCCTCAAACCCCCCAGACCCTCTTAAGCATTGGGGTGTCCCCCTCAACCCCCCCAGACCCTCTTAAGCATTGGGGTGCCCCCCTCAACCCCCCCAGACCCTCTTAAGCATTGGGGTGCCCCCCTCAACCCCAACCCAGACCTCTCCTCCCTCTGAAATATTACCCCCCCCACCCTCCCCCCCCGAGGCTCCCCCCCTCCCGGGCCCCCCCCCCCCGCGGGGTGCCCCCTCACCGAACCAGCTGATGTGTTTGGCGTCCCAGGCGCTGACCCTGCGGGGCCCCTCGGCGCCGCCGCGGCAGGGAGTCCTCCAGAAGCTGAGCACCGCCGAGCCCAGGTGGAAGTCCGCCCGCCGCAGCAGCCGCAGCCCCCCCAGGCTCTCCTTGGCTGGGGGCACCCGGGGGGCACAGCTCAGCACCACGGGGGCGGCCCCCCGGCACCCACACCGCACCCAACGGCACCCAACGGCGCCCAACAGCACCCAACAGCGCCCAACAGCACCCAACGGTGCCCAACAGCACCCACACCGCACCCAACGGCGCCCAACAGCACCCAACGGTGCCCAACAGTGCCCACACCGCACCCAGTGGCACCCAACGGCACCCAACGGTGCCCAACAGCACCCAACGGTGCCCAACAGCACCCAACGGCGCCCAACGGCACCCAATGGTGCCCAACGGCGCCCAACGGCACCCAACGGCACCCAACGGCGCCCAACGGCACCCAACGGTGCCCAACAGCATCCTGTGGTACCCAATGGCACCCAACAGCACCCACACAGCAACCTATGGTACCCAGCTGGCACCCAACAGCATGCTATGGCACCTAGTCAACACCTACACAGCACCCAGCTGGCACAGAGGTGGCAGCCAGTGGTAGCTAAGAGCACCCTAGGGGCCCCAGCTGGCAGCAGCTGGCACCCCAGTGCCCAGCACTCACCCTCAGGCAGGTACATGTAGACCAGCAGGTTCCTGTCCCGGTCCGACACTGCGGGGAGAGAGCACACCAGTGCCACCAGTGCCACACCAGTGCCACACCATTGCCACCAGTGCCACACCAGTGCCACCAGTGCCACCAGCCCTGGGCAGGACAGAGCCATCCCTGTGCCACCCGGATGCCTTGGCCTCATCAAACACCATGGCCAGGAGCCCAACCTCCCACCAAGAGCTCCATGGCCCCACCGAGCCCCCAGTGACCCCACCATGACCCCACCAAGCCACCTAAGATCCCACCAAGCCCCCCATGACCTCACCAAGCCCCTCATGACCCCACCAAGCCCTCCTGACCTCACCAAGCCCCCCATGACCCCAAGCCCCCTAAGATCCCACCAAGTCCTCCATGACCCCACCAAGCCCCCTATGACCCTCAAAGCCACTCATGACCCCACCATGACCTCACCAGCCCCTCCAAGCCCCCCCTGAGCTCACCCAGGAAGCCCAGCTGGGTGCTGTCCACCATGAAGTCCACGCTGTAGACCTCCAAGGGCTTGGCGTCCTGCCGGGGGGCGGAGAGCGGAGCCCGAGGCTGAGGCCCAGCCCCTCGGCACACCCCGGGGCCCCTCCTCACCCCCCAGACCCCTCCTTACCCCCCAGGCCCCCTCCTCATCCCTCCTCACCCCCCAGGCCCCTCCTCACCCCCCGAGCCCCTCCTCTACCCCAGGGCCCCTCCTCACCCCCCCTGAGCCCCTCCTCACCCCCCTGGGGCCCCTCCTCACCCCTGAGCCCCTCCTCACTGCCCTGAGCCCCTCCTCACCCCCCTGGGGCCCCTCCTCACCCCCCCCCCAGCCCCTCCTCACCCCGGCCCCCTCCTCACCCTGCTGACGAGGGAGAGGGTCTTGCTCTCCTCCTGGTAGCGCAGCAGGGAGATGCTCTTCATGACGTCGGCGGCCAGGATGAAGTTCTTGACGCTGATCATCTGGTGGATGTAGAGCTGGGTGTCGATGAAGGCCATGCCCGTCAGCTCGTTGTCCTTCAGGCTCCACAGGAAGATCTGCAGGGCGCAGCAGCAGGGCCACAGAGGACACCTTCAGCACCACGCAGCTCCTCGAGGCCCTGGGGAACCCCCTGGTGGGTCCCCAAGCACCTGCATCCTCAAGACCCTGGTGGGTCCCCAAGACCTTGGTGGGTCCCCAAGATCTTGGTGGGTCCCCAAGCACCTGCATCCTCAAGACCCTGGTGGGTCCCCAAGACCCTGGGTGGGTCCCCAAGACCTTGGTGGGTCCCCAAGACCCTTGATCCTCAAGACCCTGGTGGGTCCCCAAGACCTTGGTGGGTACTCAAGACCCTGGTGGGTCCCCAAGACCTTGGTGGGTACTCAAGACCCTGGTGGGTCCCCAAGACCTTGGTGGGTCCCCAAGACCCTTGATCCTCAAGACCCTGGTGGGTCCCCAAGACTTTGGTGGGTACTCAAGACCCTTGATCGGTCCCCAAGACCTTGGTGGGTCCCCAAGCACCTGCATCCTCAAGACCCTGGTGGGTCCCCAAGACCCTGGGTGGGTCCCCAAGACCCTTGATCCTCAAGACCCTGGTGGGTCCCCAAGACCTTGGTGGGTACTCAAGACCCTTGATCGGTCCCCAAGACCTTGGTGGGTCCCCAAGACCCTGGATCCTCAAGACCCTGGTGGGTCCCCAAGACCTTGGTGGGTCCTCAAGTCACCTGGAACCAACCTTTGGTGGGCTCTACAAGACCTCCAAGCTCGCTCACTCAACTCCTGAGCCACACTGGTGGGGTCCCTGGCCCCCTTCCTTGGTGGCCCCTCAGCCCCTTGAGCATGCCCTTTGATGTCCCCTGACCCCCCTCCCAGGTTGTCCCTAAGCCCTTGGCCACCCCTCAACCCCCCTGGGACACCTTTTGGTGGCTCCTCAACCCTCTGAGGCCACCTTTGGGTGGCCCTTGCTCCCCTCCCAGGTTGTCCCCAAGGCCTCATTAAGGTCCTCAAGCCCTCAGTGGCAGCTCAGCCCCCGAGGAAGCATCACTTGGTGGGTCCCCAGCCCCTTGGGGACACCTCTGGGTGGCTTCCCAACCTCTTGGTGGCCCCTCAGCCCCTTGAGCACGCCCCTTGGCGTGCCTTGCCCCCCTGGCAGGCCGTCCCAGGGCCCTGCTGGCACCTTCTGGCCGATGGCAGACACCAGGTAGCCGTTGCAGTGGCACAGGGCTGTCACCGGCCCCTTCTGCTCCTTCTCGTAGAGCACCTTGAACTTGTTCTTGGTCAGGGGCTGCCCAGGCTCCGGCACCACCTCGATGATGTCCATGATCAGGATCTGGGGGGACACACATGGCAGCCTTCAAGCCACCTCCAGCCCTTCAGGTGGCTCCCAAGAGCCTCCAGGTGGCCTCGAGGTTCCTTGGTGGCCACCAAGACCTTTGGGTGGCCTCCAGACCCCTGGGTAAACCCAAGAGTCTCTCCTGGAGCCCTTGAGTGTCCTCCAGACCTTTGGGTGGCCTCCAAGATCCCTTGGGTTTTCACCAAGACCCCTGGGTGTCCCCCCAAGACCTCCTTGAGACCCCAACCCCCCCCCACCAACACACCCTAAAGTCCCTTGAGACCAACTCCAGGCCTTCTGGATGTCCCTCAAATCTCTTGCTCTCCCCTCCACACCTCTTGGAACCTACCTGAGATCCCTTAGGTGCCCCTCAGCACCCTCCTTATGGAACTGAAGACTCCTCCAGAACCCCTCTGAGATCCCCCAAGACCCCAAAAAAAACCTCTCTTGAGACCCCTTCAGGACCCCCTTGATGTCCTTCAAACCTTTGATCCCCCCTTCACTAGCTCCTAGAACCCACCTGAGCCCCCTTGGGTGCCTCCAAGACCTATCTGTGGAACCAAAGACTCCTCAACCCCCCTTTGAAACAACCCTTCCCCCCCTGCCAGGACCCTCAACACCCTCCCAAACCTCTCCTACAGTCCTTCAAACCTCCTTTGATCTCCTCCAACACACTGTGGAAGCCACCTGAGACCCCTTGGGTGCCTCCAAGACCTTCTCCTGGAACCAAAGTCTCCTCAAACCTCTCCAAACCACCCCCCCAGGACCCTCAACACCCTCCCAAACCTCTCCTACTGTCCTTCAAACCTCCTTTGATCTCCTCCAACGCCCTGTGGAAGCCACCTGAGACCCCTTGGGTGCCTCCAAGACCTTCCTCTGGAACCAAAGACTCCTCAAACCCCTCCAACCCCCCTTTGAAACAACATTTCCCCCTGCCCCAGGACCCTCAACACCCTCCCAAACCTCTCCTACTGTCCTTCAAACCTCCTTTGATCTCCTCCAACACCCTGTGGAAGCCACCCGAGACTCCTTGGGTGCCTCCAAGACCTTCTTCTGGAACCAAAGGCCCCCTCAACCCCTCCCAGAAGCCCTTTCCACGCCCCCCAGGACTGACCCTGCCTCTGCAGGTGACCTCCTCGCCCTGCATCAGGCAGGTGCCCACGGCCACGTAGCCCTTGAGGCCCGAGACGGTCTCCTCGCTCTTGAGGGACACAGTCTTCATGCAGGTGACGTGCTCCCACTCCTCCAGATCGATCCTGGCGGGGCACCAGGCACAGGGAGGGTCAGCAGGGATGGGAGACCCTCCCCCCAGAGGTGTTTTTGGGGGACAATCAGCTGGGGCTTTCACCTGGTGTTGGGGATGGTCTCCCAGCTGACCGGGGAGATGAGCTGGATGGAGAAGGCCTCCTGCTGAGGGGGGATGTAGCGGTCATCTGGGGGGGGACAGGGACAAAGAGGGTGAGGGGGGGAGGCAGGGGACAGGGAGGGGGGGTGTGGGGATTGAGGGGGACACTGGCCTTGGGGGTGGGGCAGGGTGGAGTCAGCAAGGGGACAGGGAAGAGGACAGGGGCAGGGTTGAAGGGGACATTGGACGTGGGGGGGATGACACGGGGGAGCTGTGACTCAAAAAGGGGTCTGGGGGTGGTCTGAGGGGACCCTTGGGGCACACAGGACTCAAAGTGGGGACAAAGAGCTTGGAGGCAGAGAGGGCTCAAAGAAGGGTGCAGGGGTGGTCGGGGGGGACCCTTCAGGCACACAGGGCTCAAAGCAGGGACAGAAAAGGGGACTAAGGCGGGGGGGAGAGAGAAAGGGAGAGGGAAGGGGAACAGAGAGGGGGGCAAACAACATGAAGAGGACAAAGAGGAGGACACAGAGGGGGACACAGCCGCGGGGGGCTGCCCTGTGGCGCCCCCTGGCGGCAGCGCGGCGCCCTGACCCCGGTCGATGCTCTCGAACTCCTTCTCCTCGCCGGTCATGCGCGGGATGCGGGTGCAGGGGTTGGTGCTGCTGGTGGCCACGGCGTACACCTCGGGGCGGGGAGGGGACACAGATGTCAGCCCCGGGCGGGGGCCAGGGGCCGGCCCCCAGGTCCCAGGCCGCGGCGGCCGGCGGTACCTTGGACTCCACGTGGTAGGCGACGTAGTGAGCGGTGCAGCGCAGGGGGATCTTGCGGACCGGCCACGGCGCGTCGTAGGACAGGTAGGCAGGGAGCACGCTGATCCGCAGCTCCCCCTGAGCGACCCCCACCCCCGGAATTGAATGGGGGCACCCCCGAATTCAAAAGAGACCCCCCACCCCCCCCAGATCCACACCCCCCCCCCCCCGAAGAACTCTTGAGAGCCACCCAAAGTGCTTCGGAGCTTCTCAACCCTTCCTGAGATGCCTCAAAAGCCACCTGGCAACCTCCCCAAAAACTCACCTCGGGGACCCCCCCCAGATTCCAAAGGGACTCCCCAGATACTCCCCCCCCCAGATTCCAAAGGGACTCCCCAGATACTCCCCCCCCAGATTCCAAAGGGACTCCCCAGATACTCCTCCCCCCCCAGATTCCAAAGGGACTCCCCAGATACTCCTCCCCCAGATTCCAAAGGGACTCCCCAGATACTCACCCCCCCCCCAGATTCCAAAGGGACTCCCCAGATACTCCCCCCCCCCCAGATTCCAAAGGGACTCCCCAGATACTCCCCCCCCCAGATTCCAAAGGGACTCCCCAGATTCTCCCCCCCCAACCCCCTAAAGCTCCTGGGAGCCCCCCCGAAGAACTTTGAGAGCCACCAAAAAGTCCTTTCAGAGCTTCTCAAAGCCTCCTGAAATGCCCCCCCCAGGTGTTTGCAAAACCCACCTGAGACACTCCCAAACTACCCCCCCCCCCCGAGGACTGCCCTAGCACACCTCCAAATTCAAGAGGGACCCCCCCCAGGGACTCCCCCTCAAACCCCCAAAGAACTTGGAGAGCCACCAAAGTCCTTTGGATCTTCTGAACCCCTCTTTGAGATGCCCCCAAAGCCACTTGGGACCCCTAAAATAATCCTGGACCCCCCCCAAAATTAACCTGGGACACCTCCCCCAGGGAGCCCCAAATTCAAAAGGGAACCCCCAAAGATTCTGGGATCCCCCCAAAGAACTTGGAGAGGGCTCAGAAGTCCATCAAAGCTCCTCAAACCACCCTGAGACACCCCCCCACACCCCCAAAATCCCCACTCATGCCCCCTGGCAGCCTCCAAACCCCCTCAGAACTCCCTCAAACCCACCCTGAAATCCCCCAGACCCCCTTTGGTTCCCCCAAAACCTCCCCAGGTGGGCTGCTGGGACCCCTTAAAAGCCCAGGGACCCCCCAGAAACCCTCTGGGACACCTTCAGGAAGCCTCTAGACCTCCTCTAACCACCCTGAGGACTCTCCCCCCCCCGACCCCCACTAAGCCCCCAGGGCACCCTGGAGAGCAGTAATGATAATAATAATAGACCAGGCTGGAAGAGACCTTCAAGGTCATCCTGTCCAACCCATCAGCCAATCCAGCCCACCCAAACAGCTACCCCATGGCACCAAGCACCCCATCAAGTCTCCTCCTGAACACCTCCAGGGATGGGGACTCCACCACCTCCCCAGGCAGCCCATTCCAATGGGCAATCACTCTCTCTGTGTAGAACTTCCTCCTAACCTCCAGCCTGAACCTCCCCTGGCACAGCCTGAGACTGTGTCCTCTTGTTCTGGTGCTGGCTGCCTGGGAGAAGAGACCAACCTCTGCCTGGCTACAGCCTCCCTTCAGGTAGTTGTAGACAGCAGTAAGGTCACCCCTGAGCCTCCTCCTCTCCAGGCTAAGCAACCCCAGCTCCCTCAGCCTCTCCTCACAGCGCTGTGTTCCAAGCCCCTCCCCAGCTTTGTTGTCCTTCTCTGGACACCTTCCAGCAAGTCAACCTCCTTCCTAACCTGAGGGGCCCAGAACTGGACACAGGACTCAAGGTGTGGCCTAACCAGTGCTGAGCACAGGGCAGAATGACCTCCCTGCTCCTGCTGGCCACACTGTTATCACAGTATCACAGTATCATTCAGGGTTGGAAGGGACCACAAGGATCATCCAGTTCCAACCCCCCTGCCATGGGCAGGGACACCCCACACTAGATCAGCCTGGCCAGAGCCTCAGCCAGCCTGGGCTTAAACACCTCCAGGGACAGGGCCTCAACCACCTCCCTGGACAACCCATTCCAGGGCTTCACCACTCTCATGGGGAAGAACTTCCTCCTCCCCTCCAGCCTGAATCTCCCCACCTCCAGCTTCATTCCATTCCCCCTAGTCCTATCTGTTCCTGCTGCAGGCCAGGATGCCATTGGCCCTCCTGGCTGCCTGGGCACACTGCAGGCTCATGTTCAGCCTACCATCAACCAGCACCCCCAGGTCCCTCTCTGCCTGGCTGCTCTCAGCCACTCTGACCCCAGCCTGTAGCACTGCCTGGGGTTGCTGTGGCCAATGTGCAGCACCTGGCACTTGGATGTGTTCAATCTCCTGCCCTTGGCCTCTGCCCATCTGCCCAGCCTGGCCAGGTCCCTCTGCAGAGCCTCTCTACCCTCCAGCAGATCAACTCCTGCCCCCAGCTTGGTGTCAGCTGCACATTCACTGCTGATGGACTCAATGCCCTCACCCAGATCATCAATGAAGATGTTAAAGAGCACAGGGCCCAGCACTGCTCCCTGGGGCACACCACTGGTGCCTGGCTGCCAGCTGGCTGTGGCACCATTCCCCACCACTCTCTGGGCTCAGCCTCCAGCCAGTTCCCCACCCAGCTGGGTGCCATCTGCACTGCTGATGGACTCAATGCCCTCATCCAGACCACCTTGGGACTCCCTCGGCCCCTCCTGATTCACCCCCAAACCCCTTTGGCCCTCCCCAAACCGAGCTGCTGGGGTCCCCAAAACATCCAGGGACCCTTCCCCAACCCTGTGGGTGCCCCCCAGACCCACCTGCCTGTTGAAGTAGAGGAAGCCCTTGGGGCAGTTGACGTTGTGGAAGGGGGCGAAGGACTCGACGGGGCCGTCGATGCTCATGGGGTGCAGGCGCAGGGCCCCCCGGCCTGTCACCAGCAGCCAGTGGGGGGAGGGCCCACAGATGAACACCTGGGCAGGGGCAAAGCAGGCAGGCTCCAGCAGCCTCCCACCAGCACAGGCTGGGGGGGGGCTGGGCTGAGGGGGGTCCCAGGGGCATTGGAAGGGGGTTCGGGGTGGCCAGAAGGGGTTCGGGGGCAGCTCCGAGGGGGTCTGGGGGCAGCTCCGAAGGGGTCTGGGGGCAGCTCCGAGGGGGTCTGGGGGCAGCTCCGAGGGGGTCTGGGGGCTCTTGGCTGGTTGGGAAGGGTTGGGGGGGGGCACAAGGGGGTTTTAGGGGTCCTGAGGGGGTGCCAGACTGTTTGGGGGGGTGTCCCAGTGGGGTTTGAGGGCAGCTCCAAGGGGTTTAGGGGAACCCTGAGGGGGTTCTTGAGGCTCTGGGGGGAGTCCCAAGGTTTTCACTGGGGTCCCAGGGCAATGGGGGGGGGTGTCCCAGTGACCCAGGTTTGGGGGGTTCCAGAGAGGGTTTGAAGGGGCTCTAGGGGGGCTAAAGGAGGGTTTGAGGAAGCTCTGAGGGATTTGGGGGCTTCCTGAGTGGTTGGGGGGGTTCTCAAGAGATGTGGGGGGGGATCCTCCTGGGGTCCCAGCAGGTTTGGGGAGGGGGGGGGCCCAGTAAGCCAGTTGGGAGAGGTCCAAAGGGGGTTTGGGGAGGCTCAGGGAGGGTTTGGGGGGGATTGAGGGGCCCCAGGGGTAGTTGGGGGGGGGATTGTCCTGCAGGGGGCTGTGGGGGGAGGGGTGGGGGGGCGCTCCAGGAAGGTTTTGAGATGTGGGGGCTCCAGGAGGTGTTGTGGGGATCCCGAGGGGGTCCCTGAGGGCTGGGGGGTCCCAGGTGCTTGTGAGGTGTCTGAGGGGTTCACAAGGAGCTTAGGGGTGGGTGGGGGAGGCCCCACAGGGCCTGGGGATGTCAGGGGGGGTCCTGGGGTGGCTTTGGGGGTGTCATGGGGGGTCCCAGAGCCCCCCAGCTCACCCCTGAGTAGCCGTAGATGTCCTGGAAGGGTCGGAACCGAGCCACACGTCCTCGGGGTCCCCCTGATTCTTCTGCAACCCCCCCAGAACCTGCAGCTCCCCCCCCAGCCCCTCCCCCAGCCCCCCCAGTCCCTCCAGGTGCTCCCCCCCCAGCTGCAGCCCCCCCAGGCTCTGGCTTCTTCTTGGAGGGTTTGGGTTTTTTCTCCCGGAAGTTGATGTTGTGAGGGACCTGGGGGGGGGGGGGGGAGAGGGAATTGAGGGGGGCCTGGGGGCTCCAGGATCCCCCTGACACCCCCAGTATGCCCCAGTAACCCCCAGTGCCAAACCAGTAACCCCCAGTGCCAAACCAGTACCCCCCAGCCCTCCTCACCAGCAAGTACAGATGGTTTGGGTGGTTCCCCAGTGCCACCAGTGAAGACTTCCCTGCCCAGCAGCATCCCTGCAGCATCCCCAGAGCCCCCCTGAGACCCTCCAGTACCCCCTGGCACCCACCAGTACCAAACCAGTACACACCAGTACCAAACCAGCAAGTACAGATGGTTTGGGTGGTTCCCCAGTGCCACCAGTGAAGACTTCCCTGCCCAGCAGCACCTCTCCAGCATCCCCAGAGCCCCCCTGAGACCCTCCAGTACCCCCTGGCACCCACCAGTACCAAACCAGTAAGTACAAATGGTTTGGGTGGTTCCCTAGTAAGCCCTCCCTACCCAGCAGCACCTCTCCAGCACCCCCAGACTCCACCTCAGAGCCCTCCAACACCCCCTGAGGCCCCCAGCAGCCCCCAGCAGCCCCCAGTGCTCACCTTCTTGAACCGAACCTTCAGGTTGCTCTGCCCCAGCTGGGAGTCGTGGGCGAAGGCCTCGTAGATCAGCAGCTCCTGGTCCACATGGACCTGCCCCAGGAGTGGGGAGAGGAAAGGGAGAGGAGAGGGAGAGGAGAGGAGAGAATTAACCAGGTTGGAAGAGACCTTCAAGATCAAGTCCAACCTATCATCCAACACCACCTGATCGACTACCCCATGGCACCAAGCACCCCATCAAGTCTCCTCCTGAACACCTCCAGTGATGCTGACTCCACCACCTCCCCAGGCAGCCCATCCCAATGGGCAATCACTCTCTCTGTGTAGAACTTCCTCCTAACCTCCAGCCTAAACCTCCCCTGGCACAGCCTGAGACTGTGTCCTCTTGTTCTGGTGCTGGCTGCCTGGAAGAAGAGACCAACCTCTGCCTGGCTACAACCTCCCTTCAGGTAGTTGTAGAGAGCAATAAGGTCTCCCCTGAGCCTCCTCTTCTCCAGGCTAAGCAACCCCAGCTCCCTCAGCCTCTCCTCACAGGGCTGTGCTCCAAACCCCTCACCAACTTTGTTGTCCTTCTCTGGACACCTTCCAGCAAGTCAACCTCCTTCCTAAACTGAGGGGCCCAGAACTGGACACAGGACTCAAGGTGTGGCCTAACCAGTGCAGTGTACAGGGGCAGAATGACCTCCCTGCTCCTGCTGGCCACACTGTTCCTGATGCAGGCCAGGATGCCATTGGCCCTCCTGGCTGCCTGGGCACACTGCAGGCTCATGTTCAGCCTACCATCAACCAGCACCCCCAGGTCCCTCTCTGCCTGGCTGCTCTCAGCCACTCTGACCCCAGCCTGTAGCACTGCCTGGGGTTGCTGTGGCCAATGTGCAGCATCTGGCACTTGGATGTGTTCAATCTCCTGCCCTTGGCCTCTGCCCATCTGGCCAGCCTGGCCAGACCCCTCCAGTAACCCCCTGACACCCTCAGTACCCTCCCAGCACCAAACCAGTAACCCCCACTCCCCCTCACCAGTAAGTTACAGACAGTTGTGGTGGCTTCCCAGTGCCACCAGTTAGATTTCCTTGACCAGTAGCAGCCCTCCAGAAACCCCCTCAGACCCCCTCAGTGCCCTCCTGACACCTTCAGTACCCACCCAGCACCAAACCAGTGCCCTCCCAGTGCCCCCCAGTGGCTCACCAGCAGGTAGGGCCGGCTCTGGCGGTTGCCTATTGGCACCAGTGCCAAAGCAGTGCCCTCCCAGCACCAAACCTGTGCCCTCGCAGCGCCCCCCAGTGGCTCACCAGCAGGTAGGGCCGGCTCTGGCGGTTGCCCAGCCCCACGAGCAGCAGCTCCCGGACGAGCGGCAGCGCCCCCTGGCGGCCAGGCTCCTCCTTGCGCTGCTCGGCGCCGCCCGCGGGGTGCCCGAAGCTGTCCACCAGGACCCGCTGCCCGCCCGCGAAGTGCTTCACCAGGAACACCCTGCGCCAGCTCGGCAGCTGCAGGATCTGGTGCAGGACACACGGCCATGGGGGCAGGCTGGGGGCATGGGGGCAGGCTGGGGCCATGGGGGAAGGCTGGGGCCATGGGGGAAGGCTGGGGCCATGGGGGAAGGCTGGGCGCATGGGGGCAGGCTGGGGGCATGGGGGCAAGGCTGGGGGCATGGAGAGCAGGCTGGGGGCATGGGGGCAGGCTGGGGCCATGGGGGAAGGCTGGGGGCATTGGGGGCAGGCTGGGGGCATGCGGGAAGGCTGGGGGCATGGGGGGCAGGCTGGGGGCAGGCTGGGGGCATGGAGAGCAGGCTGGGGGCATGGGGGCAGGCTGGGGCCATGGGGGCAGGAGGCAGGCTGGGGTCACAGGGAGAGGTTGGGCGCATGGGGGTGGGTTGGGGGTGTAAGGATGGGTTGGGGATGTGGGGACACAGGGACAGGTTGCCAGCATAGAGACAATGGGCAGGCAGGGGGCGTGGGCTGGGGACACAGGGAGACAAAGGAGGGGTAAAGGGAGACATGGAAGGGGACAGGAAAGGAACAGGCAGAGAAAGAGGACAGGCTGGGGACACAGGAACACGATTTGGGACATGGGGATGGGGTGAGGACACAGCAGTGAGCTGGGGCCAGGGGGATGGGCTGGGGGCACAGGAGGGATGAGGTGAGACAGGGCAGGGGACAGGGAGGAGCAGGCAGAGGAAAGGGATAGGCTGGGGACATGAGAAGGACAGGGGGACAGGTTTGGGGCAGGCTGAGGACACAGGGACAAGGAGAAGGACAGGGAAGGGGACAGCTGGGGGAGGGCCAGGGGAGGGGAAGGGGCCGAGAGGGCCAGGAGAGGGCCAGGGAAGGGCCGAGGAGGGGGTGTGGGGCAGAGGAGGGGGTGTGGGGCAGAGGAGGGGGTGTGGGGCAGAGGAGGGGGTGTGGGGCAGGGTCCCGCCCCGGCCTCACCTCCATGGCGCCGTTCTCCCGCACCAGCACACACCAGTGGCTGGGCTCCGGTCTGTACTGGTGGGGGTCCCCCGGCCCCCCCTGGCCGCTGGCGCGCCGCGGGGGCTCCTCCTTGGCGGGGCTGCGCAGCGCGGGGGCCGAGTCCCCGTACAGCATCTCCTCCTCGTCATCCACGGACTCCCTGCCACGGGGACGCCGCTGGCACCGCGCCCACGGGCACCAGCGCAGCACCGGGGCACCAGCACGACACCAGGGCAGCACCATGGCACCATCGCAGCACCACGGCACCAGCGCAGCACCGCGGCACCGGCCCGGGGGCACCCGCAGCCCGCTGCTGACAGCCTAGGGAAGGGGCTTGGGTGCCACAAGGGATGTGAAGGGCACCCAGGGGCACCACGGAATCCACCACAGCACCCAGGGGACAGCCAAGAGCCAGCTCAGCACCCTGGTGCCACCCATGGGACACCCAGCACCCATCTGATGGCCTAGAGGAGGGGGTTGGGTGCCACAAGGGGCGTGAAGGGCACCCCAGGGTCACCACAGAAGCCACCACAGCACCCAGGGGACAGCCAGGAGCCAACTCATCAGCCTGGTGGCACCCAAGGGACACTCAAGAGGCACCCAGAACCCACTGCTGATGGCCTGGAGAAGGGGTTTGGGTGCCACAAGGGGCGTGAAGGGCACCCAGGCACAGCCCAGAAGCCACCACAGCACCCAAGTTGCCACCCAGGCACCTCCAACACCCCGATGCCCTTGGAGAAGGGGTTTTGCCCACCAAAGGGGTGCGAAGGGCACTCAGGGGACAGCCCAGGGGACACCCCAGAAGCCCCCCAGGTGCCCCCCCCGCTGGCAGTACCCGATGTCCTGGATGAGGGTCTCCTGCTGGGTGGGGGTGCGGGGGGGCTGCTCGCGGGGGGTGCTGGCGCGGCTCTCGGTGGTGAAGAGGCCGCTCAGGTCCCGGTACAGGCACAGGGCAATCACTTTGGAGGTCTGCAGGGCAAACAGGCAGCAGCTGGCAGCGGCTGGGAGGGCAGGGGGAGTGCTTTGGGAGGGGGTTGGCAGCAGCAGGAAACAGTCAGGGAGCAGAATCAGTGGGAACCAGCTGGGGATGGTTTGGAATCCCCAGACCTGGCTTGGTGCCACCAGACCCAGTCTGGACTGGCTCTGGCACCGATGAACCCAGTCTGGACTGGCTCTGGCACCGATGAACCCAGTCTGGACTGGCTCTGGTACCGATGAACCCACTCTGGACTGGCTCTGGCACCAATGAACCCAGTCTGGACTGGCTCTGGCACCGATGGACCCAGTCTGGACTGGCTCTGGTACCGATGAACCCACTCTGGACTGGCTCTGGCACCAATAAACCCACTCTGGACTGGCTCTGGCACCGATAAACCCAGTCTGGACTGGCTCTGGCACCAATGAACCCACTCTGGATTGGCTCTGGCACCAATGAACCCAGTCTGGACTGGCTCTGGCACCAATGAACCCAGTCTGGACTGGCTCTGGCACCGATGAACCCAGTCTGGACTGGCTCTAGGACCACTAACCCCAGTCTGGACTGGCTCTGGCACCAATGAACCCAGTCTGGACTGGCTCTAGGACCACTAACCCCAGTCTGGACTGGCTCTGGCACCAATGAACCCAGTCTGGACTGGCTCTGGCACCGATGGACCCAGTCTGGACTGGCTCTGGCACCAATGAACCCACTCTGGACTGGCTCTGGCACCAATAAACCCACTCTGGACTGGCTCTGGCACCAATGAACCCAGTCTGGAGTGGCTCTAGGACCACTAACCCCAGTCTGGACTGGCTCTGGGACCAATAGCCCCAGTCTGGACTGGCTCTGGCACCACCACACCCCGTTTGGTTGGGGTTTTGGCCCCAGCAGTGACACCAGAACCCCTCTGAAGCTCATTTTTATCATCCCCAGGACCTGCTTGGCTGGCTCTTGGCTGCCTCTGGTGACCTCAGTGCTCCCTTTGCCTGCTCCTCGGCGCCCCCCAGCACCCCGTTGGGCGGTTCCTCGGTGCCAGCGGCGCCCCCAGCAGCCTCCCGGGCGGCGTTTGGGCTGCTGGCCGGGCTGCTGTGGCACTCACCTGCTGCAGGGGGGGCTTCTGCAGGCTGAGCCGGTGCGTCCTGCCCCCGTAGGTGTCGCTCTTCAGCACAAACATGGTGAGCTGGCCCTCGGCGCTCAGCAGCACCACGTAGGGGTCGGCCACCGCGCAGTGCACGATGGGGGAGCCCAGGTCCACCGGGATGAAGTGCAGCTGGTTCACTGTGGGCAGCAAGGACACACGGCTGAGGGCGAGGGACACCCAAGGGACAGCCAGGAGGCACCCAAGGGACAGCCAGGACCCACCCACTGTCCTTGGAGAAGGGGTTTGGGCTCCTTGCAGGGGGTGAAGGACACTAAAGGGACACCCAGCACCCACACAGTGTCCTTGGGCAAGGGTCCCTACCAAAAGGGTGTGAAGGGCACCCAGGGGACACTCTTAAGAGCCACCACAGCACCCAGGGGACACTGAGGGGACAGCCAAATGCTTCCCAGTGCCACTCAGTGTCACCCACTGCCCACCCAGCGTTTTGGAGGAGACCTTTGGTCACCAAAGGGCACCCAGGGGACACCCCAGGAGCTACCAGAGCACCCAGGGGACACTCAGGAGCCAGCCAGGTGACACCTAGTATCTATCCACTGTCCTGGGAGAAGGGACTTGGCCACCAAAAGGGTGTGAAGGGCACCCAGGGAACACTCTAGAAGCCACCAGAGCACCCAGGTGCCACCCAGGTGCCACCCAAGCACACGGGAGCCACCCAGCCCCCACCCAATGTCCCTGAAGAAGGGTTTGGGGCTCCAAAGGGCTGGGAAGGGGCTGAAAGGGACAGCCCAGCAGCCAGCAGAGGAGCCCAGGGACACAGAGGGGGCAGGCAGGGGCCAGCAGGCAGGGCTCAGGCAGCACTCACCCCCCTCCAGCAGGCGGATGCCCAGGGGCGACACCTGCACGATGTAGCGGTTGTCGCCGATGTTGCCGGCGAACACCGTGGGGCCTTGGGTGGCAAAGCCGCTGGTGTCCAGCTCCATGATCTCCTGCCCCGTCTGCAGGATCTGGGGGGGCACACAGAGGGCTAAAGTGACACCCAGGGGCACCCCAGCAACCAGGGCACACCCCAGGAGCCACCAGGGCACACCCCAGGAGCCACCGCGGTAATCAGGGGACGTCCAGGAGGCACCCAGGGGATGCTCAGGGGACATCCAGCACCCAGAATGGCACCCAGGGGATGCTCAGGGGACATCCAGCACCCAGAATGGCACCCAGGGGATGCTCAAGGGACATCCAGCACCCAGAATGGCACCCAGGGGACGCACAAGGGACATCCAGCACCCAGAATGGCACCCAGGGGATGCTCAAGGGACATCCAGCACCCAGAATGGCACCCAGGGGACACACAAGGGACATCCAGCACCCAGAATGGCACCCAGGGGACACACAAGGGACATCCAGCACCCAGAATGGCACCCAGAGGATGCTCAAGGGACATCCAGCACCCAGAATGGCACCCAGGGGACGCTCAAGGGACATCCAGCACCCAGAATGGCACCCAGGGGACACTCAAGGGACATCCAGCACCCAGAATGGCACCCAGGGGATGCTCAGGGGACATCCAGCACCCAGAATGGCACCCAGGGGATGCTCAAGGGACATCCAGCACCCAGAATGGCACCCAGGGGATGCTCAGGGGACATCCAGCACCCAGAATGGCACCCAGGGGATGCTCAGGGGACATCCAGCACCCAGAATGGCACCCAGGGGATGCTCAAGGGACATCCAGCACCCAGAATGGCACCCAGGGGATGCTCAGGGGACATCCAGCACCCAGAATGGCACCCAGGGGATGCTCAAGGGACATCCAGCACCCAGAATGGCACCCAGGGGACACACAAGGGACATCCAGCACCCAGAATGGCACCCAGGGGACGCTCAGGGGACATCCAGCACCCAGAATGGCACCCAGGGGATGCTCAGGGGACATCCAGCACCCAGAATGGCACCCAGGGGATGCTCAAGGGACATCCAGCACCCAGAATGGCACCCAGGGGATGCTCAAGGGACATCCAGCACCCAGAATGGCACCCAGGGGACACACAAGGGACATCCAGCACCCAGAATGGCACCCAGGGGACACTCAAGGGACATCCAGCACCCAGAATGGCACCCAGGGGACGCTCAGGGGACATCCAGCACCCAGAATGGCACCCAGGGGATGCTCAAGGGACATCCAGCACCCAGAATGGCACCCAGGGGATGCTCAGGGGACATCCAGCACCCAGAATGGCACCCAGGGGACGCTCAAGGGACATCCAGCACCCAGAATGGCACCCAGGGGATGCTCAGGGGACATCCAGCACCCAGAATGGCACCCAGGGGACACACAAGGGACATCCAGCACCCAGAATGGCACCCAGGGGATGCTCAAGGGACATCCAGCACCCAGAATGGCACCCAGGGGACATCCAGCACCCAGAATGGCACCCAGGGGATGCTCAGGGGACATCCAGCACCCAGAATGGCACCCAGGGGACATCCAGCACCCAGAATGGCACCCAGGGGATGCTCAGGGGACATCCAGCACCCAGAATGGCACCCAGGGGACATCCAGCACCCAGAATGGCACCCAGGGGATGCTCAGGGGACATCCAGCACCCAGAATGGCACCCAGGGGATGCTCAGGGAACATCCAGCACCCAGAATGGCACCCAGGGGACATCCAGCACCCAGAATGGCACCCAGGGGATGCTCAGGGGACATCCAGCACCCAGAATGGCACCCAGGGGATGCTCAGGGGACATCCAGCACCCAGAATGGCACCCAGGGGACATCAGGCATACACTCTGAGGACACTCAGGTGAGCCAGGGGACATTCAGGTGACACCCAAGACCCACAGAACAACCCAGGGGACGCCCAGCTGCCACCCCAGATGCCACCCAGGTGCCTTCCAGTCCCTCCCAGCACCTGCTGATGCCCTCAGAGAAGGCCCCTGGCCGCCAAATGGGTGCCAAGGGCACCCAGGGGACAGCCCAGAAGCCACCCCAGCCCCCAGCTGCCACCCAAGATGCCACCCAGGTGCCTCCCAGCAGCTGCCAGTGCCTCACCATGGTGGAGTCCTCCCTGCTGAGGATGAGGAAGCCGTGGCGCTGCGCCCCCCCCTTCCTCCTCCTCCTCCTCCCCAGCGGGGGCTGGGGGCACTGGGGAGTCCTTGTCACCTTTGTCACCTCCTGTGGCCTCAGGGGGCTGCAAGGGGACAGAAAACCCCACTGGGATTACTGGTGGGGAGGTAAAACCCCACTGGGGTCACTGGTGGGGAGGCAAAGCCCCACTGGGGTCACTGGTGGGGAGGCAAAACCCCACTGGGGTCACTGGTGGGGAGGCAAAACCCCACTGGGGTCACTGGTGGGGAGGCAAAACCCCACTGGGGTCACTGGTGGGGAGGCAAAACCCCACTGGGGTCACTGGTGGGGAGGCAAAACTCCCTCCCACCAAAGCCATCACCAGTAGACCCAGCAATGCCCCCAGACTGGTTCTAATGACCTCAAGATCCCCCCAGACTGGCCTTGATGGCACCAAAGACCCCCCCCAGAGTGCTCCCAGTGTCCCAGGTGTCCCCAGGAACCCCCCCAGAGTGCTCCCAGTGTCCCAGGTGTCCCCAGGAACCCCCCCAGAGTGCTCCCAGTGTCCCAGGTGTCCCCAGGAACCCCCCCAGAGTGCTCCCAGTGTCCCAGGTGTCCCCAGGAACCCCCCCAGAGTGCTCCCAGTGTCCCAGGTGTCCCCAGGAACCCCCCCAGAGTGGTCCCAGTGTCCCAGGTGTCCCCAGGAACCCCCCCAGACTGGTCCTAATGATCCCCACAACCACCTCCCACTCCCACTGGGGGTGCAAAAACCCCTTCACAGCTGCTCCCAGTGCCCCCCAGTATCACCAGTACCCCCCCCAACAAATGGCACCAGTAACACCCCCAAAGTGCCCCCAGCTAGCCCCCACCTTCTCCTTCTTGCCCCCAGCAATCACAGTCCACATGTCGTAGCAGCCAGGCAGCTCGAAGGTCGTCACCACCTGGGGCCTGATGCTCCTCTGTGGGGCACACTGGGGCTAAACTGGGGCCAAACTGGGCCCTACTGGGGTTAAACTGGGCCCTACTGGGGCTAACCTGGGGCATGCTGGGGTTGTAGCTGGGTAAATACAGGCAGAACCCCAAGGTTTGGGGGGTTCAGCCCTGGTTGTGCCCAGCCTTGGATCTGGCACCGGTATCTGACCTGCCAGGGAGGCTGCAACTGAACCAGGCCTTGAACGGTGCTGGGAGGCACTGGGAAGGACTGGGAAGGGATTGGGAGGCACTGGGAAGGGATTCGAGGCACTGGGAAGGACTGGGAAGGGATTGGGAAGGGATTGGGAGGCACTGGGAAGGGATTGGGAGGCACTGGGAAGGACTGGGAAGGGATTGGGAAGGGATTGGGAGGCACTGGGAAGGGATTGGGAGGCACTGGGAAGGACTGGGAAGGGATTGGGAGGCACTGGAAAGGACTGGGAAGGGATTGGGAGGCACTGGAAAGTACTGGGAAGGGATTGGGAAGGGATTGGGAGGCACTGGGAAGGGATTGGGAGGCACTGGGAAGGACTCAGGCTGGAGTGGAAACAGAGCAGGGGAGGCTGGGAAGGGATTGGGAGGGAAGGAGAGGGTACTGGAAAGGACTGGGAGGGAACTGGAGGGGAGTGGGAGGGAAGAGGGAGCACTGGGAGGGGAGTGGAAGGATACTGGAGGGAAGTGGGGAGTAGGGGGAGAGGAGGAGGAAGGACTGGGAGGGAACTGGGGGAACACTGTGAGGAATTTGGAAGTGCTGGGCAGGGACAGGGACTGGGAGGGACTTGGTGAAGCACAAGGGGATACTGGGAGGCACCTGGGGGCACTGGTGGGCACTGGTGGGCACTGGTCTTACCTGCAGCACGGTGAGGGCCCCGTTCTTGCCATAGCCTGAGCACAGCACAATCTCCAGGTCTGGCTCTGGGCTGTTCTGGAACTGGGATGGAGACAGGACAGGGGGTGGCAGCAGGGTCACCTCCCAGCAGGGACACTGGGGGGATGGGGAAGGGGACAGGAGAGGGACAAAGAGGCACAAAGAGAAGGAGGACAAGGAGAGGGGACAAAGAAGGGATAAAGAGGAGGACAAGGAAGGGGACAGGGAAAGGACAAAGAGGGGGACAGGGAAAGGACAAAGAGGGGGACAGGGAAAGGACAAAGAGGGGGACAGGGAAAGGACAAAGAGGGGGACAGGGCAGGGGGACAAAGAGAGGGACAGGGCAGGGGGACAAAGAGGGGGACAGGGAAAGGGAACAAAGAGGGGGACAGGGCAGGGGGACAAAGGGGGGGACAGAGCAGGGGGACAAACGGGGGGACAGAGCAGGGGGACAAAGGGGGGGGACAGGGCAGGGGGACAAAGAGGGGGACAGGGCAGGGGGACAAAGAGGGGGACAGGGAAAGGGAACAAAGAGGGGGACAGGGCAGGGGGACAAAGGGGGGGACAGGGAAAGGGAACAAAGAGGGGGACAGGGCAGGGGGACAAAGGGGGGGTCCCCGGGCCAGGTGTGTCACCTCCTCGGACAGGAAGGCCGGCTCCCCCATGGCGGCGTTGGCGCAGGGCCCGATGTTGAGGATGCTGTCACAGACCTGGGGCACAGAGAGGGGGCAGTGAGTGACCCCGGGGAGGTGGCAGCAGGGTGCCAGGGAGGGGCCAGGGAGGGCCCCAAGCCACCTCGAAGGAGTAGGTGGCCAGCTGCGTGCCCGACTGCGCCTCGCTGCCGTACACCTCGATCTCGTCCACCTCGTCCTGCACCGCAGACTTCCCGCCCGGCCCTGGGGACAAAGGCACACCTGGCACCTGCCCTGGCACCTGCCCTGGCATCCACCGGGCCTGGTGTCAGCCCCCTGCTAGCATGGCACCCTGGCATCAACCCCACCAGAGCAATGACACCTCCCTTGGCGTTGGCACCTCCGCTGTCGCTGGTATGGTGGCATCAGCCCCCGTGGAGCAGCACCACCTCCCCTGGCACCGTACCACACCCCTGGCATCATGTGTTGTCCCCCCCCAGCATCATGGCATCTACCTTAACACCCTGTCACCTCCCTGGCATGGACCCTCTTGGAGTAGTGGCACCTCCCCTGGCACTATGGCAGCCCCAGATCAGTGTCACTCCCCCTGGTATCACAGCATCTACTCTGCCACCATGTCGCCTCCCTGGCACCAACCCCCCTGGAGCAATGCCAGCTCCTCCCCTGGCACCACATCACCTCCCCAGCACTGTGGCACCCACCCTGGCACCATGTCACCTATCCCCTTGCTCTCATCCCCACTGTCACCATGTCACCTCCCCTGGCACTCCCTCATCCCCACCCTGTCACCCTCCTTGTCCCATGTCACCCCCTGTCCTGAGTCACCTCCTCACCACCTCCACTCACCCCTGTCACTGTGTTCCCCCCTTGGTGACAACAGCACCCCATTCTCCTCTACCTTGCCACAGTGGGGACACCCTCTTGAAGCCACCCAGGGAGGCTTTGGTGGGGTCCAGGGTGGCCTGGGGTGACCCAGGTGGCCCTGGGGTGGCCTGGACACTTGTGACCCACCTGCCCAAGTGCCCCCCGAGGAGTCCGAGCGCTTCTTCTTCAGGGGGGGCTCCTCCTGTTGTGGGGGACACAAGAGATGGGACCCCCAGAACTGCCCCCAAGGTGTGGGGACACAAGAAGGGGGGTTGGGGGACCTCAGACAAGGGTTTGGGAACCTGGAAAGGGGGGTTAGGGGACACCAGATAGGGTCTGGGGACTCCAAACTGGGGTTTGGGGATCCCAGCTGGCAGGGGACACAAGATGGGGTCTGGGGTCCCAGGGCTTGGAGAGCAAAAACGGAGGTCTGGGGTCCCAGGGCTTGGGGGTTTGAAGACCAGGACAGGGGTTTAGGGACCAAGAAGGACCCAGGCTGGGGGTCTGGGGACCTGGGATAAGGATATGGGGACTCAAGATGGAGTTTTGGGGACCAAGAAGGACCCAGGCTGGGGGTCTGGGGACCTGGGATGGGGATGTGGGGACCCAGAAAGGGACTTTTGGGACCCAGGACAGGGGTACTGAGCTCTGGGACCTCGAAATGGGGGGTTGGGGACACAAGATGGGATTTGGGGGTCAGGAATGTGGGGGATCTGGGGACCAAGAAGGACTCAGGATGATGTTTGGAGACCCAGCAGGGGATTTGGGGACCAAGAAGGACTCAGGATGATGTTTGGAGACCCAGCAGGGAATGTGGGGACCAAGAAGGACTCAGGATGATGTCTGGAGACCCAGCAGGGGGGTGTGGGGAGCAGGAAGGACTCAGGATGATGTTTGCAAACCCAGCAGGGGATGTGGGGAGCAGGAAGGACTCAGGATGATGTTTGCAGACCCAGCAGGGAGTGTGGGGAGCAGGAATGAGGGGCTGTGAGGCCGCTGGGGTGTCCCCAGGTGCCCACCTGCCTGTCGAGGGGCTCCTTGCCGGCGCTGGCTGGGGGCTCCTGCAGCTTCTCCGTGTACTTGAGCAGCAGCGAGTTCCCCAGGCGGGACCCCAGGAACAGGTAGCCAGGCTCCAGGGTCACCATCTGGGGACCAAAAAAGGCCATGAGGAGGACACTGAGGGGGCAGCAGGAGGGCCCCCAAGGTCCCTGCTGGGCCTTACGCAGGTGGTGAGGACGCTGGCGGCGGCCTTGTCGAAGTGGAAGGAGCGGACGCTGCGCATCCCGTCCGTGATCAGCGTCAGGACGTAGCTGGGGACAAGGAGGGGACAAAAAGGTTGAGCAGAGGGACACTCAGCCCCCCACAGCTGGGTGGTGGCTCCCCAAGGCTTACATCTCGCCCCCCTTCAAGGAGATGACCATCTTGTCATAGGAGATGAAGGTGGCCTGGGCGCAGTCCAGGGTCATCTTCACCCCATCCTGGATCCCTGGGCAGGGGGCAAAAAGAGAGGGTGAGGAGAGACCCCAGTGAGGGGAGGGGGAGGAGGAAGGAGGAGGAAGGAGGAGGAAGGAGGAGGAAGGAGGAGGAAGGAGGAGGAAGGAGGAGGAAGGAGGAGGAAGGAGGAGGAAGGAGGAGGAAGGAGGAGAAAAGAGAAGAGGGGAATGAGAAAAAGGAGAAAGAGGAGAGAAAGACAAGGACAATGAGGAGGAGAAAGAGGGTGGGGAGGAGGGAAAAGAAGGAAGAAGAAGAGGAGGGAAGAGAAGAAGGAAGAAGAGGAGGAGGGAGGAGAAGAAGGAAGAAGAGGAGGGAGGAGAAGGAAGAAGAGGAGGGAGGAGAAGGAAGAAGAGGAGGAGGGAGGAGAAGGAAGAAGAGGAGGAGGGAGGAGAAGGAAGAAGAGTAAGAGGAGCACAATGAGGGGAAGCACAAAGATATACAGTTCTGTTTGAGGGTGAGGAAGAGGAGGAGGAAGAGAAGGCTGAAGCAGGAAGGACAAGGAGCAGGCCATGAGGGCAAGGAGGAAGAGGAGGGTGAGGAAGAGGGGGGGAGGTAGGCCTTACGCAGGGGGAAGACGGTGGTGCCGTTGGTGAGGCTGTTGAGGGCCACCCCATAGGGTGGGACACTCTGGTTGAGGTAGAGCAAGGAGTTGACAGCGAAGATCACCACCCCTCCTGCCAGGCAGAGGGGAGAGGCCACTGTCAGCACCGCGACAGCACCGCGGCGTCACCGCGACAGCACCGCGCCAGCACCGCGGCGTCACCGCGACAGCACCGCGGCGTCACCGCGACAGCACCGCGCCAGCACCGCGCCAGCACCGCGCCAGCACCGCGACAGCACCGCGGCAGCACCGCGACAGCACCGCGGCAGCACCGCGCCAGCACCTCGGCAGCACCGCGACAGCACCGCGACAGCACCGCGACAGCACCGCGCCAGCACCTTGGCAGCACCGCGCCAGCACCGCGGCAGCACCTCGGCAGCACCGCGGCAGCACCGCGACAGCACCGCGACGGCACCGCGACAGCACCGCGCCAGCACCGCGACGGCACCACAACAGCACCGCGACAGCACCGCGACAGCACCGCGACGGCACCACAACAGCACCGCGCCAGCACCGCGCCAGCACCGCGCCAGCACCTCGGCAGCACCGCGGCAGCACCGCGGCAGCACCGCGACAGCACCTCGGCAGCACCGCGCCAGCACCGCGCCAGCACCTTGCCAGCACCGCGGCAGCACCGCGGCAGCACCGCGACAGCACCTCGGCAGCACCGCGACAGCACCGCGCCAGCACCGCGCCAGCACCGCGACAGCACCGCGACGGCACCGCGACAGCACCGCGACAGCACCGCGCCAGCACCGCGACAGCACCGCCGCCACGGCGCCACCCACCGATGGGCTTGGGGACAGCCAAGGCCTGGGTGCAGTCGAAGGGGAGGTTGCTGAGGGACCAGATGACAGGGTGGACCTTCTGCATGATGTTGAGGGAGATGGCCACGATGCTGCAGGTGTCCTGCCGCACCGCCACCCGCCTGCGGGGGGACAAAGCCAGCGTCACGCCCGGGCACGCCCCGGGCCGGGCCCTGCGGCTGGGGCTGAGGGCCTCACCCTGGCCAGGTTTGGTTGGGCTCGAAGAGGATGAGGAGGGTGGGCTCGTAGTAGCCATAGAGGAACTGCATGTCGATGATGTTGAGCAGCTTCTCGTCCAGCTCCCGCACGTCGATGATGTAGCTGGGCAGGAAGCTGGACTTCTGCCTGCACGGGACAGCAAGCTCAGGAGGGGCCCTCAGCCACCACGAGGAGCTCCAGGCACCAGCCAACCCCTTCCCCATCCTTCCCAGCTCCATCCTTCCCCCACCCTTCCCAGCTCCATCCTTCCCCCACCCTTCCCAGCTCCATCCTTCCCCCACCCTTCCCAGCTCCATCCTTCCCCCACCCTTCCCAGCTCCATCCTCCCCCACCCTTCCCAGCTCCATCCTTCCCCACCCTTCCCAGCTCCATCCTTTCCCCACCCTTCCCAGCTCCATCCTTCCCCACCCTTCCCAGCTCCATCCTTCCCCCACCCTTCCCAGCTCCATCCTTCCCCACCTCACAGCCCACTCCCCCCACCCAAGCCCTCCCCAGGAGGATCCGGTGTGAGCAGCATCTCCTCACCCCTCTCCCACCAGCCCGTCGTGCTCCTCGCTGAGGCTGTCCCTGCGGAAGGGCAGCACCACCAGCCGGGTGCCGTAGATCAGCATCACCGCGCAGCGCCCGTCGGGGTCCACCCGCACCCGCGGGATGTGCACGTTCTGCACGAAGCCATCCTGCGGGCACAGGGGCACAGCCTCAGCACAGCCCCCCAGGCACCAGCCACAGGCGGGCACAGCCCCTCAGGCACCGGTCAAGGGTGGGCACAGCCCCTCAGGCACCGGCCAAGGGCAGGCACAGCCCCTCAGGCACCGGGCACAGCGCCCCAGGCACCGGCCACAGCCGGGCACAGCCCCTCAGGCACCGGGCACAGCCCCCCAGGCACCGGCCACGGCCGGGCACAGCCCCCCAGGCACCGGCCACAGCCGGGCACAGCCCCTCAGGCACCGGCCACAGCTGGGCACAGCCCCTCATACACTGACCAAAGCTGGGCACAGCCCCTCAGACACTGACCAAAGCCGGGCACAGCCCCTCAGGCACCAGCCAAAGACCCTCAGACCCCAGCCACAGCCGGGCACAGCCCCTCAGGCACTGGCCAAAGACCCTCAGACCCCAGCCACAGCTGGGCACAGCCCCTCAGACAATGGCCAAAGCCGGGCACAGCCCCTCAGACACCAACCAAACCTGGGCAGAAGCCCTCAGCCACCAGCCACAGCTCAGGAGAAGCCTTCAACCAGCATCCAAAGCTCAGGGGCACCCCACAACCACCCCCCATGGGCAGTGAGGAAGGATCTAAGGTAGGCTCTCATCCCAGCATGACAGTGCTTGTGGCAGGACAGAGGTGAACTCTAGGAGGTTGGGAAGGAGTTTGGGGGGTCTTGTCGATCAGAAGCCCCCCAGGAAAGCTCCTGGGTGACGTCACCAACCCTCAGCTCAGGCTCCTCGAAGTAGTGCAGCGAGAGGGTCTTCAGGTCATGAGTGGCAGGGTCGTACTCCACCACCGAGAGCTGGAAGAGGAGGAGGAAGATGATGGGGGGTTAAGAGGGGAGGTTTTGAGGAGCTTTTGGGGGAGGGTTTGGAGGTTCTTGGAGGGGGGAGTTGAAATGATTTGTGGGGTCCCACCTTGGCATCCTTGAAGCTGAGGAGCAAAGCGTCGCGCTTGGCCCCGGCCAGCTGGACGCTGGCCATGGACATGACGTTGCCGAAGAAGGAGAAGGAGGCCACCAGCTCCAGCTTCTCCTTGTGGCCTTTGCCTTCTGGAACAAGGTGGGTGGCACCCTCAGGGGGAGGGTGCTAAAGTGTGGGGGGGGGGGGGGGGAGGAGGGGTGTGCCCCCCAAAATGGGGAGAGGGCGTCCCAAAACCGAGGCCGGGGCCCCAGATACAACCTGAGCGGCTTACAAATAGGGTGAGGGGGGAGGGGGGCCCAAAAGGAAGGAGAAGGCTCAGAAATGGGGCAAGGGGCTCAGAAATGGAGGTGGGGGGAGTCCCAAAGTAAAAGGGTGAGGGTGCCAAACTGGGGAGGATAGCCAAAATGGGTTGGGGGGGGCAGCCTAAAAATGGGGAGGGGGCCCCGGGTATGCCTTAAGGAGCTTAAAAATAGAGTGAGGAGGTCCTAAAACATGGGACAGCCCAAAATGAACGGGGGGGGGGCTCAAAAATGGGGTGGGTGACTCAAAGATGGAGGTGGGGGAGTCCCCAAAAACAAGGGGTGAGGGCCCCAAAATTGGTTGGGGAAGGGATCCTAGAAGTGGGGAGGGGGCTGCTTACCCCCATTCCTGTCTCCTTTAGCTCCAGTCTGCAAAGAGAAAGAAAGCAACAAGTTTGAGACTCCCACCCCACCACCTCCCCCCCTTCATTTTTCAACCCCTTGAATTTATTAGGGGGGGGGAAGAGGGAGGGAGAGGGTTAGGGGGGAGTTACAAACTGAGGGAGGGGCCCTGAGAAACGGGGGGCAGGGTCTCTGTGCCGACCTCACAGTCGTGGTTGAGGCGGTAGACGTAGAGCTGGGAGGTTCCGGCCACCACCAGGTTTTTTTCAGCAGGGGAGAAAAAATGGCAGAAGAGGGCAAACTCCAGCCCCGTGGGGGGGTGAGCTTGCTTGTAAACTGCATACATTTTGCGGGGGGGGGGGGCCTCAGGTACCTCAAAAAAAAAAAGAGAGGTGCCCCCCCCCTCAGAAGGTCCCCAGAAGCACTTAAAAAACAAAGAAACCACAGATCAGGGGGGTGTTGTTCCATGCTCCCCACCCCCCCCCCAAATTCTCCCCTGCTTTTACCACAGACACCCCCTTGGATCACTCCCATTTCCCCCCAGCTCCCCCCTCCCCGGTTCAATCCCTCCTACTTCCCCCCCCCCCTCCAGACCTTTCAGACAATCCCCCAAACACCCCTGGACTCCCCCATTTCCCCTGAGACCCCCACCTGGCCTCCCACAGACTTCCCTCCCTTCTCCCAGACCACCCTAGAGTTGCTCCATATCCCTCGCCCCCCCCAGGTTCCCCCTCCAGACCATTTAAACACCCCAGACCCCCCTGGCACTCCCCAAACGCCCTCTGGGCTCCCCAAGATCCTCCCCTTGGCTCCCCCATCTCCCCTCAGATCCCTTCATTTCCCTCTCATCTCACTCCCAGACCCCTCAGACTCCCCCCATACCCCTCTGTCACGCCTCAGATGCCCCCTGGACCCCCCCATTTCACCCCATCTCACTCCCAGACCCTCCAGGCTCGCCCCACGCCCCCCTCAGACCCCCCCCATTTCCCGCACATCTCCGTCCCAGACCCGCCCTGGGCGCCCCCAGACCCCTCGGACCCCCTCCCAGACTCCCACAGACCCCCCCCCGGACTCCCTCATTCGCCCATCTCACCCCCACGCTCGCTCCCGCGCTGCCGGAGGCTGCCCCGGGCGCACCGGAAGTGACGTGTGGAGCGCCGCCACCCCGCGCGGCCGCTCTGCGCCGCTACCAGCGAGACTTTGGTCCTCCACTGGAGGACTGGGTCGGTCGCAGCGGGTCGCGCAACCTGTAGCGGCCCTGCAGACCCCCAGGGTAGCTCCCTCTAGCGGCGTTGGGACCTACAGAGAGCCGGGAACCACCCGCGCAGGGGTCGCAGCCTGTAGGGAGTGGATTCTGAGGCCCGCAGGGGCTGCAGGTCCCCGGGCTGCCCTCCTGGCTCGGGCAGAGAGGGTTCCGGGCTGCATCTTGTACCCCATGGGGATCCTATAGCTCCGTGTGTTCCTATAGATCTATAGGGCTTCCATAGTTCTACGGGGCTCATCGAGCTCTGCAGGGTTAGTGCACCCCCTGAGGCTCCTAGAGCTCTATGGGGCTACTGCACCCCCTGAGGCTCCTATAGTCCTGTGTAGGTCTGTACCCCATAGAGCTCCTATAGACCTGTATGGGTCTGTACCCCATAGAGCTCCTATAAACCTGTATGGGTCTGTACCCCATAGGGCTCCTATAGACCTGTATGGGTCTGTACCCCATAGAGCTCCTACAGACCTGTATGGGTCTGTACCCCATGGGGCTGCTATTGACTTGTATGGGTCTATACCCCATAGAGCTCCTACAGACCTGTATGGGTCTGCACCCCATAGGGTTCCTACAGACCTGTATGGGTCTGTACCTCATAGGGCTCCTACAGACCTGTATGGGTCTGTACCCCATAGGGCTCCTATAAACCTATATGGGTCTGTACCCCATAGAGCTCCTACAGACCTGTATGGGTCTGTACCCCATAGGGCTTCTACAGACCTGTATGGGTCTGTACCCCATAGAGCTCCTACAGACCTGTAGGGGTCTGTACCCCATAGGGCTCCTACAGACTTGTATGGGTCTGTACCCCATAGAGCTCCTACAGACCTGTATGGGTCTGTACCCCATAGGGCTCCTACAGACCTGTATGGGTCCGTACCCCATAGAGCTCCTACAGACCTGTATGGGTCTGTACCCCATAGGGCTCCTATGAACTTGTATGGGTCTGTACCCCATAGAGCTCCTACAAACCTGTATGGGTCTGTACCCCATAGAGATCCTATAGGTTTCCCTCACCCTATGTGGCTCCTATGGCTCTATGCAGCTCCTACAGACCTATAGGGATCCTGCACCCCACAGGGCTCCTAGAGCTCTATAGAGGTCCTACACCCCACAGGACTCCTGTAGTTGTATGGTGGTCCCACAGATCTGTGGGACTCTTGCACTCCATGGGGCTCCTATAGATCTATAGGGCTGCTGCAATTCCCTCAGGTTCCTATAGCTCTGTAGGGCTCCTATAGATCTGTGGGGCTGTTGGACTTCGTGGGGCTCCTGGAGCTCTATAGGGTTCCTTCAACCCATGAGGTTCCTATAGTTCTATGGGGCTCCTGTAGATCTGTAGGGCTACTGCACCCCCTGGGGCTCCTATAGATCTGTATGGGTCTATACCCCATAGACCTCCTATGGACCTATAGGTTCCTCTCACCCTATGTGCTCCTATGGCTCTATGCAGCTCCTATAGACCTATGGGGCTCCTATAGACCTATAGTAGTCCTGTAGATCTGTGGGGCTCCTATAGCTCTGTAGATGTCCTGCCCCACATGGGGCTCCTATAGCTCTGTAAGGTCCTGCACCCTCTAGCAAGCCCTACAGACCCCCGGAGCCATTCCCTGGGTGACACTGGGGTGTTGGAGAGGGCAGCAGGGTGTTGGGACAGGTGGCAGCGGCTGGCACTGCCCCCAGGAGGCATCTCCTCACCCCCAGTGCCTGTAACTAGAAAATGCCTTTAACTGAGTCTTTATTTGGTCACTGGGTCTCTCCATGGGTCACTGGGTCCCTCCATGGGTCCCTGGGGCACTCTGTGGGCCCACAGGTCACTTGTGGGTCACTCCATCATCAGTGCATGGCTGGTTCCATGGGGGGTCAGTAGGCCCCTCCATGGGTCAGTAGGTCCAGGAGTCCCTCTGTGGGTCTCTCCCTGGGTCCCTCATGTCCATGTCCCCACCATGGGTGTCAGTGGGGCAGGCTGAGTCCATTGTCCCCTCCATGGGCTGTTCCATGTCCCCCGTGGGTGGCAGTGGGGCAGGGCATGTCCGTGGGTCACTCCAAGCGGCTTACTCCATGTGTGCCACTCCAGGGGTCACTCCAGGTCCCCCCGTGGGTGTCAGTTGGGCAGGGCCCCCTCGGCCAGTGCCAGCCCCACCATTCCCCCCCAGCCCCCCAGCAGCCCCAGGGTCTGCAGCGCCAGCAGCACCCATGGAGATCCTGCCTCTGATGCCACCATGGCTGGCACCTGGGGACAGGAGGAACACCCATGTCACTCACTGCCCTCTCCCATGTCACCTGTGCCACCCCATGTCCCCATGAGCCACCTCATGCCACCCTATGTCAACCTGTGGTCCCTGTGCCCCCCCCCCCCCCCCGTGCCACCCATGTCCCCATAGCCCCAGGTTACCTCACGTCCATCATGTCCCCAAGCCACCCCCTGTCCCAACGATGTCTCCATGGCCCCATGCCCCTCTGTATCCCCAGCACGTCCCCCTGCCCTCATTCTCTCCTTGATGTCCCGTTGTCCCCAGGATGTCCCCGTGTCACCCCGTGTCTCACAATCTCCATGATGCCCCCACTGTCCCCAAGGTCTCATTGTCCCCACGGTGTCCCCGTGCCCCCTCACCATGTCCGCCAGGGCGAGGTGCAGCAGCAGTCCGGTGACGATGGCCGCGAGCCAGTCGCTGGCGGCGCCGGTGATGCCCAGCGCCAGCCCCAGGTAGAGCCCAAGCAGCACCGGCAGCGACCAGCAGCACACCAGGACCAGCACCCGCCGGGGCCCCAGCCCCGACTGCGACAGCACCGACACCGAGCCTGCAGGGACACCGGCACAGAGGGCGCTCAGCTCACGGGCACACCGGGGACACCAGGGACACCGGCACAGAGGGCACTCAGCTCACGGGCACACCGGGGACACCGGCACAGAGGGCAGTCAGCTCACAGGCACACCCGGGACACCACGGACACCAGGGACAGTGGGCAGTCAGCTCACAGGCACACCGGGGACACCGGGGACAGTGAGCAGTCAGCTCACAGGCACACCGGGGACACCGGGGACACCAGGGACACCGGCAACACCAGGGACACCGGCACAGCGGGCACACAGCTCACAGGCACACCCGGGACACCGGCACAGAGGGCACTCAGCTCACAGGCACACCGGGGACACCACGGACACCAGGGACAGTGGGCACTCAGCTCACAGGCACACCGGGGACACCGGGGACACTGGCACAGAGGGCGCTCAGCTCACAGGCACACCCGGGACACTGGCACAGAGGGCACTCAGCTCACAGGCACACCGGGGACACTGGCACAGAGGGCGCTCAGCTCACAGGCACACCGGGGACACCACGGACACGCAGTCAGCTCCCGGTGGCACCAGTACCACCCAGTGACCCCCACCCACGACCCTCCCACACACCTCCTAGCCCCCCTCTGCCCCCACTCCACACCCCCAGTACCCCCCCCCCCCAGTACCCACCCATGGCGTGGGGCAGACCGTGGCAGAGCAGAGCCAGCCCAGTGCTGACCCCACTGCGCCACGACTGGGCGAAGGAAGCCCCCAGTGCCAGCCCGTCGGCCAGGTTGTGCGCGGCACCCCCCACCGTCATGGTCCAGGGCACACCTGGGGGGGGGGAACCACCCAAAGGTCACGTGTGGGGCACCCGCGAGCTCACACTGACCCCTACGGGCTCTTACAGGCACCCGTGGCTACCCATGGGCACCCACAGGGCACCCCCTGGCACCCCCGGGCTCCCACAAGTCACTCACAGGTACCCACAGGGTACCCACGGACACTAATGGAGCACCCAGCGCCACCCATGGGCCACCCAGTGTCACGCACAGGCACCCAGGGGGCACCCAAGGATCATCTCCAGTATGCCTCAGTGCCCCCCAGTGTCTCCCAGGGTCCCCCAACACCCTCCGGTACCCCTCACGATGCCCCCCCCCCCGTACCCCATCACCCCCCAGCATCCTCCAGTCCCCCCGTTACACCCCAGAATCCCCCCCCAAGTATCTCCCGGTGTCCCCCAGCCCCCCCGCAAAACCCCGGGCCTGTCCCTCCCAGTGCCCCCCAGTGCCCCCGGTGGGTGCCCACCGCGGCGGCCCAGTGGCCTAATGGACAAGGCATCAGCCTCCGGAGCTGGGGATTGTGGGTTCGAGTCCCACCTGGGTCGGGTCCCTTTTACCGGGGGAGGGCATTTGGGGGGCAGCAGGCGGACTTTGGGGGGGGGCACTCGGGGTTCCCTTGGGGCACGAGGGTGGCATGGGGGGGCACCCTCACCTCTGCTCTGCAGCACGGAGGAGGTGGGGGGGTTCTCAACTTCTTCTGTCTTAACCTGGGGGGAGGAAATATGGAGCTGCCCCATAGCACCCCCCTGCTCCCAGTGCTCCCAGCTCCTGCCCCACACCATCCCGCTGCTCCCAGTGCCCTGCCCCACACCATCCCGCTGCTCCCAGCTCCTGCCCTACACCATCCCACTGCTCCCAGTGTCCTGCCCCATACCATCCTGCTGCTCCCAGCTCCTGCCCTACACCATCCTGCTGCTCCCAGTGCCCTGCCCCACACCATCCTGCTGCTCCCAGTGTCCTGCCCCACACCATCCTGCTGCTCCCAGCTCCTGCCCCACACCATCCCGCTGCTCCCAGTGCCCTGCCCCACACCACCCCCGCTGCTCCCAGTGCCCTGCCCCACACCATCCTGCTGCTCCCAGCTCCTGCCCCACACCACCCCCCTGCTCCCGGTGCCCTGCCCCACCCCACCCCGCTGCTCCCAGGGCTGCCGGTGCCCTGCCCCACGCCTGCCCGGTCGCTCCCGGTACGCACCAGCTCGATGCTGGATCCGGCCGGCTGCTGCTGCAGCTCCCCGTGGCAGTGCTGGTGCCCCACGGGGGGGGCGCTCGGCGAGGAGCCCTAAACTCACAACTGGTCATGGACCGCTCCATCACTCCCACCCCTGCCCCCCCGTTGCTCCCAGTACCCCCCCTCCCCCAAGTACCACTCACAACCCCCCTAGTCCTCCCATAACCCTCCCCCCCCAGTGCCCCCCTTAACCCCCAGACCCCTTCCCAGTCCATAACCTCCCGAGTTCCCCCCGTTCCTCCCCCACAGCCCCTCCCGGTCCCCATAGCCCCCTCCCAGTACCCCTCATAACCACCCTCAGTGCCACCCAGTGCCCTCTAGTGCCTCCCAGTTCCCCCCAGCCCCTCTAACGCCTCCCATGCCCCCCCAAACTCCTCCAGTCCCTCCCGGTCCCCCTCACAACCTCCCCCAGTGCCTCCCAGTCCTCACCTGTGAGTGAAGCAGGAGGATCCTCAGCAGCTTCTCCATCAGAAAGGCCACAAAGAGCCCCACCAGGACCCCCAGCAGCGTCCAGGGCAGCTCCTGCTCCTCCTCAGACACCTCTGTGGAGCTCAGGGACGCTTCTGAGGGGGTTGGGGACAGCACCGTGGGGGTTGGGGACACTTCTGAGGGGGTTTGGGACACTTCACCGCCATGGCTGTGGGTCCCCAGGATCTGGGGGGATAAGGAAAAGGGAGGGGGGGGTGGGGGTGTCACATCATGTCATCCCCTCGTCCTCTCGTGCCTCTCCACGTCCCTATTGTCCCCCCATGTCCCACACATTGTCCCCAGAACCCCCTTGATCCCTCATGTCCCCCAGTGTCCCCATGATGTCCCTCTTACCCCCAGGGTCCCCACTGTCCCCTTAAAGTCCCCATGATATCCCCATTGTACTCATGTCCCCCCCTATTGGCCCCGTTGTCCCCAAGATGTCCCAGTGTCCACAGTGTCCCCAGGATGTCCCCAACCCCGCCGTTGTTCTGGTGTCCTCTTGTTCCCACCACATCTCCACGTCCCCACCGCGCACGCGATGTCCTCATTGCCCCCACCATGTCCCCAACACCCCCCTGATGCGCCCCCAGTGTCCCCCAGGAGGTGCAACAGCAGGTCCCCGTGTCCCCCTGCCCCCCCCCCCGCCCTGAGCCCCACCCCCCCCCGCCCTGAGCCCCCCCCCCCGATGTCGGCGGTGTCCCCAGACCTGCGGCAGGAGGTGCAGCAGGGCGTCGCCGCTGAGGGTCCCTGAGGCCAGCCCCAGCAGCAGGGGGCGCAGCCAGCGCTGGGCGCGGCGACAGAGGGGGCAGTGCAGCAGGGCCACCGCCAGCAGCGGGCACAGGGCCAGCGCCAGCCCTGCCACCGAGGCCAGCAGGTACTCTGGGGGGACACACACCAGGGGACGTTGGCACCGGGCAGGGGACACAGGCAGCTCGGCCTCACCCCCGAGGGCAGGTGGTGCCACTGAGCTCCTTGGGACAGCAGGAGGCTGCCACCATCCCTGTCCTTGTCCCCAGGGATGAACGATGGCATCCCACTGTCACCACCCCTGTCTGTCCCCGCGGCTCCATGTCCCTGTCCCCATTCCTGTCCCGGTCCTTATCCTTTTCCCTGTCCCTATTCCCATCCCCGTGTCTCCATGTCCCTGTCCCCATCCCCATCTCGGTCCTTATCCTTTTCCCTGTCCCTATTCCCAACCCCGTGTCTCCATGTCCTTGTCCCCATCCCCATCTCTGTCCTTGTCCTTCTTCCTGTCCCTATTCCCATCCCCACGTCCCTGTCTCCAAGTCCTAATGTCCCTGTCCCCGTCCTTGTCCCTATGGCCCTGTCCCCATGTCCCCACCCCTATCCTCATGTCCCTATGTCCCTGTGCCCCTATCTCCATCCCTGTCCCCATGTCCCCACCCCTGTCCTCATGTCCCTGTGTCCCTGTGCCCCTATCTCCATCCCTGTCCCCATGTCCCTCGTGCCCATGCCCCCACACCTGTCCTCCTGTCCCCATGGCCCTGTCCTTGTCCCCACAGCCCGGTCCCTGCATCCCGCACTCACTCTGGGCGGTGCTGAGCTCTCCACTGGCTGAGGTGCTGGTGGCAGGGGGGGTGCTGGTGGCAGGGGGGGTGCCGGTGGCAGGGGGGGTGCCGGTGGCAGGGGGGGTGGCAGTAGAGGGGTCAAGGTTCCGTGGGTATCCCCTCCCGAGCCACCCCTCCCCTGCCCCCCCCAGGAGCTGCAGCAGCTTGGTGGGGCTCTGGGTAGCCTGAGACTGGGGAGAGGGAGGCACAGCGTCAGCAGCCTGAGCCCCCCCCGCGCCTTAATGCCCCCCCGTGGGCACCTTGGCTCCTCTGCCATAGGCACCCTGGTGCCTTCTACCCAGCCCATGGTGCCTTAACCGCCCCCCATGGCACCCAGACCACCCCTGTGGGCACTCAGACCGTGCCCCATGGCACCGTGGCGCCCCCCAGTGCCACGCCGGTCACAGTGTCAGTCGGTGCCAGGCCATAGCAGTTGGTGCCATGCTGTACCAGACAGTGCTAGGCCAGACCCTGCACTGCTACATGGTGCCAGACAGTGCCATGTTATGCCAAACCATGCTGTGCCCTGCACTGATGCACGGTGCTGTGCCATGCTGCAGTGTGCCAGCCCCAGCCGTGCGCCACTGTAGAGTGCCAGGCAGTGCCGTATGGTGCTGCTGTGACATCCTGTGGTGTGCCAGGCAGTGCCAGGCCAAGCTGTGCACCACTCTGCAGTACCAAACCACACGTACACGGTGCCAGGCCATGCCAGTCAGCACTGCACAAGGCCAGGCCATGCTGTAGATAGGCAGTGCCATGCTCTGCTAGTCTCCAGTCTGGTGTGCCATGTAGTGCCCCACGGTACTGTGCCAGGCAGTACCATGCTGTAGCTGCAGCATGCCAGGCAGTGCCGTGCCAGTCACCGCTCTGTGGTGCCATGCAGTGTGAGTACGCCATTCAGTGCCTCCCCATGCCCATCCCACTCCCTGGCACACTCCAAACCCTCACCCCCTCCACTCTGTGCCACCCTGGCGCCAGGCTGTGCTGGGCCACCTGGACTTTGCCCGCTCGGTGCCACCCGCCCTGCCTGCTTTTCCACACGGCCCGGCGTCCCCGCCGTGCCCGGCGCCGTGCCACCACCGTGCCCGCCACTCACCTTTCCACACGGCCCACTCTGGCACTGCGCACGGCCACCCCTTGTCCCCACGAGGGACAGCTCGGCGCCACCGCCGGACCTGGCGCCCGACGACGCCACCCGCCGCCGAGCTGGGCACCGGGGCGCTGGCAGTGGCGCTGGCACCGCCGCCGCCGTCCCGGTTAGCCCCAGCGAAGCCCAGCAGAGCCAGGAGGAGAAGGCCCAGTGGGGTCATGGCACAGAGGGACTGGGTGGCAGTGGCGGAGGTGGCTCTGGACTGCAGTGGCACCGAATGTCCCTGAGGGGTGGCCCTGGGGTGCCCAGGGCTGTAAAAGCAGCCGGTGCCCGCCCCGGTGATTGGCTGCGGCTGAGATTGTGCCGAGTTAACCATTCCTCAGGGGCCTGGCACCGCTGCCACTGGCACCAGCTGTGGGCTGGTGGGACCAGTCCCACCGCTCCAAGGGTGGGGGGGCTCAGCCATGGGCTGGTGGGACCAGGGCTGGGCTGGAGAGAGCAGCTCTGGGCTGGGGAGAGCAGCTCTGGGCTGGGGAGAGCAGCTCTGGGCTGGGGAGAGCAGCTCTGGGCTGGAGTGAGGAGCTCTGGGCTGGGGAGAGCAGCTCTGGGCTCGTGGGACCAGCTCTGGGCTGGAGAGAGCAGCTCTGGGCTCGTGGGACCAGCTCTGGGCTGGTGAGAGCAGCTCTGGGCTGGAGTGAGGAGCTCTGGGCTCGTGGGACCAGCTCTGGGCTGGTGAGAGCAGCTCTGGGCTTGTGGGACCAGCTCTGGGCTGGTGAGAGCAGTTCTGGGCTGGTGGGACCAGCTCTGGGATGGAGAGAGTAGCTCTGGGCTGGTGGGAGCAGGGCTGGGCTGGAGAGAGCAGCTCTGGGCTGGAGAGCAGCTCTGGGCTCATGGGACCAGGGCTGGGCTGGGGAGAGCAGCTCTGGGCCGGGGAGAGCAGCTCTGGGCTCATGGGACCAGCTCTGGGCTGGAGAGAGCAGCTCTGGGCTGGGGAGAGCAGCTCTGGGCTCATGGGACCAGGGCTGGGCTGGGGAGAGCAGCTCTGGGCCGGGGAGAGCAGCTCTGGGCTCATGGGACCAGCTCTGGGCTGGAGAGAGCAGCTCTGGGCTGGGGAGAGCAGCTCTGGGCTCATGGGACCAGCTCTGGGCTGGAGAGAGCAGCTCTGGGCTCATGGGACCAGCTCTGGGCTGGAGAGAGCAGCTCTGGGCTCATGGGACCAGCTCTGGGCTGGAGAGAGCAGCTCTGGGCTGGGGAGAGCAGCTCTGGGCTCATGGGACCAGCTCTGGGCCGGAGAGAGCAGCTCTGGGCTGGTGAGAGCAGCTCTGGGCTCATGGGACCAGCTCTGGGCTGGTGAGAGCAGTTCTGGGCTGGTGGGACCAGCTCTGGGATGGAGAGAGTAGCTCTGGGCTGGTGGGAGCAGGGCTGGGCTGGAGAGAGCAGCTCTGGGCTCATGGGACCAGCTCTGGGCTGGTGGGACCAGCTCTGGGCTGGTGAGAGCAGCTCTGGGCTGGTGAGAGCAGCCTAAGTGTGGTGGGATCAGCTTAAGAGTCATGGGACCAGTCCAAAAGTGGTGGGATCAGGCCAAGGGTGGTGGGACCAGCTCTAGTGTGGTGGGAGCAGTTCTGGGGTGCTGGGGGCAGGCCAAGAGGGGTGGGATCAGTTTTGGGGTGGTGATACCAGCTGTAGGGTGGTGGTGGGAGAAGTTCAAGGGTGGTGGGACCAGGCCAGGGGGTGTGGAACTTGCTCTAACGTGGTGGCAGCAGTTCTGGGTTGGTGGGACCAGTTCTGGGGTGAGGGAAGCAGATGGGGTGGTGGGAGCAGACCAAGGGTGGTGGGAGCAGCCATGGGGGGGTGGGAGCAGCCATGGGGGGGTGGGACAGTTGGAGGGCAGGGGGATCATGCCAAGGGCAGAGGGAGCTGCCGCAGGGTGGTGAGATTGTTTGTGGTGTGGTGGGACCAGCCCCAGGGGTACAGGAGCCGGGCAAGGGCAGTGGGAGCAGTTATGGGTCTCTCCTGGCACCCCTCTTGGCATCGCCCCACGCCACATGACTGCCCCCAAGGCCACGGCACCGACCTCTGTAGCTGGGAATTGTGGGTCTGAGCCCCACCTGTGCCACTGGGGACATGGATTTTGCCCCATGGGCACCGTGCCAGGAGCAAGTTGGCACCAGGAAGTGGCACTGGGAAAGTCCCTGTCAGGGCCAGGCCCTTGTGCCATGGGTGGGGATGAGTGGATGAGCACCAGAGGAATGAGGGGTGAGGTCTGGTCACCTTCAGCCACCACCAGTGCCACCATTGTGATGCCAGCTCCAACCACAGTGACACCAGCTTCAACCACGGTGATGCCAGCTCCAACCACGGTGATGCCAGCTTCAACCACAGTGATACCAGCCCCCAAAAGAGCGATGCCAGCTCCAACCACACTGATGACAGCTTCAACCAGGGTGATGCCAGTTTCAGCCACAGGAATGTGAGCCCCCAAAACATTGATGCCAACTTCAACCACACTGCTGCCAGCTTCAACTACAGTGATGCCAGCCCCCAAAACAGTGGTGCCAGCTTCAACCAGGGTGATGCCAGCCCCAAAAACAGTGATGCCATCTTCTACCTGGGTAATGCCAGCTCCAACCACACTGATGCCAGCTTCCACCAGGGTAATGCCAGCTTCAACTACTGATACCATGCCCCAAAACAGTGATGCCAGCTTCAACCAGCGTAATGCCAGCTCCAACCATGGTGATGCCAGCCCTGAAAACAGTGATGCCAGCTCCAACCATGGTGATGCCAGCCCTGAAAACAGTGATGCCAGCTTCAACCACGGTGATGCCAGATCTGACTATGGTGATGCCAGTCCCAAACACAGTGATGCCATCTTCACCCACACTGAAGCCAGCTCCAACCATGGTGATGCCAATGGTGCCATGAAGGGAATGTTTAGTGGCAAGGAGGGAGGGGGTGGTGCTGGCACCAAACTGGGAGAGGGGCTGGGCTGAGAGCTCCTACAGTGGGCCTAAACTTCTTGAGTTAGTTCTAAATCTCTGAAATTGGGTCCAAAAGTGGCTTGAAATTGGGTCAGACTCTCCCAAGTCAAGTCTAAAAAGCTTAAATTGGGTTAAAAAAGCCTTTAAAACCAGACCTGAGTCTCTTAAGTTGGGTTGAAATCTCTTTAAGCTGGGTCTAAAACTTTTTAAGACAGATCTAACTCCTCCCAAGCCAGGTTGAAAACTCTTCAACCAGGTGGGTGGGTGCCATGGACAGTGGCACTGAGTGCACCCTCAGCAAGTTTGCTGATGACACCAAGCTGTGTGGTGCAGCAGACACGTTGGAGGGAAGGGATCCATCCAGAGGGACCTTGACAGGCTGGAGAGGTGGGCACAAGGTTCAATAAGAGCAAGTGCAGGGTCCTGCAGCTGGGTGGAGGCAATCCCAGGCACAAATCCAGGCTGGGCAGGGACTGGCTGGAAAGCAGCCCTGAGGAGAGAGACTTGGGGGTGCTGGTGGACAAAAAGCTCAACAGGAGCTCTCAGTGTGCACTTGCAGCCCGCAAAGCCAATCAGATCCTGGGCTGCATCAGGAGAAGTGTGGCCAGCAGGTCGAGGGAGGTGATCCTCCCCCTCTGCTCAGCCCTGGTGAGACCCCACCTGGAGTACTGTGTCCAGTTCTGGAGCCCCTATTACAAGAGGGATGTGGAGGTGCTGGAAGGTGTCCAGAGCAGGGCCACAAGGATGATCAGAGGGCTGGAGCACCTCTCCTATGAGGACAGACTGAAGGAGTTGGGGCTGTTCAGTCTGCAGAAGAGAAGGCTCCGAGGTGACCTCATTGTGGCCTTCCAGTATCTGAAGGGGGCCTACAGGAAGGCTGGGGAGGGACTGCTCAGGATCTCAGGTAGTGATAGGACTAGGGGGAATGGAATGAAGCTGGAGGTGGGGAGATTCAGGCTAGATGGGAGGAGGAAGTTCTTCCCCATGAGAGTGGTGAAGCCCTGGAATGGGTTGTCCAGGGAGGTGGTCGAGGCCCCATCCCTGGAGGTGTTTAAGCCCAGGCTGGATGAGGCTCTGGCCAGGCTGATCTAGTGTGGGGTGTCCCTGCCCATGGCAGGGGGGGTTGGAACTAGATGATCCTTGTGGTCCCTTCCAACCCTGAATGAAACTATGAAACTGGATTAAAATCTCTTTAAATTAGCTCAATGCCTCTTAAGCTAAGTTCTCCCAAGACAGGTCTAACATTTCCTTAAACCAGGTCTAGAACTCTTTAAATCTGCCCCAAAATCTCTAAAGTCAGATCTAAACATCTTAGAACTGGTCCAGATCCATTTAAAATGGCTCAAAAGGTTTTAAATCAGGTCCAACCCCCCTAATTTGGGTCTAATAAATCCCTTAATTCAGGTTGAAACTTCTTTAAAGTTTGGTCTGGATCTTTTGAACCACTAAATCTCTTTAAACTGGCTCCAAAATCTCTTACACCGGATTCACAGCCCTTAACTTGTGCCTATGGCCCTCAGTGCAGCTCAAAATTACTTGAAAGAGAATCAAAGTCTCTTTAAAGTCAGTCTAAATCCCTAAAACCAGCTCTGAATCTCTTTAAATCAGGTCTGAATCACTTAGATCCTTCATTTGGGTCTAAATCTCATAAACCAAGTCTAAATCGATTCAAATTGGGTCAAAAATATCTCAAAGTGAGTCAAAATCTCTTTAAATCGGGTCCAAATCCCTTCATTTGGGTCTAAATCTCATAAACCAAGACTAAGTCTATTCAAACTGGGTCAAAACCTCTCAAACTGGGTCAAAATCTCTTTAAATCGGGTCCAAATCCCTTCATTTGGGTCTAAATCTCATAAACCAAGCCTAAATCTATTCAAATTGTGTCAAAACCTCTCAAAGTGAGTCAAAATCTCTTTAAATCATGTCAAGATCCCTTCATTTGGGTCTAAATCTCATAAACCAAGTCCAAATCTATTTAAACTGGGTCAAAACCTCTCAAACTGGGTCAAAATCTCTTTAAATCGGGTCCAAATCCCTTCATTTGGGTCTACATCTCATAAGCAAAGCCTAAATCTATTCAAATTGGGTCAAAATCTCTTTAAATCGGGTCGAAATCCCTTCATTTGGGTCTAAATCCCTTAATCCAGGTCACAATCCCTTTCAAGTGGTTCGAAAGCCTCCCAGTTACGCCCCCAGGCTCCTAGCCCCGCCCCCAGCCCCCCCGACCCCGCCTCCCGCGGAGGCAGCGGCGGCCGCTGCCAGGCTCGATTAAGCGATCGCTGCGTCATCGACCCCCAGCCGCCGCCATTTTTGCGGAAGCTCCGGGAATCGGCGCCGGGAATCGGGAAGCCTCGCCGGGAAGCGGCGGGTGGTGACCGGAGCCCTCCGGAGTCCTCCAGGAGAGGCCGGGCCCCGGCGGGATGTTTCACGGCATCACGGGGCCGCCCGGCATGGGAGGTGAGAGCCGCGGGGTTAGCGGAGAGCGGAGCTGGGGGTACGGGGAGGGACCCCCGGGAGGCACCCCCGGGCTACCGGGAGGGGAACTGGGGGTACCGGGAGGGGTTACCGGGAGGTGGCTTGGGGCTATCAAGGGGACACGGAGGCTACGGGGAAGGGGAACTGAGCTTCCGCGGGGTCCGGAGTTTACCGGGGGGCACCGTGGGGCCACTGGAGAGGGGAAGAGAGCTGCTGGTGGAGGTGTTGGGGCTGCCGGGATGGACCCCGAGGTTGCGGAGGTGGGGAACGGGGCTAGCAGAGCGGCAACAGCTGCCTTGGGAAGGTGGTGCTGGGCTTACTGGGAGGGGCTTCAGGGTTACTGGTGGGGTACTGCAGTTATTGGGTCTGCTGGGAGGGGGACTGTGGCTGCCGGGGGGACCAGAGTTACCTGGTGGGGGCTACTGGGAAGGGTCTTGGAGCTGCCAAGGGGTCATTGGGAGGGGTCCTGGGGCTACTGGGGGGTGAACCAGTCACTGGAATGGGGCTAGCAGGGTGGGGATTTACTGGGAGGGTGACTGGGGCTACTGGAAGAGGTCTTGGGGCTACCAGAGGGGGACCAGTAAGAGAACTGGGGTTACAGGTGGGGGATCTTGGTGCCCCCCAACCTCTGTTTAACGCTCTGCCCACGCACAGCCCCCGGGAACAAGCCGGAGCTCTATGAGGTGAGTGTCACCACCGGCCCCGCCGGCATGGCCCCGGGGCAGCCTGGCTGGCTGGCCCCAGGGGGAGCCTGGCTGGTTGGCCCCAGGGGCAGCCTGGCTGGTTGGCCCCAGGGCTGATCGGGTCTTGCTGTCCCCACAGGAGGTGAAGCTCTACAAGAATGCACGGGAGAGGGAGAAGTGAGTCTGGCCTCCCCCCTGCCACCAGTGCCACCACCGTGCCCCCCCCAGCCTCCAGGATGGGGGAGAGTGTCCCAGGAGCTGCTCCTCCATCGTGGTCCCTCTTGGGCCACCCTTGTCCAGCATGGGTCCCTCTTCTCCACTGTGGCCTTTCCTGGTCCCCTTTCTCCATCAAGACCTCTCTTGGGACAGCTGTTGTGCACCATGGGCCTTCCCAGGACGCAGTTCTCCATCACGGTGCCCTCTTCTTCAGCAGGGACACCGTTCCCCGTTGCGATCTTCTCCACTGTGGGCCTTCCCAGGACGCTCTTCTCCACTGTGCTCCTTCATTCACCATCCTGGTCCTTCATGGGCCTCCCTTTTCTGTTGGGGTCCTTCCTGGGACCCTTCTTTCCACCACGTTCCCCTTCTTCACTGGTCCTTCCTGGTACACCATTGCCCATCAAGGGCTCCTTGTCCCCATCAAGGTCCTTCCCTGGGACACCACAGTCCATCATGGTCCACCCTGGGACACCAAGGTCCCCTCTTCTCCATGGTGGTCCCTGCTGGGACACCCTCATCCCCCAAGGTCCCCCTTCTCCACCAGGTGCCCGTTGCCCTTGCAGGTACGACAACATGGCCGAGCTCTTTGCGGTGGTGAAGACGCTGCAGGCCCTGGAGAAGGCCTACATCAAGGACTGTGTCTCACCCAATGAGTAAGTCCCCAGCTGATGGTACCCAGAGGGTCCCTGCTGGCGTCCCTGGGCTTGGGGACCTTCTGGCTGCTGTCCCCTGCAGGTACACAGCCGCCTGCTCCCGTCTGCTGGTCCAGTTCAAAGCTGCCCTCAAGCAGGTCCAAGGTGCTGAGATCAGCTCCATCGATGACTTCTGCCGCAAGTTCCGGGTGAGCCGAGGTGCCGGCGGTGCCACTGCCACCAGCGGTGCCAAACTGGGTGCTGGCTGTGCCGCTAACACCGTCATCTCACTGCAGCTTGACTGTCCCTTGGCCATGGAGAGGATCAAGGAGGACAGGCCCATCACCATCAAGGATGACAAGGGCAACCTCAACCGCTGCATCGCCGACATCGTCTCTGTACGACGCTGGCTTGGGTGGATTTGGGGGTGTGGAAAGGGTTGGGGTTGAGCTGGAAGGGTTGTGGTTGAGCTAGGATGGGTTGGGGTTGAGCTGGAAGGGCTGGGGTTGAGCTAGGATGGGTTGGGGTTGAGCTGGAAGGGTTGGGGTTGAGCTAGGATGGGTTGGGGTTGAGTTGGAAAGGTTGTGGTTGAGCCAAGAGGGTCATGAGAAAGGTTGTGGTTGAGCCAAGGAGGGTCATGGTTGAGCTGGGTCATGGCTGAATCAAGAAGGTCCTGGTTAAGCCAATGGGGTCATGGCTGAATCAAGAAGGTCCTGGTTAAGCCAATGGGGTCATGGCTGAATCAAGAAGGTCCTGGTTAAGCCAATGGGGTCATGGCTGAATCAAGAAGGTCCTGGTTACGCCAAGGTTGTGAGGTGGGTCATTGTTGAGCCAAGATGGGTTGTGGTTGAGGTGGAAAGGTCCTGGTTGAGCCACGGTTAAAAGGTGGGTTGCGATTGAGCCAGGAGGGGTCATGGTTGACCCAGAGAAGTCTCAGCTGAGCTGAGCTGAGGAGGGTCATGGTTGAACCAGAGGGTCTCCAGGTTGGGCTGGGACGGTCATGGCCAAGCCAAACCCTCCTTCTCTCCCAGCTCTTCATCACAGTGATGGACAAGCTACGCCTGGAGATCCGAGCCATGGACGAGGTGAGGAGCCTGTGACCCCACCCCAGCTGCACTGGGACCTGCACTCCTGCCCCAGCCCCTTACGTTCTCCTCCTCCCACCCCAGATCCAACCAGACCTGCGGGAGCTGATGGAGACCATGAACCGCATGAGCCACCTGCCCCCCGACTTCGAGGGCAGGCAGAAGGTCAACCAATGGTGAGCACCAGGACTAGGGGGAATGGAAGGAAGCTGGAGGTGGGGAGATCCAGGCTGGAGGGGAGGAGGAAGTTCTTCACCATGAGAGTGGTGACGCCCTGGAATGGGTTGTCCAGGGAGGTGGTTGAGGCCCTGTCCCTGGAGGTGTTTAAGCCCAGGCTGGCTGAGGCTCTGGCCAGGCTGATCTAGTGTGGGGTGTCCCTGCCCATGGCAGGGGGGTTGGAACTAGATGATCCTTGTGGTCCCTTCCAGCCCTGACTGATTCTATTATACTATGACTGGCACCACCACCCTGGTGGGGGGAGGGCTTGAATCCCTCCTTAGGCTCTGAAGCCCACCTTGGGTTCTGAAGCCCACCTTGGGTTCTGAAGCCCACCTTGGGTTCTGAAGCCCACCTTGGGTTCTGAAGCCCACCTTAGGCTCTGAAGCCCACCTTGTTCTTCTCCTAGGCTGCAGACCCTCAGCGGGATGTCGGCCTCAGACGAGCTGGATGACTCCCAGGTCAGGCAGATGTTGTTTGACCTGGAGTCAGCCTACAACGCCTTCAACCGCTTCCTCCACGCATGACCTCCTCCCCAACCCCCCATGGAGCCTCCCTGTTCCCTCCCCATCCTTCCTGGTGGTTAGAAGAAGCTGGAGGCAATAAAGCTTCTTTGTCACCTGCTTGGTGTCGCCACCACCACCTCCCCCCCAGGAAAGCACCAACCACCATCCATAAATAGGGGGTGTAATGAGCCAGGACGGTTAAAACCACGAGCCACTAGTCCAAACCCACGAGCCACCAGTCCAAACCCCGATGCCACCAGTCCAAACCCACGAGCCACCAGTCCAAACCCCGATGCCACCAGTCCAAACTCGCTGCCACCAGTCCAAATCCCGCTGCCACCAGTCCAAACCCACGAGCCACCAGTCCAAACCCCGATGCCACCAGTCCAAACTCGCTGCCACCAGTCCAAACCCGCGAGCCACCAGTCCAAACCCATGAGCCACCAGTCCAAAACCACGAGCCACCAGTCCAAACCCCGCTGCCACCAGTCCAAACCCACGAGCCACCAGTCCAAACCCCGCTGCCACCAGTCCAAACCCATGAGCCACCAGTCCAAACCCCGATGCCACCAGTCCAAACTCGCTGCCACCAGTCCAAACCCGCTGCCACCAGTCCAAACCCGTGAGCCACCAGTCCAAACCCGCTGCCACCAGTCCAAACCCCGCTGCCACCAGTTGAAACCCATGAGCCACCAGTCCAAACCCCGCTGCCACCAGTCCAAACTCGCTGCCACCAGTCCAAACCCATGAGCCACCAGTCCAAACCCGCTGCCAGCAGTGCTTCAGAGGCTCTTCCAGAAGAGCTTGTGGTGCCGTGTGAGGGTGCAGAGCCCGGCAGCGCCTCGCCAAGCTTCGCCGGCTCTGGCATGGCGCCCGCAGAGCCGCAGCTCCTGGATCTTGCCGGCGCTTTCGGCCTCCAAAGGAGCTTCCACAGAGCAACCTGGTGGGAAGGAGGGAAGAGGTCGGCACGGTGCCAAGTGTTGGTGGCACAGGTGGCTGTGGTGCTGTCCCTACCTGCTAGGCTGAGGAACTGCAGCCCCTGGTGCCTCTCCTCCAGGGCGCTGAGCAGTGACCGCAGCCCTGCCGTGGTGATGCCGGGGTTGGCCGAGAAATCCAAGGAAACCAGAGCTGGGCAAGCTGGAAGACACCTAAGGAGGGGGTGCAGGTGGTGAAAGGACCCATCTTTGTCACCTCCTGGTCCCCAGGCAGCTGGCTTTGTCCCCACAGAGGGCACTGGTGCCTCACCGCACCGCCACAGCGGTGTTGCCACAGCGTGTCCTTGGGAGGCGGACGGTGACACCAGGACACCCCCTCGGTGTGGATGGTGACTCCAGAACCACCACCACCACCTGTCACCTGTGTCCCTCTGTCCCCTCACCTGGCCACTTGCAGGACGTCTCCATCGCCCAGGTGGTTCCCGGACAGCCTGAGGTGGCTCAAGGCGCAGCCCTCCTGCGGGCACAAGCAGGGCACCGCCGTCACCGCCGTGGCGCCCGGCAAGGAGCGACGTCCCCTTGTGGGCTGCGTCTCACCTGTGCCAGGAACTTGACGAGCGCCGGGGCCAGGGGCTGGGGTGCAGGGCCGGCGATGGAGCCCAGCTCTAAGCTTGCCAGGCTGTGGCAGGGCAGAGCGCCGAGGAGCCGCGCCAGCCCCGCCGCGCCCAGCGCGTTCTGCGACAGGCTCAGCCTCTGCAGCCGGGGCGCTCCTAGGAGGGGACGCCGGCACCGCTGAGCGCCTGGCCGGCACCCAGCGATGCCAGCGCGGCACCGGGGGGGCGCCAGGGGCCCTTACCCTCCAGGTGGAAGGCGGCGGTGAAGCCACAGGCGTCCAGGCGCAGGGTGGTGAGGGCCGGGCAGCGCCGCAGCAGCTCGGCGAGGGGGCGGCAAGAGGCATCCCCAAGAGGGTTTAGGCTCAGGTTTAGCTCCTCCAGGCTCTGGGAAGAGGGCAGAGGGGAAACAAAGCCCAGGTTTGTGGGGACAAAACCCAGGTGAAGGAGGCACAGGGTGAGTCTGGGGGGACAAAAGCCTGGCTTAGAGGACACCAGGTTCAAGAGGACAACCACCAGATGCAGGGGGTAAAGAACAGCTTAAGGAGAGACAGGACCAGTCTGGGGGGAGAAAAACCAGGACTGGGGACAAAAAACAGGCTTAGGGGGAGAAAGGACATGTCTGGAGGATAGAGAAGGCCTTTGGGGGACAAAAACAGGTTTAAGGGGACAAAGGGCAGGCTTAGGGTGGGGAGGCAATGTTAAGGGGGACAAACACTAGGCCTAGGGGACACAGAAGTGCTTTAAGGGGACAAAAAGCAGGGTCTGGGGGATGGAAGTATTCTAGGGACAAAAGCCAGGCTCGGGTGACAGAAAGTGAAGAGGACACACCAGAGGTTTAGGGAGAGAAAGCCCAGATTTAGGGGATGAAAAAGGTGATTTTGGGGCTCAAGGAGACACAGGAGAGGTTGAGAGGGACCCAGGAGAGGTTGAGAGGGACACAGGAGATGTTGAGAGGGACCCAGGCCAGTTGGAGGGGACAAGCAGGAGGGGTCCCACCTGCCCCCCAGTCTGTACCTGGAAGGTGTGGGGCTGCTGGGGCAGGAGGTCCCGGAGCCCCCTGGCTCCCAGCCTGTTGCCAGTGAGGTCGAGCTGGGTGAGGGCCGGCAGGGTGCCCAGCGTGGCCAGCAGCTCGCCGCCCGCCGCGTCGGTGAGGCCGCAGCCCCGCAGCCGCAGCTGCTGCAGCCGCTCCTGCAGCTTCAGGGCCCTCAGCAGGGGGGGCAGCTGCGGGGGGGACAGGGACAGCCCACCCCCCAGCACCAGCGCTGGGCTCTGCTCCTGCAGCTCCATCACCTTCAGCAGCAGCGGGTGGGCATCTGCAGGGCACAGAAAGGGTGGTGGCACCGGGGGTGGGGTTTGGTGGTGCTTGGGAGGCTTTGGGTGGTCCTTTGGTGCCTTTGGTAACCCTTTAGTGGCTTTGGTAACCCTTTGGTGGCCTTTTAGGGACCCTTTGGTGGCTTTGGTAGCCCTTCAGTGGCCCTTTGGTGGTCTTTTAGTGACCCTTTGGTAGCTTTGGTAACCCTTCAATGGCTTTTAGTGACCCTTTGGTGGCTTTGGTAACCCTTTAGTGGCTTTTAGTGACTCTGGTGCTTTGGTAACCCTTCAATGACCCTTTGGTGGCTTTGGTGACCTTTCAGTGGCCCTTTGGTGGTCTTTTAGTGACCCTTTGGTAACCCTTTAGTGGCTTTTAGTGACACTTTGAGGGCTTTAAGTGGCCCTCTGGTAGCCTTTCAGAAGCTTTGGGTGGCCCTCTGATGGCTTTGGTATTCCTCTGCTGGGCTTTAGTGGCTCTGCAGTGGCTTTCACTGACACTTTGATGGCTTTGGTGGCCTTCTGGCAGCTTTCAGTGGCCCTTGGGAGGCTTTTGGTGGCCCTTCCATGGGTTTTAGTAGTACTTTGGTAGCTCTCTGATAGCTTTGCTAACCCTGTAGTGGCTTTTATGGTGCTTTGGTAGCTTTGCAGTGGCTTTTGTGGCCTTTCCAGTGTTTTTTTGTTGCCCTGTGATAGCTTTTTATGGCCCCCTGGGTGGCTTTTGGTGGATTCTAGTCAGAGTTTGATGATTTTTAATGGGCACTTCATGGCTTTTGAGGGATTTTAGTGCCTTTCCCTGGGCCTTCAATGGCTTTAGCCACCCTGTGGTGGTTTCTGGTGGCCCTTTAATGGCTTTGCTGACCTTTTAGTGCTTCCAGTGCCCCTTTGGTGGCTCTGAGTGGCTCTTGAGTGGCTTTTGGTGGCCCTTCCATGATTTAAGTAGCTTTTAGGGGCTCTTTGGTCACTCTTTAGTGGCTTTTAGAGGCCCTCTGATGGATTTTAATGGCCCTTGGGTGGCTTCTGTGGCCCTTGGATGATTTTTGGTGGCTTTTAGTAACCATTGATGGCTTTTGGGGGCCTTTGATGGCTTTTAGCAGCCACGGGGACACCCCAGGAGACCTCCTCCCTCCCTTGGTGAACCCACATTTGGACCCTCTGACCCTGATGACAGCCCCATGCTGACTGGGGACAGGGATCCCAAGCCCTGTCCCTGGGTGGCAATAGTCCCCAAGGTGAGATGGGGGTGAGAGGGAGGGGACAGGAAGGGTCCTTACCCACAGCCAGGCTCTGGCAGGCCCTTCGGTAGCGCTCAGCCAAGGGTGGCAGGTCCCAGCCCTGCACCTCTGCCAGCACCTGCCATGGCACCAAGGATGTCACCACCAGTATGGCACCAGAATGGAGGTGGGGGGCTAGGGGATCCCAGTGTGGAGGGCCTGGAATTGGGGGGGGGGGGGGGGGCTTGGCACAGGGTGGGCATTCCCAGCTTGGAGTGGGGGGGCTCATCCTTTGGGTCCCAGTTCAGGGTGGGGGCCCCAGTTTGGAGTGGAGGGGGGTCCCAGTATCAGGGTGGGAGGCCCAGTGTGGGATCCCAGCACAGGGCAGGGTGTCCCAGCCCAGAATGAGGGGTTCAGAGTGAGGGGTCCCCTTGTAGGGTCCCAGCTTAGACTGGGGGTCCCAGTTTGTGGTAGGGGTGGCGGGGGGGGGTCGGGTCTCAATATGGGTTCCTAACACAGGGTGGGGGTCTCAGTTCAGGATGAGGGTCCCAAGGTGGGGTCCCAACACAGGCTGGGGGGGGGTCCCAGTTCAGTGTGAGGGATCCCACTGTAAGGTCCCAGCCTGGAGTAGGAATCCCAGTCTGGGGCAAGGGTCCCAGCTTGGAGCAGGAGCCCTGATCTGGGCTGGGAGAGCAGGGGAACCTTGGCATTGGGTAGGGGGGTCCCAGATTGGAGTCCTGGCACCGAGCTGGGGGCTGTGTGGGGGGGGTCCCAGTGTGGGATCCCAGCTCAGGGGTCACAACAAGGGGTCTCAACACTGGGGGTGGGGTGGGGGCGGTTGTGGTCCCAGGTGAGGGGTGTCGGGGGGGGGGTGGGGGGGGTCACCCACCTCCTCGTTGCTCTGCAGGACGTCCCCCACGGGGTCCTGGGGGGCCAGCAGCGCCCCCTCGCGGCGCAGGCTGAGGCGCGGCAGCAGGCCGCAGCCCTGGTAGAAGCGTTCGGCCGCCCGCTGTGCCAGCCAGGACACCGCCAGCGGCGGGCAGCTGCGGGGCAAGGCCGCTGCTCAGCACTGGCTGCGCCAGCACCGCGCCCCAGGGCTGCCAGCACCGCGCCCCAGGCAGGCAGGGCTGCCAGCACCGCGCCCCAGGGCTGCCAGCACCGCGCCCCAGCGCACGCCAGCACCGCGCCCCAGGCAGGCAGGGCTGCCAGCACCGCGCCCCACGGCACACCAGCACCACGCCCCAGGCAGGCAGGGCTGCCAGCACCGCGCCCCAGGGCTGCCAGCACCGCGCCCCAGGGCTGCCAGCACCGCGCCCCAGGCAGGCAGGGCTGCCAGCACCGCGCCCCAGCGCACGCCAGCACCACGCCCCAGGCAGGCAGGGCTGCCAGCAGGCTCCTGGGGGGGGGCTAAAGAGGATGGTAGGGTCCCCAAGCGGAATATGGGGGGCAAAGAGGATTGGGAAGGGGCTCAAGGAGGGACATGGAGGTCCCAGAGAGGATATGGGGGTCCCAAAGGGGGATACAGGGCTCTGAGGGGGTCCTGAAGGGGATATGGGGGTCCCAAAGGGGATATGGGGGTCCCAAAGGGGGATACAGGGCTCTGTGGGGGTCCTGAAGGGGGATACAGGGCTCTGAGGGGGTCCTGAAGGGGATATGGGGGTCCCGAAGTGGATATGGGGGTCCCAAAGGGGGGTACAGGGCTCTGTGGGGGTCCTGAAGAGGATATGGGGGTCCTGAAGAGGATATGGGGGTCCTGAAGAGGGGTACAGGGCTCTGTGGGGGTCCTGAAGGGGATATGGGGGTCCTGAAGAGGATATGGGGGTCCCAAAGGCGGATACAGGGCTCTGTGGGGGTCCTGAAGCAGATATGGGGGTCCCAAGGGGGATACAGGGTTCTGAGGGGGTTCTGAAGAGGATATGGGGGTCCCAAAGGGATATATGGAGGATTCACAGGGGTGCTAAAGTGAGACATGGGGGTTTCATGTGGGTCTCAAAGAGGACATGGGGGTCTCAAGGGGCAAGATGGAGGTCCTAGGTGGGTCCCAAAGGGGCCATGGGAGTCCCAAGGAGGTCTTAAAGGAGATCCAGGGCACCCAAATGAGATCGAAGGGTGCTATGGAACTCCCAGAGGGGATATGGGGGGCTCAAGGGGGTCCCAAAAAGAAAATGGGGTCCTAGGGAGGTCTTCCAGGGAATATAGGGGCTCCTAAGGGGCATATGGGGGTCCTAGGTGGGTCCCAAAGGGGATTTGGGGGTTCCTTAGGGGGCCCAAAGGGGATCTCAAAGGTGACCTGGAGATCTCATGGGGGTCTTGTGAGGGTCCCAAATGGAATCTAGGGGGGTCTCGAGGGGGATAGGGGTGTGCCAAGGGAGATGTAAGGGTCCCAGTGAGGATGTGGGGCCCTGGGTCTCAAGGGGGGCTCCAAGCTGTCCCAGAGGGACAGAGGGGTGCCAGGAAGCAGCGGGGGGAGACGGGGGGCAGGGGCCTCACCTCTGGGGCACGGGGATGAGGAAGACGCTGTCCTGGACGCGCACGCGCACGCGGAGCGCCGGCGGGGGGCCCGGCGGTGCCGGGGCAGCGACTCCACCTTCTTCCTTCTCTTCCTCCACCTCCTCCTCCTCCTCCTCCTCCCCAGAGAGGGGGTTCCCAGCAGCCTCGGGGGGCCTCTGCTCCCTCCAGCCCCTCCTGAGCAGGCCGGTCAATCGGCTCTGCCGGCAGCGCCGCGGTCGGTGCCGTGCCGCGGCTGGGGCCCTGCCGTCGCTCTCCGCTCCTGTGCCGTCCCCCAGCACCGACACCGCGTCCTGGGGGTCCCGGCGAGGCCGTTTGCGACCCCCCCGAGCCTCCCCGAGGTCATCTTCCAACCAATTTTCCTCCTCCAGGTACTGCTCCACTGGGATCAGCGCCGGGGGCCGGCACCCTGCCACAGTGCCACCACTGATGGAGGGGCTGGTGCTGCCAGGAAGGGGGTTGGCACCACCGGGAAGGGGTTTGGTGGTGCCAAAGGGGGATTTGGTGCCACCAGGATGGGATTTGGCATTTCCAAGGAGAGATTTGACACCACCAGGGTGGGATTTGGCGTTTCCAAGGAGGGATTTGGCCCCACTGGGAAGGGATCTGGCATCATTAGGAAGGGATTCAGTGCCGCCACAGATGGAGTTGGTGCCACCAGCGAGGGACTTGGCACTGCCAAGCCCCCCAGCAGCAGCTCCACCTGGCTCTGGCTCCACTTCCAGCCCCTCCACGTCCCCCCCCGCCAAGCACCGGTGCCCGCAGCCGCTTCCTGACCGGCTTCAGTGGCACCATGTCACCGGCACCGGCGTCACCGTCGCCCTCTGGCACCGAGTCCTGGCAGAGCTGTGACAGGGCTGAGAATGGGAGGGGGGTGTTGAAGCCCTCAGCTCAACTCAGACCCCCCAAATGCCCCAGAGGGGGGTGCTGGGGTGCCCGCTGGGGGTGGGCGAGGGGGGTGCCAGCTGGGGGTGGGTGATGGGGGTGGGCGAGGGGGGGTGCCAGCTGGGGGTGGGTGATGGGCGTGCCCAATGGAGGTGGGTGATGGGGGTGGGCGCTGGGGGTGCCAGCTGGGGGTGCCTGCTGGGGGTGGGTGCTAGGGGTGCCCGCTGAGGGTGCCCTCTGCGTACCCGGAGCAGCAGCCTGGCGGAGCAGGCTGTGGGTGTGCTGGCAGCGCTGCCAGGTCTCCTGGTCCAGCTCGGGGCCGTACGCCTGCAGCCAGCGCTCCAGGGTGCCCAGCGGGGTCAGGCCCTAGGGGATGGGCACACACTCAGGCACCCCTGCCCCCCACAGCCCCCAAAGCCCACAGCTCCTTCCTCTCCGAGCCCCAGGGACCGCCTCAAGCCCTGTGTCAAAGCCCTGTGTCCCGGGTCCCCCGCACCCCGAACCCCCACAGCCCAGCATCCCCACATCTCTGGGTCCCAAGATCTGTGTCCCCAGAAAGACCTAAATCCCCAAATCCCAGAGTGAGTTCCAGGATCCCCAAATCCCTGGATCCCACAGTCCCTAAGCCCCCAACCCCCAGAATTCCCAAACATCAGAACCACAAAGCTCTGAGCCCCCCGAGCTCCCACATCTCAGAACCCCTAGGACCCCCAACCCCAGAATTCCCAACCCCCAGCATCCCTACATCCCAGACCCCCCAGCTCCCAGGATCCTCCCCCAGCTCCCGGAATCCCCACCCCCCGCCTTCCCCCGGCTCGGTTGGGGCGCCCCCACCTGGCTGTCTCTGGCATTGACGGAGGCCCCGCGGCGCAGCAGCTCCTGCGCCACCTCAAAGTGGCCGCAGCTGAGGGCATCGTGCAGGGGGGTGATGCCCTCGCAGCCTGGCCCCCCCGGGTCGTTCACCGCTGCCCCCCGCTCCAGCAGCGCCTGAACGATCTCTGGGGGCAGAGGGCACAAGAAGTAAGGGGGGAGGGGGGGGGGGTTAGAGGAGGTTCTGCCCACTCCTGGGAAGCCTTTTCTCACTCCTGGGGGGGCTCTTTCCCCTCCTGGGGGGCTTTCTATTGCTCCTGCAGGGGGCTTTTTCCACTCTTAGGGGTCTTCTTTTTCCTCCTGGGGGAATCTTTCCATTCCTAGGGGGTCGCCTTTTGCTCCTGGCAAGCCCTTCCCACTCCTGGGGGGGCCTCTTCCCACTCCTGGGGGGGTTGGTCTCTTTTTGTTCCAGGGAGGCCTTTTTTCACTCCTGGGGGGCTCATCGCAGTTTTAGGGGTTCCCTTCCCCTCCTGGGGGTCCTTTTTCATTCCTGGGGGAGGAGGGGCTGCTCATTTCCCTGCTGAGGGTCTTTGCCCCCTCCCTCTCCCCCAGACTCACCCAGGTGCCCATGGTTGCAGGCCTCATGCAGGGGGGTCCAGCCGCAGTAATCCCGGGGGTTCAGAGGGTGCCCCTACAACAGCCCCCCCCAAAGGAGAAACACGAGGGGGTGTCAGTGGGGTACTAAAGGGTCTTGGGGACAGGCTGAGGGGCGTGGGGACAGGGTGTGAGGTGTTTTTTGGGGGGGGTCTGACCTGTTTGAGGAAGAGCTGCACCCGGCGCAGGTCTCCCTCGATGCAGGCGCGGTGCAGGGGGGTCTCGCCCCGCTCGTTGCGACGGTTCCACTGCAGGGAAACAGGGAGGGGGGGCAACAGTGGGGACCCCCACACCGAGTGTTGGGGTGTCAAGGAATGAGGGAAACCCCCCCCCACACGCACACCCTAATGCTGGGGTGTCAGGGAGAGCCCTCACCCCAACTTGGCAGCAGCAAGGGAAGGAGGAAGCCTGCCCCACCCCACCCCCCCATTCTCAGGGTGCCGAGAGAAAGGGGAGACCCCCCCCAAACCCTAATTCTGGGGTGTCAGGGAGAGACCCCATCCCACCTGGGGAGTGTCAAAGGAAGGGGGAGACCCTCACCCCAAATTCTGGGGGCAGCAAGGGAAAGAGGAGACACCCTCCCCTGATTTTGGGGGTGTCAAGGGAAAGAGGAGACCCCCACCCTTACTTTGGGGGTGTCAAGGGAAAGAGGAGACCCCCACCCTCATTTTGGGGGTGTCAAGGGAAAGATGAGACCCCCACCCTTACTTTGGGGGTGTCAAGGGAAAGAGGAGACCCCCACCCCAATTTTGGGGATGTCAAGGGAAAGAGGAGACCCCCCACCCTTGTTTTGGGGTGCCAGGGAAAGAGGAGACCCCCACCCTTATTTTGGGGTGTCAGGGAAAGAGGAGACCCCCCACCCTTATTTTGGGGTGCCAGGGAAACCTCCCCACATCCCCAATGTAAGGGTGTCAAGAGGGGGCCCCTACCCCAATTTGGGGATCTCAGGGGGGAGGCAGAGCTCCCATCCACCCCACTTTAGGGGGTGTCCCCTCCTCACCTTACAGATCCTCCTCCTGCCAGGGACACTCTTGCTGTAGCCTTCCAGGTCATCTTCCTCCCCCTCTGCAGGAGGAGGGAGAGAAAAACAAATTGGGGGAGAAACAAAAAGCAAACTGAGGGGGGGGGGGGGAAACCAGAACCAAAACAGGGCAAAAAAAAAAACCTAAACCCACCCCTAAATGATGGAAAATAAACCTAAACCTAAACCAAAACAGTGCGGGGGGGAAGCCAAACCACCACAAGGCAAACAACCAACACAAAATGGGAAGGGGGGGAAGGAAATCAAACACAAAAATGAGGGGGAAGGGGGAGCCAAAATGAGGGGGGGGGGGGAAGAGCCAAAAGTCCACAGAAAAGCCCCAAAATGAGGAAAGAGTTTCCCCCAAATGGTTTAAAAGCCAACCCCCAAAGATGTCCCTCCCCCCCCAAAAGGACACAAATGAGGACCCTGCCTGCCCCCCACCCCTCCTCCCCAGTCACTCACCGCTCTCAGACAGCTCCAGCTCGCTCTCCTCTTCCTCCTCCTGTGCCTGGCTGCTCTCCAGATCTTCTTCTTCCTCTTCTTCTCCCTGGGGGGCTCCTCCCAGCCCCCCCAGCTGCTCCAGGGTGGCTGCGGCGGCTTCGGCCTCCCCCAGCCGCAGCTGCAGGGCATGGAGCTGGCGCAGGGCCTGGCGCTGGGGGAGAGGGGAGGGAGGAGAGTGAGGGGAAAAGGGAGAGGGGAGAAGGGGAAAAGGGAGAGGGGAGAAGGGGAAAAGGGAGAGGGGAGAAGGGGAAAAGGGAGAGGGGAGAAGGGGAAAAGGGAGAGGGGAGAAGGGGAAAAGGGAGAGGGGAGAAGGGGAAAAGGGAGAGGGGAGAAGGGGAAAAGGGAGAGGGGAGAAGGGGAAAAGGGAGAGGGGAGAAAGGGAAAGGGAGAGGGGAGAAGGGGAGGAAGGGAGGAAATTAAAGGGAAAGAGAAGGGGAATAGGGAAGGGGGAAGAGGAAAAAGGGAGAGATGGAAGGAGAAAAGGAGAAGGAAGTGGAGGAAGGTGCCCCCCACCAGCCAATGTGGGGGATCCTGGGGGGGCCCTCACCTGCACCCGGGGGTCTCCTGCCACCTGGGCTCGTTCCAGGGCGGTCTGGAGGCAGCTCTGGATGCGGGGAGGGGGCTCCCCGGCCTCCTCCATGGCCAGTGCCATGTTCAGCCAGGTCTTCCCTTCCTGGGGTGCCCAAATTGGGGGGTCTCAGGGTTTGGGTCTTGAGGGAGGCACAGACAACCTGCCCCAATTCCCTGCCAGCACCCCCTCCCCAACCTCAAGAAGCCCCCCCAAAATTCCCCAGAACCTCTCCCAAAGCACCAAGAAGCAGCCCCCCAACCCCAAGACCCTTACCCAGGACCCCAGTAAGCTCCCCAGGGCCTCCAGAAGCTTCCCAAGATGACAACAAGCTCCCTCCAGCCCAAATGAGCCCCCCAGGACCCAAAGAGCCTCCCCCAAGGACCCCCAAAAGACCCTCAAGAACCCAAATGAGCCCTCTCAAGTCCTAATGACCCCACCCTGAACACCAAAGGACCCCCTAAAGTTCTCAGGCATCACCCAAGGGCAATGGAAATCCCTCTAAAGACCCCATGAGACCCTCAAGATGACCACCAAGGACCCCTCTAAAGACTCATGACCCCCTCAGAACCTCAAGATGGCCATCAAGGACCCCAAGATGACCACCAAGGACCCCCAAAAGCCCCCCAAGGACCATGAGGACCCCTCTAAAGACCCATGACCCCCTCAGAAGCTCAAGATGACCATCAAGGACCTCAAGATGACCACCAAGGACCCCCAGACGTCCTCCAAAGACCATAAGGACCCCTCTAAAGACCCATGACCCCCTCAGAACCTCAAGATGGCCATCAAGGACCTCAAGATGACCACCAAGGACCTCAAGGACCCCTCTAAAGACCCATGACCCCTTCAGAAGCTCAAGATGACCACCAAAGACCCCCCCAGGGAACCCTCATGAAGGTTCCAGAGGAGCCTCAAAATGCCCACAGAGGAGCTGGGAAAAGCCCTGCTGAGGACCACGAGGGCCTGTGTACCACCCAAGGTCTGCTCAGAGCCTGGAGGTGAGCCCCAGGACGCCTCAGAGCTCACCTCCAGCGCGTCCCCGCGGTGCAGGGCCAGCTCCTGCTGGTAGTGGTGGATGGCTCGCGCGTAGTCCTTGAGGTCGCCGAAGGTGGTGGCCAGCGAGACGTGGATGACGGCCACTTCCCCTGGCGGCCTCCCCAGCTCCTGGGCCAAGCTCAGCTGGGCTCCCCCAGCGACCTCCAGTTAATGGAGAGACCTCCAACCCCCACCCCCCCGGGTCAGCCAGCCCTGCCCCCCGACCCACCTGCCGCTGGTAGGCCTCCACGGCTCGGCCGTAGTCTCCCTGCTTGGAGAAGGTGTCCCCGAGCTGCTCGCTGAGCGACAGAGCCACCCGCGGCGCCGCCGCCTCCTCCAGGGCCTCCTGCAGCCGGGCCACCTTGCTGGCTGCCAGGGGAGGCACAGGCAGGAGGTGCTGAGGGCCTCCGGGGGTCCCCTCGAGCGTCACACCCGCCTGGGCCGGGCATTAGTGCAGCCCTGGGGACATCGTCTGGACCCCGCAGGCATCATCGCATCCCTGGGCACAGGGACCTGCTCCTGGAGACCACATCGGGCCCCTGGGGACCCCATCTGGCCCCTGGGGACCCCATCTCATCCTTAGGGACATCATCTGGTCCATGGGGACCTCATCTCATCCTTCAGGACATCATCTGGCCCCTGGGGACCCCATCTCATCCTTAGGGACATCATCTCATCCCTGAGCACAGTGACCTGCTCCTGGAGACCCCATCTCATCCCTGGGCACAGGGACCTGCTCCTGGAGACCCCATCTGGCCCCTGGGGACCTCATCTCATCCTTAGGGACATCATCTCGTCACTGGGCACAGTGACCTGCTCCTGGAGACCTCATCTGGCCCCTGGGGACCCCATCTCATCCTTCAGGACATCATCTGGCCCCAGGGGACCCCGTCTTGACCGTGGGGACGTCATCTCACCCCTGGGGACATCAACTGGTCCCTGGGGACCTCACCTCGCCCTTGAGGATACCATCTCATCCTTAAGGACACTGTCCTGCTCCTGGGGACATCATCTTGACCTGGGGACATTGTCACACCCCTGGGGACATCGTCTGGACCCTGCTAAGTCCAGCTGGGCAGCTGCTTGGGCCATGACCCCTCCTCTGGGGACACTGTCTCGCCCCTGTGGCCTCGTCCCTGTGCCTTCAGGCCAGCATCCCTGCCTCAGGGCTACTGCCCCCAGCTCACCATAGCGCAGGTTGGAGCGCAGGAGGTCCCTCTGCCAGGGCTGTGATGGCCCCAGCAGGTAGGCTTGCTTCAGAGACCTCTTGGCTGCTGCAAAGTCCCCCAGGCTCAGCAGGACCTGTGGGGGACAACAGGGGACACCAGGGCACAGGCAAGTCACCAGAGCCTACAACAGCTACCCACCTGCAAGGGGTGGCACTGAGATCCCAAGGCAGGTCCTCAGCACCCACCTGAGCTCCAAGAAGCTCCTCCAGGAGCCACAAAGCCCCCCCAGAACCCAAAGAATTTCCCCCAGGGACCCAAAAATCCCCCCCAGACCTTTTCCAAGTGGTACAACCCCCCGAGGAGGGTCTCCAAACCTCCCAGAAGGGAGGTCCCAGCACCCACCTGAGCCCCAAGAAGCTCCTCCAGAGCCACAAACCCTGCCTAGGACCCCAAAAACCTACTTAAGGGTACCCAAAAACTCCTCCCCAGATCCCCCCAAGGGGTACAAACCCTCAGGGAGGGTCCCCAAACCCCCAAGAATCAAGGCCCCAGCAGCCACCTGAGCTACGAGAAGCTCCTCCAGGAGCCACGAAGCCCCCACAGGACCCCAAGAACTTCCCCCGGGGAGCCAAAAATCCCCCCCCAGAGTCCCCCCAGGGGATACAAACCCCCGGTCCCCAAAGCCCCAGGAGGGGGCGCCCCAGCACCCACCTGGGCAGTGCTGCTGCAGCAGTCACTCTCCAGCCCCTTCTCCTTCATCTTGCGGGCGCAGTCGCGGGCTCGCGCCAGGCACCGCAGGGCCCCCGAGTGGTCTCCCTCCCGCAGCTGGATGTGGCCCAGGTTGAAGTAAGCTCGGTACAGATCCTCGGTGAGCCGGCCCTGGCTGCACAGCGAGCCGAGGTGGCTGCCAGCTGGCACCAAACCCCAGCAACGCTGCCGAACGGCACCGAAACCGGCACCAAACCCCAGCCGCAGGGCTGGAGCTGGCACCAAACCCCATCCCCAGCGCCAAATGGCATCAAAGGCGCCACACAAACCCCAACTTCAGGGCTGGAGTTGACACCAAATCCCATCAGTGTTGGCAAATGGCACCAAAATAGGCACTAAAACTCTCTGTGGCTACCAAACAGCGCCACAGTTGGCACCAAACCCCCACCTTGGGGCTGCAGCTGGCACCAAACTGCATCATCTGTGCCAAACAGCATCAGAAAGTGGCACCAAACCCCCACCTCTGGGGCTGGAGTTAGCACCAGACCCCATCAGCAGCGCCCAGTGGCGCAAACCCAGGCACCAAAACCCAAGCACAGGGCTGGAGCTGCTACCAAATGCCATCACCAGTACCAATCTGCACCAAAGCTGCCTCCCAGTTTTCCCAGTCCCCCCCCGGTTTACAGCCAGCCCAGGATCCTTCAGTATTGGCCTCACACTCAGACCAGCATCCTGCAGTATCCTCCTTACACCCAGACCAGTATCCCCCAGCAACCTCCCTCCACTCACCCTAGTCCCCCCAGTTTCCCAGTCCCCCCCCAGGAGCTCCTTACACCCACACCAGTGGCTCCCAGTCCCCCCCCAGTGCTGGTACTGGTCCTTACTCAGCCAGGAAGATGCTTTTCTTGATGTACTGGTGGCTCTTGGCAGGGTCCTTCAGGCTGTCATAGACCAGCCCCAGGTTGAGGTAGAGCCGAGTCCTCATCTCCGTCACCTCCCGCTCTGGGACGGCTCCTGCTCCACCGAGCATGGGAAGAGACTGGAGGTCACCAACCATGGGGACAGCACTGCCAGGTCACCAACCATGGGGACAGCACTGCCAGGTCACCACCAGACCCTGCTCTGCAGCACCACATCCACAGGACTTTGAAAGGCTTTTCTTCAGACTTTATTGATCTTCTCCAACCCCTACTCCTCCTCCTCTCTGCAGCCCCTTTCCTCCTCCTCCTCTCTCCAGCCCCTACTCCTCCTCCTCCTCTCTCCAGCCCCTTCTCTTTCCTCTCCTCAATGCTCCCACCAATCTTGGTGCCACCTCCACACTCACCCAAAGTGCCTCCACCTTCGCCCCCAAGGAGATGAAGGAGAAGAAACCCCCAAGCGCCAAACCCTGAGCAAGCCTCCCCCAGACCCACCACCCCCTCTGGGAGCTCACCCACCTTCCAGTTTCTCCTCCACAATGGTCAAACTGGTGTGGAAAGCCCTTTCAGCCTTCCTCCAAGCCTCCTGCGCCGCGGTGCCGTCGCTGTCAGCCATGAACATGTAGGTCCTCCCGATGGTGGCCCAGGCTCGCTGCTGCTCCGTCTCGTCCGCCAGTCCCCGCGCCAGCTCCAAGTGCTGGTGCTGGTGCTGTTGAGGATGGAGGAGATGACAGGAAGCTTCAGACCCTTCCTGAAGGCCACTTTGAGGCCTCTCCCTCTCCCCTTCAAGACCCCCCAAGGAGCGACCCCCCACTTTGAGCGCAGCCTCGTAGTTCTCCATCTCAGCCAGGCGTTCGCCGATCTTGCGGTGCGCCACGGCGCAGCCCAGCCCGTCCCCGGCGCCTTCCAGCAGCCGCAGCTCCTGCCGGTGCTCTTCCAGAGCCTCCTCATAACGACCTGGGCGGGGGGGGAGCAAGGGCGGGGAGCTGTTAAAAAAATTTGAGGGGAGGGCTTTTTAGATCTTTGGAGGAGCCCCCTCGAGCCGGGGGGAGGAGGCTGGGGGCTCACCACAGCTCGCCAAAATCTCGCCCAGCTGGTTGCAAAGCGCCGCTTCTTCCACCAGGTGCCCGCCGCGCTGAGCCTTCTCCTTTGCCTTCTGCAGCTCTGATTAGAGGGGGGGGGGCACACACACACAGAGCAGAAAAAACAGAGGGAGCCCACAGTAAACGGGGAGGAGGACACACAGCTCTGAGGGTACCCCAAAACGCTCACCAGTTGGTGGCTCTGAGCCTGGGGGGGACGTCTCTGTAGCACACACACCCCCCCCCCCCCAGTGTGTCCTCACCAGGGAAAGGGGACCCCAAATGGGTGGGGACAAGCCCAGAGACCCCCCCTCCTAAATTAGCCCGGACTAAGAGACATCTCTGCAACTACCCTATGTGGGTCCTCAGTGGGGAAGGGGGGGGGGGGGGGGCCCAAATGGCCTCAGAATGGTAGGGATGCTCCCAGGGAGCCCTCAAACCAGTCCTGCCTGGCTTTGAGCCTGGCCTTGTAGTCCCCCCTGAGTGCCCTCACTGGGGAAAGCGGGGACCCCAAAATGCTGGGGACCACCCCAAGGACTCCCCAAAACAAGGCTGGCTTGGCTCTGAAGCTAGAATGCAGCCTCTGTAGCTTGCAGTGTGCCCTCACCAGGATAGTGGAAATGGCCCAGGACTAGTCTGGCCTGGCTGTGAACCCCGGGGGGTGCCTCATAGCCCCCCCCAGTGGGGGAGTGCGGCGAAGGGGTTAAAGCCACAGAAAAGGGACCAGCGGGGCCAGGAAGGGAAATCGAGGCGCCAGGAGGACCTGGGCAGGGGGCTCTTTGGAGCTGCCCAGGTCGAAGGGGGGCGGGAATGCTCTAAGAGCCCCGCAGGCCCGGTGCAGGCCCCTACTCACGGCGGATCTCCCGCGCCCGTTCCGCGCTCATTCCCCGCCGCTGCCGCAGAACCCGCCGAGAGCTCTAGCCCCTCCTCGCAGACACCCCCATTGGTCACTGCTTCGTCCCTTCCCGCCAATCCGCGTAGGGAAACGCGCAAAGAGGCCGTTTCTATTGGTCAGATTGCACAGATGAACCCGCCCCCTTTAGGCGGGGATTGATGCTGCCGGCCTGTCCCGCATCTGGACGGAAGGGATGCCGGGAAGTGTGGCCGGAAGTCGTCGAAGCACAGTAGCAAACGTCGTGAGTTGACCGCAGAGGATGATGGGAGGTGTGGTGGGACGGCCGCGAAGCATCACGAGAGGCGCGGCGTCCCCTCCTCCTTCAGCTGCTGCTTTCACTGCTGCTCCCAGTACACCTCCAGCCGTCTGTAGTCCCAGCCAGCGGTTCCCACTGGTCCCCAGTACCCGCCGCCCACCGGTCCCAGTAACCCCAGGCTCCCCCTTGTACCCTCCAGTAAGCTGTCAGCGCTACTCAGTATCACCTGGTGCACTCCAGCAGCTCCCAGCGCCCACAGCATGCTGCTCCCCTCTCACCCCCACTGCACCCAGTAACCGCCCTTGCCCCCAGCACAGTAGACCCCAGGGACCAGCAGTTGGGTGTAAAAAAAACACCAAAACAACCCAAAAGCAAAGCAAACAAATTATCCAATTTGGGGTTACAAAGAAAAAACTCTCCTCACAGTTTGGAAGCACAAAAATTCACCCCAAACCCTCCATTTTGGTTCACAATTTTGGTTAAGAAGGGGCAAACTTTTGGTTATAAAATAAAATAAAAATATCAAAGTGTAGTGGGGGGAAAAAAATTATGGTAAAAAACCCAGGGACTTTTACACAAGATTTGGATATTTCGGTTAAAGATCTTTCCATTTTCAGTTAAAATACCCCAGTTTGGCTTAAAATTCCTCCAATTCTAGTTTGAAAGCCACAAGTTGGAGGGGGAAAAAAAAAACCAACCAAGCCCCCCCACTTAAGAGGGAGTGGGAGGAGAAAAAAAACAAACTTCAATATGGGGGGGGGGAAGAAACCCAAACAAAACTTGGGGGAGGGGAAAAAGAAACCTACAAAACTCCCAATTTTTAGAAGCACACACACAAACCTCCAATAATTTTGGGGAAAAAAACACCCTCCAAGTTTGTGTCAAAGCCCTTCCATTTCTGGTTAAAACCCACCTCGTGTCATTTAAATCCTTTGAATTCTGGTAAGAATCCTTTCAACTTTTAGTTACTCCCTCCCTCAAATTCTTGTTAAAAACCCACCGAATTTGGGGGGTGGGGGGGAATAAATCCTTCCCTTTTGGTTTTAAAACTGCCAATTTTGGGGGTTGTTTGGGTTTTTTTGTTCTAATAAAAATCCAATTTTGATCCTTCAAACTCTGGTTTAAAACCCTTCCCTCCACGTCTAGTTTAAACCCACCCCCCAACGCCGCTCCCTGATTTCATCTCTTTATCTAAATCCCTCCCCATCTGGGGGCTCCAAACCCCTCCAATCTGGGGGCCACACATAAAACATTAAAATAACCCCCCAATTTTGCTTTCAACCTCTCCACGTTTGGTTAACCACCCCCAGTTCTGCCCACCCCACCCCCATTCCCAGGTCTCACCTCTCTCCTTCCCCATGGCCACGCTTTCTCCCGCTGCCAGCGCGGCTCTCTGCCCCCCTCCACCCCCACACCCCCCCCCAGCCGTTTTGAAACCTTCCCAAACCCCCAAAGAATTGGAAAATTCCCCATTTTCTTTTATTCTAACAGTAAAACACCCGCAGGAGCCGCTGGCCCCCAACACCCCCACCTCCCCCCCAGGGTTCCCCCCACAGGCCCTTCCCCGGCGCCGTCGCCGCGCTCGGGGAGAAGCCACCATCGCCGCTGCCGCTATCCTGTGAAGACTTCCCCTCCAGTTTTGAGGCGACTTCCCCCCCCTTTCCCCACAGTCGTGGTGGGGCAGGGTCTGGCAGTGGGGTTTTTTTTTTGTCCTGTTCTTAGGGGTTTAAAATATAAAAAGCCAAAAATGGATGGGTTTTTTTGGCCTCCAGCAGGCGGTTCCTGGAAGGAGAAGCCGCCCCATTCCACGCAGATCCCTCTTGAGCGGGTTTCCCCACCACCACCCCACTCCCCACTTACCCCGGCGGCACCGAGGGAGGACCGGACAGCAAGGGGCAGGGGGTGGGGTGGGTGGGATGGTGTTAATTTTGGAGTCCTATTTTTAGATTTATTATATAAAAAGCCAAAAACTGATGGTTTTTGGCCTCTATCAGTTAAGTTACTGGAAGGAGAAGCCGCCGTCACCGCTGTCGCATGCAGATTTCCCTCCATTTCTGAAGCATTTCTTTCCCCCCCCAGCTCTCTTCCCCTCAAATCCTGGTGGCACCCAAGGGAGGATCCAACGGTGGAGAGGAGGTTGTTTTCAACTGCTGCTTTTAAAGATTTGGAATAAAATATATGAGGAAAAAAGAACCCAAAATTCTTCTTTTCTGACCACCAGCAGGCAGTTGGTTAGTGGAAGTAGAAAGCCGCCATCATCACAACATGCAGATTCCTCTCCCCGCCTTTTCCATCAGTCCTGGCGGCACCCAAGGGGGGGGGGATCTGACAGTGGGAAGGTCATTTTTGAGTCCTATTTTTGGGTTTATTATATAAAAAGCCAAAAACTGATGGGTTTTGACCACTATCCATTAGTCACTGGAAGGAGAAGCTGCGGTTACCGCTGTCGCATGCAGATTTCCCTCCGTTTTTGAGGTGTTTTTTTTAACCCCCCCCTTTTCCCCTCAATCCTGATGATGTCAAAGGAGGAGCCAATGGTGGGGTGGGTGTCATTTTAAGGTCCTGATTTTGGATTGAGAATATAAAAAGCCAAAAACTGATGGTTTTGACCACCAGCAGTTGGTTACTGGAAGGAGAAGCCACCGCCGTCACCATCACATGCAGGTTTCCCTCCATTCTGAGGGGTTCTTCCCCTTCTCCATCAATCCTGGTAAGACCAAAGGTGGATCTGATGGTGGGAGGGGGTAATTTCTGAGTCCCATTTGTCGATCTGGAATACAAACCACCGAGAATTGACATTTTTTTGACCACCAGCAGTCGTTTCCTGGAAGGAGAAGCCACCGCCGTCACCATCACATGCAGATTTCCCTCCCTTCTGAGGGGTTCTTCCCCTTCTCCATCAATCCTGGTAAGACCAAAGGTGGATCTGATGGTTGGAGGGGTCATTTCCGAGTCCTGTCTTCAGATCTGGAACAAACACCACCAAGAATCGCTGCCTTTGTGACCACCAGCAGCTGGTTGCTGGAAGGAGAAGCCGCCACCATCACCATCACATGCACATTTCCCTCCATTTTTTGAAAGGGCCGTCCCCTTTCTCTCAATCCCTGCGGGACCGAGCGAGGACCCACCAGTCGGGGAGGGGGAGTGGGGGGGATGTTGGGGGTGGGGGAGGAGGAGGAGGAGGGTTTCTATCAGAGTCCTATTTTTGGATTTGGAATATAAAAAGGCGGAGGTTGATGTTTTTGGCCGCCAGCAGTTTGTTACACTCCACCGAATCGACGATGGGCAGCGCCATGTAGTCGGTCTCGTTGCTCTCATTGCTGAAGATGAAATGGTAGATGACGGGGCGGATCTGGACGTCGTCGTAGGGTCCTTCCAAGAGGAGGAAAGAGCATTCCAAGGGGGCGTTGACTTTGCTCTTGAGGATGAGCTGGAAGGAGAGGGTGCGCTTGCAGGAGAGGTTGGGGTTGCGCTCCGAGTCGTTGACCCGCGCCTTCAGCACCCAGGTCTGGTTGAGGACGGTCAGCCGCGGCGTCTCGTAGTACAGCCGCGTGATGAAGTCGTCGGTGCGGTAGGGGCGGAACTGCGCCTCTGCAGCGCCAGACACACACACACACAGACAGACAGGGGAAAAAGAAACAACACACCACAACAATGGGCAGATTGGGGCAAGGAGAATCACAGCATCACAGGGGCTGGAAGGGACCTCGGGAGCTCGTCCAGTCCAACCGCCCCCCGCCAGAGCAGGATCACCTACACCAGGTTACACAGGAACGCAGCCAGGCGGGTTCTGAGTATCTCCAGAGAGGGAGACTCCACAACACCCCTGGGCAGCCTGCTCCAGTGCCCCATCACTCTCACAGGGAAAAGAATTCTTCCTCATGTTTACACAGCTCTCTCTGGTTCCTTCCTACTGTCAGCACCACCAAAGCTCAGGATCAGAATCAACCAGGTTGGAAGAGACCTCCAAGATCACCAAGTTCCACATGATCACCCAACTCTATCTAATCAGCTAGACCATGGCACTGAGTGCCTCATCCAGGCTTTCCTTAAACACCCAACACTGCCACTCCAAAGCGCCACGACTCAACTCAATGACGTGGCACAACCCACCTGGCGATGAGAGAGGGTGCCAAGAGGGGCAGCTCCCAGCCCCTGGCTGCCAAAAGGTTTTACCAGTCACCTGCAGCGTGCCAGCAACCACCACCAGCTGCCAAAAGGCTTTCTAGTGTCCTATGGTGTGCCAGCAACCATCACGAGTTGCCAGAAGGCTTTGCCAGTGTCCTGTGGTGTGCCAGCAACCACCACCAGCTACCAAAAGGCTTTCCCAGCAATTGATTGTCACTGGTAGCCACCATCAGTTGCCAAAAGGCTTTACAGTGTCCTGTGGTGTGCCAGCAACCACCACCAGCTGCCAAAAGGCTTTGCCAGCATCTGACAGCACAATGGGACAGACAGACAGGACAGAGTTTTGGTGGCGTGGCAGAATTTATTGGTATCAGGTTCCAAAGCAGAGGGGTGAAGCACTACCACAGGGCACAACGCCCGGTGACACAGCCCTGGAGCTTCCCAGTTCAGTGGCACAGGGGTTTAGGGAGGAGCTGGGCACAGGGGTACCCTGTTTAACGAGTACTGAGCCCTGGCATGCTGGACTCAAGAGTCTGGAGTGCTGCCAAGCTGCCTGGCACAAGCCAGCCACCAAACAGCTGGAGCTGCTGTCACCAGATCCCCGATCACGTCTGTGAGAGCGATATCGGAGCCAGCCGTAGCCTGGCACCCCAGTGGTGCCCTCCCAGTGCCTCCACCCAGAGCAGAGACGGAAAACTCTCCGAGCTCCAGACCCCATTTGCTACCAGTTTGGCATCTTGAGCCAAATCCAGTCTCTGGTGGCAGTTCCAGGCCTGGTTGTAGCCTCGGTGCACTGAGACGAGCTCTGGTTTACCTGGCAGCTCCAACTGGGCTTTTCACACACGTGCCAGCCAAATCATGGTGCCAACAGCCACCACAGCTGACACACCAGACATCATGGCACCACCATAACCACTGCAGCACCGACATCACCACCAGTGCATCCACCAAGGCACCGGCAAAACGGCCATATCACCATCACAAACACCACGATACCACCAGCCACCATGGCATTAACCATGATAGCACCAAGAAAACCACCACAGCACCAACACCACCAGCAGCCACCGTGGCACCAATGCCGCCACCACAACACCAGCAATCATGGTGACACCAAGAAAACCACCATGACACCGATACAACCACCATGACACCACCAACCACGGTGGCATCAACTATGGCTGCACCAATACAACTGCCATGGCACCGATTCTGCAACTGCCACCAAACCCACCGTGCCAAACACCATGGCACCACCACAACCACCACCATGCCGACAGCCCCCATGCCACCAACACAAGCACCTGTGGCACAAGCAATATTGAGCTGGACAAGAGTTTGGTAAAACCTTTTGGCAAAGGAAGGTGGCACCGGTGCTTTGCCAGTGACAGCTAAAACACCACAAGTGAGACAGTGGCTTTGGTTTTGAACCCTCAGTGAGTCCTCCAACCAGAAGTTCACCATGATGGGACCCAAGCCATCCCCATGGTGGAAGCCAGCCTCCACCATGCGAGCCCAAGGCCAGGCTTCTGGCAGGGTGGGAAAGGGCGGAGGGGCCGGCGAGTGTGGCGGTGGCGTGGCGGTACCTGTGTAGCCGATCTTCTCGAAGCTGAGCAGGCTGAAGATGCTGTTGTAGAGCTGCATTTCCTTTTTCCTGGTTTGGTCCATCTCGTCCAAGATCTCCATCAGCTCGTTGCCAGTTTTGGTGGGGTGGGTGCACTCGGCTTCATGCACCGACAGCTCATGGTAAGGACCTTGCCAGGGGCACCCAATCCGCTTGTATTTGCACTGGGTCACCCTGGGGAAGGAGAACACGGCCCTCAAAGTTCACCAGATCATGACACCACCAGGGAACCACCATGGATCTGGTTGTCCTGGCAGGAGGGATGGGCCAAAACTCACTCCTTGTGTCCCTTGGTTACTCCTGGTGCCACCTGGTTACACCTGGTGAATTTGGAACCAGTAAATCAGAGAATCGTGGAAGGGTTTGGGTTGGAGGGACCTCTAAAGGTCATCTCATCCAACCCCACTGCAGTCAGCAGGGACATCTGCAACTAGGGCAGGTTGCTCAGAGCCCCAACCAACCTCATACAGAATGGTTCCAGCAATGGGACATCTACCACCACTCTGAGCAGCCTGGGACAAGGCCTCACCATGGAATTGGTTGGGAGAGACCTGGCACTACCAGGGCATCACCAAACTGTGGGCCTCAGCACCACACCTCCACAGATCTGAAACCCCTCCAAGGATGGGGACTCCACCACTGCTCTGGGCTGGGCCTGGCCAACCCTCAGTGGCAGAAATTGTTCCTCATGGCCAACCTGAACCTCCCCTGGTGCAATCTGAGGCTTGTTCATCATGGCCTGACACCTGGGACAAGAGATCTCAGCCCCACCTGGCTCCAACCTCCTGTCAAGGAGTTGGAGAGCCAGAAAGAGGCCAGCAGAAGCAGGGCAGGGATGGTCCCCCTGGAATGGGGAGGCCATCCCCAGGAGTCCTGGGGTCAGTTTTGGGCCACTCACTCCAAGAAGGACCTCGACGAGCTGGAGGTGTCCAGAGAAGGGCAATAAAGCTGGGGGAGGGTCTGAAGAACTTGTGAGGAGCAGCTGAGAAAACTGAGTGAGTTTGGTCTGGAGCAAAGGAGGCTGAGAGGAGACCTTCTGGCTCTCTGCAACTCCCTGAAAGGAGGCTGGAGGCAGGTGGGGGTTCATCTCTTCTCCCAGGCATTGAGCCAAGAGAAAACAGCCTCAAGTTACACCAAGGGAGGCTGAGGTTGGCCCTGAGGAACAATTTCTGCCCCTCAAGGCTTGTCCAGCACAGGCCCAGGTTGTCCAGGGCAGTGGGGGAGTCCCCATCCCCGGAAGGGTTTCCAAGCTGTGGAGATGTGGTGCTGGAGGACACGGCGTAGCCCCAGCGGTGCCTCCTCAACACGGTGTAGCCTCAGCGGCGGGCTCCCGACACAAACCCCAGCAGAGACGTCCCCGGCGCCGGCGCCACCTGCTCTCTCTACACCCAGCAGGAGCGCCGATCCGCCACCCAAGGCTCTTTTACCTGTCCTGACATTCCTCTTTCTGGTGGCGCTCCAGCAGGGACCTGGGGAACTGCTGCATGCAGAAGCCGCACTCGGAGGGCAGCTCGCTGACAGCCTTCTCCACGGCCAGGTTGCGGCAGCAGAGGCTCTTGCTGATCTCGCAGCGGCAGTTGGGGCAGGTGGCCTGCTCCTCCTTCAGCCGCGCGTCCGCCAGCAGGTGGATGAAGCACCCGGCGCACATCAGGTGCCCATTGGTGCACTGGAGAGGAGGGAACAGAAACCCGTTGGAGCCGGCGGCGCCGCCGCAGCCCCAACCCTGCCAAGGTCGGCTTTGGACCCACCGGTGCCAGCAGGCACGCGCCGCGCCTTCCGAGCTCTCGCCACAACCGCGCCTCAACGAGTGGATCCCTCTGCTCGAGCCCAGCCTGACCCTGCCTACCTCATCCCAGCTTCATCCCAACCTCCCCTGCCTTCCTTTCCAGACACCCCATGGGAATGCCTATCCTGCTGCCATCCCCATCCTGCCACCGTCCCCATCCTGTTGCTCCCTCCACCACCAAAGCTCCAGAGATCCACCTCAACACATGGATGCCTCCAGTCAAGCCCATCTTGACCTTGTCTACTCCATCCCAGCTTCATCCCAACCCCCCTTGCCTTCCTTTCCAGCCACCCCATGGGAATGCCTATCCTGCTGCCATCCCCATCCTGCTGCTCCCTCCACCACCAAAGCTCCAGAGATCCACCTCAACACATGGATGCCTCCAGTCAAGCCCATCTTGACCTTGTCTACTCCATCCCAGCTTCAACCCAACCTCCCCCTTCTTCCTTTCCAGCCATCCCATTGGAATCTCCATCCTACTGCCAGCCCCATCCCGCTGCTCTCTCCATCACCAAAGGACTTGGCACAACCAAAACCAGCCCCAGAGAGAAAGGAGCTTCCCAAGTGCATCCAGTAGCAGGGAACAAGGAGAATCCCACCAAAACAGGAGGGAAAACATATCCCCCGCTCCCCTGTCCCCCTAAATCCCAAAGGCTGGACGTTCCCTGGCTGCCACACTGATGCCAAGAAGTTTGGTGGAGCCAAGATCACCTCCAAATGGAGTTTAGGATGTGGTGACCCCATCCCAAAATCCAGAGGGACTGAGCAGCTCCACAAGCAGCCAAAGCTGCCAGAGCTTTGGTGCTCTCATGGCCGTGTGTGATCCTGGTGAAGGCAGCACCAAATCCCCTGGGAGAGGCCAGAGAAGGGCAGGAGGAAACTGTAACCATCTAAGGCATGGATCCAGAAGATCCTTGCCAGTGGATTCAGGACCCAGGGGAGCAAACCCTTCCCGGGAATCCAGCAGGAATCTGGAGCGCTCCAGGTCGGAACGGCATCACCCCCAGCAGCTCATGACAGAGCAGGGCAGGGGGGGAGGCACACCCTGAATTCCGGCCTCGGGATTACTGGGAAAGGCTTTAATCTTCCAAGGGGATGGGAAGAGCCGGAGCGCGGTGCGGGGCTTAGCAGCGTGGATCCGCTCAGCCAGGACCAGCCGCGGGTCCAGCTCCACACGGGGCCGGGACCACGGCCACAGAACCGGCGCCAAGGCATCCCCAGGAGCAACCCTGGCTCCGCCGGGACAGCACCGGGAGTCCAACTGCTCCTACCGACCGGACCAACCGCAGCTCCGCTGGGAGGAGCGCCAGGAGTTAAACTGGTCCCACTATCCATCACCGGGCTCCAGCCCAGCTGAACGCAACCTGCAGGATTGCAGCTCGGCACGGGCCCGGGGAGCTCCCAGCACTGCCGGGCCGCTCCCGGCTTTAATCACCCCTTCGTCAGCGCTAATTAGAGGGGGCCAAGCGCCGGGGGAAAGGAGAGAGGGAGGGAGGGAGGGAGGGAGGAAGAGGAGGAGGCGACGCCAAAGGCCACCCGGAGCCGGTTTGGCAGCGCCGGCCCCGGCTCGGTGCCGAGCCCTCACCGCGGGGGGGGGAGGGGAGGGTTGGGTTCACCGGCCCCACACCAGCGGCCATCTTAGGGCCCCCACCCCCCCAAAAATGGAGCAGGGGTGTGGCCCCCACACCAGTTGTGCCAGCACCAGTACTGGCGGGACTGGGAAAGTCGGTAGAGCGCCGAAGGGTTGAGCTTTGTGGTCGTGCTGGCACCGACACCGGGGGGCAACTGGTGCTGCCGGGAGGGGGGGGGCTCTGCTGGTGGAGCACTGAGCTACCAGGACTGGGACTGGGGGGGCTCTGCCCATGGAACACCAAGCTACCAGGACTGGGGGGGCTCTGCCCGTGGAGCACCGAGCTACCAGGACTAGGGGGGCTCTGCCAGTGGAGCACCAAGCTACCAGGACCGGGGGGGCTCTGCCAGTGGAGCACCGAGCTACCAGGACTGGGGGGGCTCTGCCAGTGGAACACCAAGCTACCAGGACTGGGGGGGCTCTGCCGCTGGAACACCGAGCTACCAGGACTGGGGGGGCTCTGCCAGTGGAACACCAAGCTACCAGGACCGGGGGGGCTCTGCCCGTGGAACACCAAGCTACCAGGACTGGGGGGGCTCTGCCAGTGGAACACCAAGCTACCAGGACTGGGGGCCAGCTACTGCTGCTGGGACTGGGGGGGAGCGCTGCTGGTGGAGCAGATGCTAAATCTTCCCCCCCCCCGCCCCCCAGCAACTGTGGGTAGGGAAATCTCCTCCCTAGAGTGGCACAAACTGGGATGAACCGGGAAGGGGAGACGCTGGGATAAACGGGGACCCCCAGTTTCCTCGCGGGGGTGGGAGGGGGCGGTGTCGATGACCACAGATAAGGCTCCGGGATGGAAAGGATTTTGGTGGCTGGTAAGGGGACGAGGTGGCCCTGAGGGGAGCGGTCAGTCCACACCGGGAATGCCCCGCGGTGGGGTTCGGTGGCTGATGAGGGGACGAAGAGGCCCGGGGGGATTCAGGGGCCGCCGGTAAGGCCCCGAGGTGGAGTCAATGTCGGTCGAGGAGGTTCTGGAGGGGGCTGTCGGTGTCTAATGAGGGGCAAAGGTAGCACCAAGAGAAGTGTCAGTGACTGACGAAGGGACAGAGAACCCCCCGGGGGGATGGGCTGCCGCCGATCATGTCTCCGGTTGGGGGGGAGGGTTGGTGCCCGCCGGTAAGATCCTGCCGGGGTGTCGGTGACCGTCATAGAGGCCCTGAAAAGTCAGGAGCCTCCCTTGGGATCAGTGACCGATGAAGGGACGAGGTAGTCCAGGGGATGGGTGGTGGCAGCCGCCGCTAAGGCCCCGGTGTGTGGGGGGGTGCCGCGGGGCCCGGCCGTACCTGGTAGACCGAGGCCTTGGGCAGGTCGAGGCAGACGGTGCAGCACAAGACGGAGTAGAGCCGCTCCTCCAGCTTCACGCTACCCGCTGCCCCCTCAGGTCCACCTGAGCCGGTTCCCGCTGCCCTTAACCGTTTCTTAGGTGGAGCGTCAGGATCGGCTCCCGCCTCACCGTGAGGCCGGGCCCCACCGAGAAGTGAAGCCGCCGCTTCTTCAGCTCCTCCCGCTTCACCCGAAGCCCCCGTTGCTATCGCTGCAGGACCGGGGAGGGCAGCGGAGGGGGCGGCCGGGCCCCCACCGGCCTCACGCTCCTCTGCCCCGGACATCATCGCCGCCGCCGTCACCTCACCCCGCCGCCGCCACCGCCGCCATCTTGTTTCCCTCCCTCTCCTCCCTCCCTTCTCACCCCCCCCCCGGAAACGCCCTCCCGGCCCTTCAGTCTCACAGCCAATCACCGCCCGTGGGAGGCAGTACCGGAGGCAAAGTAACCAATGAGAGAGGACGTCGGAGACGCCGCCACACCCCCCTCCTCCCTCCTACCGCCCCCTGCCGGGCCAGGAGTCGCAAACTTCAACGCCAGCGCCGGCCCCCGGCAGGGGGGAAAAGGGAGGGACGAGAGATCTGTGACGCCACGACTGAGGGCCAATGGGAGGAGGGGGCCTAAATGAGGCGTGGTCTGGGAGAGGGGGCGGGACGAGCAGCGCCGAGCGCTCCCCGGCGTGTCCCAGTACCGACCATTACGGGCAGGGGTAGCCCGGTGCCCCCTCAAGGACCTCCCAGTGTCATGACATGGGACTCCCACCCCGCGGACCCCAGGGTGCCATCGCAGGGACTCCCACCCCAGGGTGCTGCGCCAGGGACCCCAAAGTGCCATCCCAGTAACCTCAGGGTGCCACACCAAGAATCCCCACATCAGGGTGCTGTGCCAAGGACCTCAGGGTGTCATACCAAGAACCCCTATCCCATGGTGCCATCCCAAGGGCCTCAGCATGCCACGATAGAGTCCCCGACTGCAGAGTGCTACCCTAAAGACCTGAGGCTGACACCCCTACTGAGGTGCCACCCAGTGGCACCCACACCCACAATGACCCCACAGGCACAGAACCATCACCATATGGCACTTTACTCCTCACACACCTCATGGTGCCATACGGTGCCACATGGCTCACTCCACACCCAGCTTCTGCACCCTCAGTGCCCTCTCCAGTGCCAAATTCCCCGCTGCCAGCACCCATGGGTGCCACACTTGTTGGGTGCCAGGTGCTGGCAGCAGGTGGCCAGCAGCCACCAGGAGCCCACCCAGGGCTGCGGTGCCATTGCCAGTAAGGCCAGCGAGAGTGAGGAGGCTGCAGGTGGTGAGGAAAGTGACAGCATGAGCAGCCATCAAGTGTCCCTCCGCTGGTGCCCGTGCAGTGCCAGTGCTGGTGGTGACAGCTGTGATGAGTGCCAGCGCCGTGGCACCTCCCAACAGCAGGTTGGCAGTGGCCTGGTCACCACTGAGGCGATGGAAGCCGAAGGCCACCAAAGGTTGAGCCAACATGGCTGAGATCCAGACACCAGGGAAAGGGTCAGGATCACTGTCACCTCCCCTGGTGACAACGACAGACCACAGTGGTGCCAGGGCATCGCTGGCAGCTGTCAAGGCCTGCAGAAGGAAGCCAGCGGCTGGGCCCTCGGTGACCTGGTAGAGAGAGGGGACAGAGATGACACGGTGGTGTGGGTAGGTGGTACAGGGATGACAGACCTGCTGGCACAGGACCTGCTGGGGGGACAGGACTGCCAGGGTGACACTGAACCAGCTGGGTGTTGGGTGCAGTCCCAAGTCCCCCACTGGGTGCTAGGCTTGGTCCTGATACCAGGTCCTCAGCTGGACACCAGGCCTAGTCCCAGGCCCCACTTGGGTGCCAGTCCCAAGTCCCCACTGAGGATCAGGCCAAGTCCCACTTTCAGCCCCAGCCCACACCCGGGTGCCAGTCCCAAGTCCCCAGCCGGGTTCCAGGCCCCAGTTCCAGGCCCCAGTTGGTCCCCCGACGCCCGCCATCCACTCCCCAGTCTCTCCCAGCCCCCCCAGCACTGACCTGCCGGGCCCGCTGGGCACAGAGCAGGCAGACAGCGGCCAGCACCGCGTGGGACAAGGCCCCGCCGGCAGCACCCATGGGTGGCGGGGGGGTGACACCGAGGCGGGAAGAGCAGGGCCGGGGAGCGACCCCCGGGGCTTGTCCCCGCGCTCCCGGCTCCGCCACTTCCGGCCCGCGCGCGGCGGCTGGGGGCAGAGCCGGGGGAGGGGTGGGAACAAGGTAAGGATCTGCCAATGGGATAAAGGATAGGGCGTGGTCATGGGGCGAGTGGGCGGGGAAATGGGCGGGTCCCCGCGGGGCGCGGGTGGTGGGAGTGTCCGTAGGAGACGGAGGGCGGGGAAAGGAGCCAAGAAAAGTGGATAGGGGCGTGGCCATTGGGTGGGTAGGCGTGTCAGGGGCGTGGCCTGCGGTTAAGGCGGGTCCGGGGGAACAGTATCCATTCCCCCCAGTACCTCCCACTCTGGATTGCTGCTTGCGGCGACCCTGAGCCCGTGGCAGGAGGAACTTGAACTTGGGAAGGGTCATGCGGGTCAAGGGCTGCCCGGGGCAGCTCAGTTCAGACCCTTCCCAGTTAAGCCTACACCCATCCCAGCTCCATCCCTGTCCACTTCAGCCCCATCTCACCCCACTCCAGTCCATCCTAGCTCCATCCTACCCCATCCCAGTTTAATCCCATCCCTCTCAGTCCAGTTCATCCCCAGCCATATTCCATTTTATTAGTCCGTCCCTTCCACCCCAGCTCATTCCAGCCCACTCCAGTACATTTCAGCTCCATCTTAGCTCCATCCCAGCCCCATCCCATGTCTCCCACCCCAGTTCGTCCCATCCCATTTCTGCTCCATCCCCATCCTTCCCACCCCAGACCATCCCAGCCTAGCCCAGTCCATCCCAGCTCCATTCCAGTTCATCCTAACCCAGCCCAGCCCAGTCTGTCCTATCGTCATCACAGCTCATTCCACCCCACCCTAGCCCACTCCAGTTCATCCCATCTCCATCCCAGCCCATCCCAGTTTGTCCCATCCCCATCTTAGCCCCAGCCCACCCCAGCCCAGCCCACCCCACTCCAGTCCATCCCAGCCCCTCCCCAGTGCTCCCAGTCCATCCCCCCCCGCCCCAGGCCATGCCACCAGCACCACCACCACCTCCTCCTCTTCCTCCTCCAGCACCTCGGGCCTCAGGTTCAGACCCCCCCCGAGTGGGGGGATCCCGGGGGGGGGTTTCTGGAGGGGGGCCCCGGGGGTTGGGGTCCCAAGGGGGGTCCCGGCCCCCCCCGCAGCGCTACCGGCGGCACCCGAAGCCCCCCTACTCCTACCTGGCACTCATCGCCCTCGTTATCCAGGCGGCACCGGGACAGCGTCTCAAGCTCGCCCAGGTACTGGGACCACCCCACCTCCACGACCTCCTCCGGAACTCACCCTCCAACCCTGGGCCAACGGGAACCCCCAAACTAAGACTCTCTCTCCCAGCAGTTCCCACTTTTCCTACTGGGACCCCTTTCCCCTCCGGGACCCTCCTCTTCAGAACACCCCCCACCCCTCCAGAACCCCCTAACCCAACCCCCGCCTAGGACCCGCCACCCCGAGACCCGCAACCCTCCACACTCAGGACCCCTCCTCCTCCCCACAAGCCCCCCTGGGACCCTCCCCGCTCCCCCCCCCCCCCCCCCCGGAGACCTCCCCATAATCTCCTCGGGACTCCGCACCCCATCACCCTCACTGGAACCCCCCACTAAGATCTCCCCCGGCATCCGCCTCCCGATCACCCCCCGGACCCCCTAAGGGACACCCCCAAATCGCGCCATCACCTCCCGCGGGAGCCCCACACAGGGACCCCCCCGGGACCCTTCCTCCATACGAGCTCACATGAGACACCCCCTGACCTCATCCGCGACCCTCCTCTCCCCATCACCCCCTCTGGGATCTCTCCCAGACCCCCAAAACCCCCTCTGAACCTCCCCCAGGGCCCCCGGGGCGGGAGGGGTGGGGGGTGGGAATTTGGTGCTGGTGCAAATGTCCCTGCGGGGGAGCAGCTGAGAGGCGCCGGGGGGTCTGTCGCTCTGTCGCCTCTGTCGTCTGTCGGGTCCCTTCCCTTCCTCCCTCCAGCTTTAATTTTGGGACCCCCCTCCTCACGATGGAGGGGTTGGGGGGGGGGGTCGTAGCCTCCCATTTAAATTTGCGGGGAGGGGGATCAATTTGGGGAGCTCTCAGAGGGGTTTGACGGGAAAACCCTTGGGGTAGGGGCTTTGGGGTGTTGTTTGGGGGAGACTGGGGGGTATTTAGGGGGTGACTCGCCCCCAAAATCCATTACGACGACGCCCCCCAGATCATCCAGGAGCTCAGCAGCCTCTTCCCCTTTTTTGGGGGAGGGTACCAAGGCTGGAAGGACTCCGTGCGGCACAACCTCTCCTGTAACCCTTGTTTTGCCAAGGTGTGTGGGGACCTTCTAGGGTTTGGGGGAAAGTCCCTAAAACTAGGGGTGTGTGGAGGGAGCAAAAGTTAGGAGGGTCCCTCAGTGTGTGTGGAGGGGTCCCTTGAGGTAAGGGTCTTTGGAGAGGGGGGGAATGGTAGGGGGGAAGGGGGATGGGGAAGGGGATTGGGGGGGAAGGGGATTGGGAGGGGTCCTTGGGGTGGAGGGGTCGGGGGGGGGGCTGGAAAGAGGTACTGGAGGGTACTGTGTGCGTGAGGGTTAGCAGGGGGACACAGCAAAAGTGGGCGCCCTCGCGTGGGACTAGGGGGGATGAGACTGTGGACAGGGGGGGTTGTGGGACTACTGGGAAAAAAAACGGGATTGGGGATGATGAGATTAGGGAGAATGGGATTGGGAGGGTAGAACTGGGAGCACTGGACTGGGGGTGATAGAGTTGGGAGCGGTGGGAGTGGGGGTGAGGGGGCTGGGAGCGGTGGGACTGGGTCTGATGGAGCTGGGGGGTGGCCTGCAGATCCCTGGGGTGAGTCAAGTGCTTGGTGGTGGTGGGGCCAAAATCTGAAGATAGAGGGGGGCTGTTGGTCTCACTTTGAGAGGGGGTCCCACTTTGGGGGGTGGTGGGGGTGGTCACCCTCCCCGAGGGTCGATTTGGAAAGGGGAGGAGGGGGAAGGATCCACTCCATCCCGTCCCCCTACCTTAACGCTCCAGCTGAATTTTGTCCCAAAAAAGGGGTCCGATTGTCGTCCGTCCCCGTCCCCCCCCCCCCCACCTCCCAAGGGGTTGTAGCAATTAGGGGGAGGGGTCCTTCATTTTCTGTTCCCTCCCGGGGTAGGTGCTGAAGGATCCCAGCAAGCCCAAAGCCAAGGGCAATTACTGGACGGTGGATGTGAACCGCATCCCCCCCGCAGCCCTGCGCCTCCAAAACACGGCTGTGGCGCGGGGGGGGCGACACTTGTTTCGTCCGGGATTTGGCTCCGTTTATTCTTCGGGGTCGTCCTTACCCCCCGCAAAGACTTAGATCCCCCCCCGACCTTCCTAAACCTTCCCCCAACCCTTTAAATTCATCCCCCCCCCCGCCTCCACCTCCACCGCCGTTCTCCATCGCCTCCTTACTGGGGGATTTTTCGGAGGGGGGAGGGAAATTAGAGACACCCCCCCCACCGTCAGCATCACCTGAAGACCAACCCCCCGGGGGTAATATATGGGGGTCCACACCCATCCTTCACCTCTCTACCCCACCCTGGCTACCCCCTGCTATAGGGGGGTCCAACGCTTCCAGCGGCAACCCCAAGGGTGAGCCCCAAATTGAAGCCTCCCACTCAAAACCATCACCTGAGGAACCTCCTTCCGGGGGTAATTTGTGGGGGTCCACACCCATCCTTCACCTCCCTACCCCCCCTTGGCGACCCCCTCCCCCTATAGGAGGGTCCAGTTCCTCCAGTTCTCACTCCAAGGGGGGCTCCCAAACCAGTGTCCCCCCACTGTTATGGGGGCAGCTCCCCACTTCCTACAGCACCAGCGTGGCCCCCAACGCTGTGGCCCCCAATGCTGTGGCCCCCCCCAGTGCCTCCCCTCCTTTTCTCGCTTTTCACTGGGGGGTTCTGACCCCCCCCACTTCTGAACCTCCCCCAAGACCCCCTCCCAGCAACCCCCCATCCCCAGACTCAGAATTAGGTGGGGGAGGGGCCCAAAATATGCCCCCTCCCAACAAAAGCATCTTTGATGTTTGGCTGATCCACCCCGGGGACATTGTAGCCCCTGCCCTCCATGGGTGACACCCCCCCAATAACTAAACTGGGGGTGTGTGTGTCCCAGTGTTGCTGGGAAGGATGGGGGGCTGGGGGGGGGCTACACAGATGAGCACCCAGAAATCACCTTGACCCTTCCCTCCCCCCAGGACCCAAAAATCCACCTCACTTCACCCGTCACCTCCCCTGCCTTTACAAGGTCATTGTCACCTTCACCCCCCGGCCCCAGCACCCCCCCAGCGTGTCTTCTCCTCATGGGGACACCACTGTCACTCCCCACAATGTCCCTATCACCCCCCCAGGGTGACACTACCGTGTCCTCTCTCCCCATGCCCCTGCCACCCCCAGAAGCGACCACTGCGTGTGGCCCCCGTGTCCCTGTAACCCCCCCATGCGCCTGTCCCCCCGCAGTGTCCCTATCACCCCCTCCACGGTGACACTGTTCACCCCACCCCCCCTTCCAATAAAAGCAGGTGGTGACACCCGTGGCCGGGGGCAGGCATCTTTGTCACCTTTCTCACCTTTGTCCCCTTTGTCACCCCCCCTCCCGGTGTCGTGTGTTCCCCCCCGGGGCGACGCCGGAGCCGGGCTGGCGACTTCGGGGACTTTGCACAACAAAGACACTGGCGATACTGGGGGGGAGTGGGAATAGGGAGGGGGATGGGACCGGGAGCACTGGGATCCGGGGTGGTGGGACCGGGGGTGATGGCACTGGGAGCGCTGGAAGTGGTGGAACTGGGAGCATGGGGAGTAGGGTGATGGCGCTGGGGTGACGGCGCTGGTGACAAAGGAGCTGCTGGACTGGGAGCACTGGGACTGGGGGTGGTGGAACTGGGAGCACTGGGACTGAGGGTGGTGGAACTGGGAGCACCGGGACTGGGGGTGGTGGAAGTGGGAGCACCGGGACTGGGGGTGGTGGAACTGGGAGCAATGGGTCTGGGAGTGGTGGAACTGGGAGCACCAGGACTGGGGGTGCTGGAACTGGAAGCAGTGGGACTGGGGGTGGTGGAACTGTGAGCACAGGGACTGGGGGTGGTGGAACTGGGAGCGCTGGGTCTGGGGGTGCTGGAACTAGAAACAGTGGGACTGGGGGTGGTGGAACTGGGCGCATGGAAGTCCTGCAGGCTGCAGGGTACTCTGAGGCTGGACCCCGGGGGGCACTGGGACTACTGGAAACAGCTAGGAGGTGGAAGTAGGAGTACTGGGAGCCCTGGAGGCACAGACCAGTATCCCACCTGCACCAGAACCAGTTAATTCCCGGCCCCCGCCCGCCCCGGGGGGTCCCGGTCCCGGCGCCTTGGTGTCGCTGCCCTGCGGGGACTCGACAGGGACAGACGAGGGGGGTGCGGAAACAGTAGCGACCCCGGCCGAGTTTAGCAGAGCCGAGGAGCGACTGGGATGGGGGATGAGGGTGGAGTGGGTAACGCTGGTGTGCCCGGGAGCCGTGCCCGGGATCCATGCCAGGGGCACCGGGCTATACTGGGGGTGCTGGGCCGCAGTGCTGGGGCCAGCTGGGTTATACTGGGGGTGCACTGCGCTGGCAGCCACGCAGCGCTAGCGGGACTGGGCTGTACTGGGAGCACTGGGATCGGCGCCTTGCACAGAGCCACGACACGGGACACGTGGGGGTCAGGCACACATGCAAGAGGCATGGGCACACACGGAGGGGACGCGGACACGTGAAGTGGACGCGGGACACGTGGGGACCCGCGTCTCCACCCCCTTGTCCTCACGCCCTGTCCCCAGCTCCTGTCCCTTGTCTCCACCCTCTGTCCCATGTTCCTACCCCGTCCTTCGTCCCCACCTCCCGTCCCCGTGTCCCCGCCCCTTGTCCCCATGTCCCCCAACTCCTGCTCCCATGTTCTTGTCCCCATATCTCGACCTCTCCCCACCACAGCCCACAGCAGGGACTCGGGAACAGGTCTTGGGGACACCAGCCTGGGTAGGGGGGCACACGGGGACAGGATTTGGGGACAGCCCCAGAGGTGACACCGACTTCAGGATGATTTTCCCTCCTCCTCCCGCCAGAGGGCGAAAGCGCGCCCTAAGGCACCCACCGCCATCTTGGGAGCGGCCGTCTCCGCCACTGCAGGCGCCACTCCCAAGATGGCGCCTCAGAGCGTGCCTACCTTCCCCGGCCCTAGGCAGGCTCATTTCCGGTATCGACCGGAAGTGTCACTGGTTGCCATGGAGAGCGGCAGCGGCGGCTCCGCCCTGGGCAGCGGCAGGAACGGGCAAGGCCGCGGCCCCGATACCGGCAGGTATGGCTCGGGGGAGGCCAGCAACCGGCGATGGGGTGCAGGGAGGTATCTGGGGACAGGATCGGGGCTGGGGGAGGGTCGAGTGCGGAGTTCAGGAAGTCGAGTGCGGGGACTCCGCGGGACAGGCCCACGCGGGCTGGGGTTGGTCTTGGTGGCAGGCACTGGGCCCGAGGGGGGTCCTGTGCACAAAGTCGTGTTGAGGGGGGCCCCGTGGGACGGCAGTTTGGGGGTGACCACCCGGGGCAGGCCTCCATGGGCTGGGGGTGGGCTTGGGACAGAAGCCGGTGCCTGGGGGTGTTTCTGGGGGCAGGATCGCGCCGGGGGGGGGCTCCATGGGATGGGATTTGGAGCCGCGGGAGGGTCCTGCGGTCAGAATCCGGGGGGGGGGGGGGGGTCCCCATGGGAAAGAACCGGTGTGGTGGTACCCTCCAGGACAGGCCCATAGGGGATGTTGAGTCTTGGGGCAGGAACTGGGGCCGGGGAGGGGCCTTGGGGACAAGCCTGGGGCTAAGCGAGTCCCCCTGGGGGACTTGGGGACGTGGAGGTCCCTTGGGGTGGCTGTGGGGACAGATGCTCCAGAATCTGGGGCGTGCTCTGGGGCCAGGCTTGGGACCAGGAGGGCTCTTTGAAGGCCAGGGGAGGCCACTTGGGGACATGAGGGTCCCCTCAGGGGTGAGCCAGGGGACAGTTCCCTCCTCCCTAAGTGTGGGGGTCCCCTCAGTGGGAGGCTTGGTCATGGTTTCCCCTCGCCCATAGGGCTTGGGAACCTGGGTACCCCCTTGGAGACAAGCCTGGCAGTGTGGGGTCCCCCTTGGGATATGAGGACATGTGTGTTGGGGTTTTTTTTTGGGGGGGGGGGGTGTACTCTGGGGATACCCTCCTGCAGGATTTGGGGAGATGGGGATCCCCTTAAGGGGAACCTGAGGACAGGCTCCTGGGCTGGGGCAGAGGGTCCCTTCTAGGGGGATACCATGAAGGCCTTTTCGGGGGGGGGGGGGGGGGGAGAACCTTGGGGACAGACTCATCCAGGTCTTGGGGGGACCTTTGGGTGGGGTTGGGGGACATTGGGGTGCTTGGGGGATATGTGGGGTGTTTGGGGGGAAACATGGATTATTTGGGTGAAAATTTGGGGTGTTTGGGGCATGTTTTGGGAGCTTAGGGGATATTGGGGGGGGGAATGTCTGAAGTCTCCCAGGGATATTTGGAAGATTTGAGGGTGTTTGGGGGTGTTGGGGGTGATATTTGGGGTGTTTGGGGTGACATTTGTGACGTTTTGGGTGGCACTGAGGGCTCTGGGAGTAATTTGGCATCTTGGGGGGCCTGTTTGGGGTGACCAGGGCAAGATGTGGGGCACTCAGGGGGGGATATTTGGGGCGGTTTGGGGGGGCTATTTGCCATGCTGAGGGGAAGTTTGGGGGTGGGCAGGAGGAAATTTGGGTCTATTTGGGGAGATTTTGGGGGTGTAGGGGTATTGATGACATTTGGGGGGGGTGTTTGGGGGGAATTTGGGGTGACAGCTGGGTGTCTGGGAGATTTTGGAGGGTGTTTGGGGAGATTTTTGGCATGGCTTTGCTTTTAGGGGTGTTGGGGGGGACTTCTGAGGCATATTTGGGGCATTTGGGCAGGGTTTGGGGGGCTCATTGGGTGGATTTTTGGCGATTGGGGGGGAATTTGGGGGTGTGCATCCGCTTTTGGGGTGATTTTTGAGGGGATAGTTGATTTCTTTGGGAGGATATTTGGGGTGTTTGGCAGTTTGGGGGGACACTGGGTGGATTTCTGGGAGGATTTGGGGGGATCCAGAGGGATTTGGGGTGGATTTTGGGGATGTATGCCCTGTTTTGGGGGGTATTTGGTGTGTTTTGGGGGGTGCTTGGTGTATTTTGAGGGCTATTTGGTGTATTTTGGGGGATATTTGGTATGTTTGGGGGATATTTGGTGTGATTTGGGGGCTATTTGGTGCATTTTGGGGGATATTTGGTGTATTTTGGGGGTGTTTGGTGTGTTTTGGGGGATACTTGGTGTGTTTGGAGGGTGTTTGGTGTGTTTGGGGGATATTTGGTGTGTTTTGGGGGCTATTTGGTGCATTTTGGGGGATATTTGGTGTATTTTGGGGGATATTTGGTGTGTTTTGGGGGGTGTTTGGTGTGTTTTGGGGGGGTTGGTGTATTTTGGGGGATATTTGGTGTGTTTTTGGGGGTGTTTGGTGTGTTTTTGGGGGGTGTTTGGGCTGTTTGAGGGACATTCGGGGTATTCTGGCAGATTTTTGGGGTCCTTGGGTGGATTGTTGGGGATTTGGGGCATGTTTTGGGGCAGTTTTGGGATGTGTGGGTGACTTTGAGGGGACTTTTGTAGGCTGTTCGGTGCACTTGGGGAGATTTTGGGGCGCATTTCGGTAGATATCTGGGGGGGACCTTTGGGCAATGCCAAATCCGGGGGCTGAAGTTGCCAGCTCCACTTTCCCACCTTTTCCGTGAGCCGTTCCCGGCCACACCACGGCCGGTGGGGTTCCCAAACCGGGTCCCAGCATCCCGGTGACCCCTTTTCCTTCAGCCCCACCGCGGATTTACCGCCGGCTTCGCCCCGGCCGGCGTTCCTTGGGGATTTACAGCGGGGATTAAGGTGCAGGAATGCTGCTGGCGGACTTTGCCCGCTGGAATCGCGGCCGCTCGCCCTCGGAGGTGGCTTTGGGAAGCGCAGCTCTGCCGGAATCTGCCCTTTCCTGCCCGGCCCGCCCTGCCCGCCGGGCGATGCCGGCGTCAGGGGCGAGGTTCTCCCGGTTTCACCGTATCCAGCCGGCACTTACCGGGCTGTGCCGGGATCCCTTTGCCTGTGCCGAGCTTCTCCTCTTCCCTCAACCATTTTCCTTTTCCCAGCAGGATTTTGTCTGCTCCACGCTCGTCCCGCCGCAACCAGGGCAAGGCAGAGCTTCATCCCAGCAACCTGCTGCTGTTCCGGCAGCATTCCCAGCCGGATTATCTGCTCCTCGGTGCCTCCAGAGCGCTGCTGGCTGCTGAATGACCGGGAAACGCTTCCAGAAAGCGGGAAGGCTGCGGCTCCTCGGGATAATTCGGCAGCAGACAGGCACCAGGGAGTAGTCTGAAGGTGTTGCACCGGCCACGCTCCTCCCGGGCTTCGGAGCCGGCGTTGCTGAGCAGATCCAGCCCGCGCTGAGCTGCCAGGACGGGGTCAGCCCCTCTGTGGCTTCACCAAACCCTCCACCCACCCTTCTGGGGAGGGATTTTTCGGGTTGGGAAAGGCCAGGGATTGGAACCGTGGGAGATGATGCCGAAGCACCCATCCCAGTCCGCGGAACCGCTGGTGCCGCCACGGCGAAGCTTTGGGATACAGGAATAAACCTCCCCCCTTTGCCCAGGGGGGTGATGCTGGTGGAGGAGCTGGCAGCTCCATACTCCATTCCCAGTGGGATTGGCTCCATCCTTGGGCCGAGTCCCCGGCCATGGCGGAGCACCCGGAGCTGGTGGCGGAGATGCCGGCGGTGGCTCGCCTCAGCACCCCGGAGAGGCTGAAACACGCCCAGAAGCGCCGAGCCCAGCAGCTCAAGAAGTGGGCCCAGGCTGAGAAGGAGCCACAGGGATCCAAGGTGGGAGCTGAGAGGAAGAGGAGGAAGAGGAGCGATGGCAACGCCAAAAGGGTGACGTTCCCTGCCAGCGTCCAGCTGCTGGAAGCGGCTGCCCGGCATGACGCTGAGGAAGGTAGGGGCTGGGGGCTGGGGGCTGGGGGCTGCTGGGACCTCAAAACCTCTTAAAACTTCCCCCAGGGAGGAATTGTCAAGATGAAGATTCCCATTTTCCCACTGTCCCCCCCCCCAATCCCAGTTTTGCCACCAAAATGTTGTCACCAAACCCCCAGTTTTCTTGCCAAAAAGCCCCCCCCCCCAAATGCTGATTTCACTACCAAATTGACTCCCCCCAATCCCAATTTCCCTGCCAAATATTCCCCCAGTCCCAATTGTGCCACAAAATGTCCCCTCAAAAGCCCAACACCCTCTCAAAACACCAACTTCCCACCAAGTATCCCAATTTGCCACCAACTGTTCTCCCAAATCCCAGTTTCCCTGCCAAATTCCCACCCAACTCCCATTTTTGCCACCAAATCTCCCCCCCCCCCATCCCCATCCCAATTTTCCTGCCAAATATCCCTCCAAAACCACCCAGCCCCTTGCAGTCGGTTCTGGAGCCTTTGCCCCTGCCGAAGTGGTGGCTAAATAAATCCTGGTGGGATGCTCCTGGGTGGTGCTTTCATTCCCAAGGTGCTGGTTGCACCCTGGTGGGATGCTCCAAGGTGCCAGCACCGCGGTGCCAGCAGGATCCTGGCTAACCCCTCCCTGTGCCTCCCCAGTCCAGCACTTCCTGGACAGCGGGATCAGCCCCGACCTCTGCAACGAGGATGGCCTCACAGCCCTGCACCAGGTAAGGGCACGCCAGTGTGGCACCAGTGTGGCATGGAATTGGTGCTGGTGCTGGCTTGGTGAAGCCCTGGCATGGGACTGGTTCCAGTGCTGGCTCAGCAAGGCCCTGGCATGGAGCCGGTGTTGGTCCAGTTAAGCTCTGGCCTGGAACTGGTTCCAGTGGCAGCCCCGTGAGTCCCTGGAAAGGAGTTGGTGCCGGTGCCAACTTGATAAAGCCTGGCACAGTGCCGATGCTAGCCTATTAAAGCCCTGGCGTGGTGCCAGTGCTGGATGGTAAAGCCCTGACATGGTGCCAGTGGTGGCCCAGCAAAGCCCTGGCATGGAGCTGGTGCTGGTGCCACAGCAGCGAAGCCCTGGCATGGAGCTGGTTCCAGTGCCAGCCCAGTGAAGCCCTGGCACAGCACTGGTGCCAATGCCACCAGCCCTGGTTGGCTGCCCCCCGTTCTCCCGGTGCCAATGGCCAGGCCCCTCCCCGCGGGGTGAGCTTGTGGGGACCCTTTCCCCCTGCCAGTCCCTCCCGGTAAGCGCTGCCGGTTCTCCCTGCCCAGTGCTGCATCGACGATGCGGGCAAGGTGGTGCCGGTGCTGCTGGATGCCGGCGCCGACGTCAACGCCCGCGACAGCGAGCTCTGGACCCCGCTGCACGCCGCCGCCACCTGCGGCCACCTCCACCTGGTCCAGCTCCTCATCCAACGGTAACCGGGGGCGCGGCGCGGCCGGGGCCACCGGCGGGGACCTCGCGCCGACCCTGACCCGCCGCTCCTTGTCCCCGCCCCCAGCGGTGCCGATCTTCTGGCCACCAACTCCGACGGCAACATGCCCTACGACCTCTGCGAGGACGAGCTGACCCTGGACTGCCTGGAGAGCGCCATGGCTGAGCAGGGTGAGCGGCACCGCCCCCCACCGGCACCGGCACCGGCACCGTGGTGACAGCCAGGACCTGGTGGGACACCCCCGGTGTGTCCCCCTCGTTGTCACCAGGCATCACCCAGGAGAAGATCGAGGAGGCTCGGGGGGCCACCGAGAGGGAGATGATGGCGGAGATCCGGCAGCTGGTGGAAGCCGGCGCTGATCTGGATGCGCCGAGGGGACACGGAGCCACTTTGGTAGGGTGGGGGGGCGACACCAGGAGGGGTGGGGATGGGGATGGTTGGTATCAAGGGGGCCTCAAACATCCCAGCAGGGTAAAAAGAGGAGTTTGAGAGGATATTTGGCAGGAGAATTGGGATTTTGAAGGAGCTTGGTGGCAAAAATTTGGAGTACAGTGAAGATTTGGGAGCTTGGGGGGGGTGGGGTTTGGAAACACCAGGATTTGGGGGGGGGGGGGGGGCAGATATTTGGTGGGAAATTTGGGATTTTGGGGGGATATTTGAGGGAAATTTGGAATGTTTGCACATGTTTGGTGGGAAATGTGGGATTTTGAGGGGGGGGTTGGTGGCCACATGGGGATTTGGTGTGGCAACATTGGGATGTGGGGGATGTTTCCTGGGCAAATTGGGATTTCGAGGGGGTTTGGCAAAAGTTGGGGGTCTGAGGGAACATCTGGTGGAGAATGTGGGATTTGGGGGGGGATATAAGGGTGCCCAAGTCAGGGTTTGGAGGGATATCTGGTGTCAAAACCGGGTTTGGGGGAGCCAGGACCACCCTAGGTGGTTTGGGGCCGCCTGGGTGGCACCATCCCACGTTCCTTTGGCAGCTCCACATCACCGCCGCCAACGGCTACGCGGAGGCCGCCGAGCTGCTGCTGGAGCACCAGGCCAGCCTCAGCAGCAGGGACGAGGACGGGTGGCAGCCGCTCCACGCCGCGGCCTGCTGGGGACAGGTGAGCGCTGGGGCCGCCCGTGGCGCCCCCTGCCCCTTCGGTCAGGGGCCCTGGTGGTCACGGGGGACTTGGACTACTCAGACATCTGCTGGAAGGCCTCCACAGCCAGCCAGCCACGGCCCAGGAGGCTCCTCCAGCGCACTGATGGTCATTTCCTGATGGTGGAGGAACCAACGAGGAGAGGACCTGACGCCACAAAGGAGGGACTGGTTGGAGCAATGAAGGCTGGGGGCAGCCTTGGCTGCAGTGACCACCAGATGGTGGAGTTCAGGATCTGGTGTGGAAGGAAGGAAGTATCCAGCAGGATTGCAAGGGTGGATTTCAGCAGGGCCAAATTTGGCCTTTTCAGGCAGTTGCTAAGGGAAATCTCACAGGACAGGGTGCTAGGAGGCAAAGGGGCCCGAGGCAGTTGGTTAACATTCAAGGACCTCTTCTTCCACGCTCAAGGTCAGAGCATCCTGAAGAGTAGGAAATGGAGAAAGGGAGCCAGGAGCCCTGCATGGTTCAGTAGGGAACTGCTAAGCAAACTCAAAGTGGAAGAAGAGAGTCCACAGATCATGAAAGGAGGGGTTGGCCACGTGGGAGGACAGTTGTCAGAGGATGTAGGGAGGCTGCTAGGAAGGCTAAGACCTCCTTGTAGTTCAGCCTTGTGTGGGAGGTCAAGGACAACGGAGCAGGCTGCCCGGGGGGCTGTGGAGTCTGCCTCTCTGGAGACATTCAAGCCCTGCCTGGCTGTGTGCCTGTGTGACCTGCTCTGGGTGCTCCTGCCCTGGCAGGGGGGGGGTTGGACTGGATGAGCTCTGGAGGTCCCTTCCAGCCCCTCACGTTCTGTGACCTTGTCCCTTTGGCCACGCTAGGTGCAGATGGTGGAGCTGCTGGTGGCCCATGGCGCCGATCTCAACGGTAAATCGGTGCTGGATGAGACCCCCTTGGGTGAGTTCGGTGGCACGGTGGGGCGGGCTCGCGGTGCCAGCGGTGCCGGCGGTTTGCCACCCAGCTCCTCGTGGCAGATGTCTGCGGTGACGAGGAGGTGAGGGCCAAGCTGCTGGAGCTGAAGCACAAGCACGAGGCCGTGATGAGGTCCCACCACAGGCACAAATCCCTCCTCCAGCGCCGCACCTCCAGCGCCGGCAGCCGCGGGTGAGTGGCGAGGGCGGCACCAAAGCCACCCCTCACCGGCAAGGCGGTGCCAGGGGGTCAGCTGCTTGGGAAGCTGGGACTTGGGGGGGGTGTTTGGTGGGAAACTTGGGGTTCTGGGGGATGTTTGGTGGCCAGACTGGGAAGCTGGGAGGTATCTGGTGGGAAAATTGGGATTCTGGGGGGGGTTGGTGGGAAGATTTGGACTTTTGAGGGATATTTGGGGGCCAAACTGGGAATTTGGGGGATATTTGGTGGGGAAATTGGGATTTGAGCACATATTTGGTAGGAAAATCGGAGTTTTGCAAGAGGTTGGTGGCAGAATTGGAGGTTGAGGGAATATTTGCTGGGAAAATTAGGATTTGGAGGGACACTTGACAGGAAAATTGGGGGGTTTTGCCGGATATCTGCCGGGAAAATTGGGACTTTGGGGCATGTTTGGTTACAGACTGGGGGCTCAGGGGACATTTGGCAGAAAATGGGGGAATTTTGAGGGGGTTTGGGGGCAACATTTGAGCTGGGGGGATATTTGGTGGCAAAAGTGGGAATTTGGAGGGGATATTCGAGAGGAAAATCGGCACCCGGGGGGATGTCCGGTGGGAAAACTGGGGCTGCTGGGGGGATATTTGGCTACAAACCTGGCACTGGGTGGGGTAGGCCGTGGGAAGGTTGGGACTCGGAGGGGGGTTGGTGTGGAAGCTGAGGCTCGGGGCGTGTTTGGCGTCCCCACGGGGCGGCGTGTGGATGTGTGGCAGGAAGGTGGTGCGGAGGGTGAGCGTCTCGGAGCGCTCCAGCCTGTACCGGCGCGAGCACGAGCGGGAGGCCATCGTCTGGCAGCGAGCCGCCCGGCGCGACAGCGGCGACGACGACGACGACGGCCAGACTGACGCCGAGCTGCGGCGCCGCGCTGCTGCCGCTGTGAGTCACCGCCGCCGGGCCTGCCGAGCCGGGGCACAGCCGGCACCATGCCGGGGCCTGGCCCCCGGGGCTTGGGTCCCAGTGGTCACAATATGGGTCCTGGTGACCACGGCTTGGGTCCCAGTGGTCGCCATATGGGTCCTGGCAACCATGTTTGGGTCCCAGTGGTTGCCATATGGGTCCTGGTCCCCGGGGCTTGGGTCCCAGTGGTCGCCATATGGGTCCTGGCGACCATGGTTGGATCCCAGTGGTTGCCATATGGGTCCTGGCCCCCCTGGCTTGGGTCCCAGTGGTTGCCATATGGGTCCTGGCGACCATGGTTGGGTCCCAGTGGTTGCCATATGGGTCCTGGCGACCATGGCTTGGGTCCCAGTGGTTGCCATATGGGTCCTGGTGACCATGGTTGGGTCCCAGTGGTTGCCATATGGGTCCTGGCGACCATGGCTTGGGTCCCAGTGGCTGCCATATGGGTCCTGGTGACCATGGTTGGGTCCCAGTGGTTGCCATATGGGTCCTGGCAACCATGGCTTGGGTCCCAGTGGCTGCCATATGGGTCCTGGTGACCATGGTTGGGTCCCAGTGGTTGCCATATGGGTCCTGGCCCCCGGGGCTTGGGTCCCAGTGGTCGCCATATGGGTCCTGGTGACCATGGTTGGGTCCCAGTGGTTGCCATATGGGTCCTGGCGACCATGGCTTGGGTCCCAGTGGTTGCCATATGGGTCCTGGCGACCATGGCTTGGGTCCCAGTGGTTGCCATATGGGTCCTGGCGACCATGGTTTGGGCCCCACCATTGCCATTTAGGTCCTGATGGTCGCCACGTGGGTCCCGTTGGATACAATTCAGGTCCCACCATCACGATATGGGTCCCACCATCATGACATAGGTGCTGCCAGCTGCAGTTTGGGTGCTGGTGGCCACCATTCAGGTCCCACCATTGCAGTTTGGGTGCTGGTGGCCACCATTCAGGTCCCACCATTGCAGTTTGGGTGCTGGTGGCCACCATTCAGGTCCCACCATTGCAGCTTGGGTGCTGGTGGCCACAACCCAGGTCTCACCGTTGCCATTCAGGTGCTGGTGGCCACAACCCGGGTCTCACCGTTGCCGTTCAGGTGCTGGCGGTCACGGCAGGGGTCCCACTGTCGCGATGTGTGTCACCATATAGCTCCCACTAGCCACGATTTGCCTCCCACTCTCTTTCTCTGCCCCCTCCAGGACCCCCCGGCCCCCTCCCCTCCCCGCAACGGCTCTGCTCTCTGCCCCCACGGCCCTGGCACCGGCGCCACCGTTCACCCGGTACCGGATCCAGCGCCGCGCCACCACCTGCCTGCCACCCTCCCGGACCTCAAACGGCACCGAGCGGCCACCAAGCTCCAGCACCTGCCTGGAGGGGACGCAGCCACGCCCGTTGGCAGGGGTGACGCGGGTGACGCCGGTGGTACCGGTGGCACCGGCGGCACCGGGGATGGCACCGGCGAGCCTCCGCTCCTCAAACTGACGGCGCCGGCCGAGGAGCCGCCGGCACAGAAGCAGCGCTGCTGTAAGGTGATGTGAGCACCCCTGGGTGCCCCCCACCCCCTTAACATTTGGCCTCTTTTGGCCTTTCTCACCCCAAAAAGTGCCTCTCACCATCGCCTCTTTGTCTTCTTTCGTTGCGCGGCAAAACCAAAGCAGCTCCATTTTGACCCCTGCCAGCACCCATAGGTAACCCCCACCCCCTGTAGCACCTATGGGTGCCTCCCACACACAGCTGTAGCACCCGTGGGTGCTCCCTCACCCCAAGCAGTGCCTCTTCCTCCACTGCCTCCTCGTCTGTTTTCACCACAGGGCAAACAGCAGCCCTATTCTGGCCTCTGCTCAGCACCCTTAGGTGACCTTCACCCCCCACAGCACCCATGGGTGAACTGCCCCCCCCCCCAGCACCCAGAGATGCCCCCTTACCCCCCAGGTTTTGGCGTCTGTTGGCCCTTTTCACCCCCAAATGGGCGTGCCTCTTTCACCATTGGTTCCTCCTCATCTTTCCCTGTGCTGTGAAGCTAACCCAGCCCCATTTTGGCCCCCTCCCAGCACCCATGGGTGCCCCTCCACCCCTATAGCAACCGGGGGTACTCCCACCCCGTACATTTTTGGCCTCTTTCACCATCACCTCCTCTTTGTTTTCTTTCACTCTGGGCCAAAACCAAACCAGCCCCATTTTGACCCCCCTCTGATCACCCATAGGTGACTCCCACCCCTCCATAGCACCCAAGGGTGACTCCCCCACCCTCTGGCACCCACGGGTGCCCCCTTCCCCGGAAATTTTGGCCTCTCTTGGCCTTTTTCACCCCCAAAGTGCCTCTTTCCCCATCGCTGCTGCCTCCTCATCTTTCACTGCACTGCAGAACCAAACCAGCACTATTTTGGCCCCCTCCCAGCACCTGTAGGTGCCCCTCCCACCCCCCCCCAGCACCCATGGGTGCCCCTTGTTGGGGTCTCTGCCCCACAGGAGCGGTGCTGAGCCTGGGGCAGCACCGGCAGCTGCCGCCTGCAGTTATTTAGGGAGGTGGCAGCTGCTGCTCCGTGGTTTAAAGGTCACAGGGTTGTTGTTGCTGTGTCCCTGCCCCATAGATCCCTGCCCCACGGAAGGAGGTGAGCAGATGTGGGGCAGAGGGCAAGGGGGCAGTTAGGGGACTCAGTCCCATAGCGATGTGGGGCTGGGGAATGAAGTTGCGGCGGTGGCGGGGAGGGAGGGAGGGAGGGGGTGTGGTGGTGGTTGAAGGGCTGGGGGGAGATAAGGAGGGTGCTGCCCCATAGATATGGGGCTGGGAGGGAATGTGTGGGCTGGACCCATAACAGCCTGGAAGAGAACATGTGGGGCTGGGACCGACAGGAGGCTGGAAGAACATCTATGGGGCTGGGACCTGTAAGTGTTGTGGACCCACAGGAGACTGGAAGGGGACAGGAGGCTGGAATGTGTGGGGCTGGGAGCTGTGGGAGGCTGTAACATGTGGGGCTGAGGACCCACAGAAGCCTGGACGTGGACTTATGGGGCTGGAACTAACAGTGGCCTAGAAGAGAAAATGTAGGGCTGGGAGCTGCAGAACGCTGGGAGGGAACCCTTGGGGCTGGGAGCCACAGCTCTGTGGGAGTGACTCTATGGGGCTGGACCCATAACAGCCTGGAAGAGAACATGTGGGGCTGGGACCCACAGGGGAGTGGCAGTGAACTTATGGAGCTGGGACTCAGAGCATGCTGGAAGGAGTCGTGTGGGGCTGGGACCCATGGCCTGCTGGGGAGGAATGTGTGGGGCTGGGACGCATGGCCTGCTGGGGGAGGAATGTGTGGGGCTGAGACCCATGGCCTGCTGGGGAGGAATGTGTGGGGCTGGGACTCATGGCCTGCTGGGGGAGGAATGTGTGGGGCTGGGACGCATGGCCTGCTGGGGAGGAATGTGTGGGGCTGGGACCCATGGCCTGCTGGGGAGGAATGTGTGGGGCTGGGACCCACAGGAGACTGGAATTGAACTCGTGGGGCTGGGACCCCCAACTCTCTGGGAGGAAAAGCATGGGGCACCCCACAGTAGTAGTCTCTATGGGGCACCTCACAGCAGGGGGGCTCTGAAGGCCACCCTATAGCCAAGCTCTCTATGGGGCACCCCTCATGGGGGGCTCTGTATGGGGCACCCTATAGCCAAGCTCTCTATGGGGCAGCCCTCACGGGGGGCTCTGTATGGGGCACCCTATAGCCAAGCTCTCTATGGGGCACCCCTCACGGGGGGCTCTGAGGGCCACCCTATAGCCAAGCTCTCTATGGGGCACCCCTCACGGGGGGCTCTGTATGGGGCACCCTATAGCCAAGCTCTCTATGGGGCAGCCCTCACGGGGGGCTCTCTATGGGGCACCCTATAGCCAAGCTCTCTATGGGGCACCCCTCAAGGGGGGCTCTCTATGGGGCCATTTGTGCCCCACCGCCCCGCAGCCCGTTGAGACGCCCCGCCCCCAAGCAGCTCCAGCCAATCAGCGCTATGTAGGCGGAGCCAGGCCAACGGCTTCTTGCTGATTGGTCCGGGGCGTGGCCCCGCGCAGTGACCGTTGCTGCCGTTGGGGGGCGCAGCGGAGGCGCCGCGAAACAGCGGGTCAGTGGGGCCGGGGGGCACCTGGGGGGCAGCTATGGAGCAGGTATTGGACCTGTTGGGCAGGTATGGGGCAGCTCTGGGGCAGGTATTGGATCAGTGGGGCAGGCGGTGTGCCCGGGGGCAGCTCTGGGGCAGATATTGGACCAGTGGGGCAGGCGGTGTGCCCGGGGGCAGCTATGGGGCAGGTATTGGACCTGTTGGGCAGGTATGGGGCAGCTCTGGGGCAGGTATTGGACCAGTGGGGCAGGCGGTGTGCCCGGGGGCAGCTATGGGGCAGGTATTGGACCTGTTGGGCAGGTATGGGGCAGCTCTGGGGCAGGTATTGGACCAGTGGGGCAGGCGGTGTGCCCGGGGGCAGCTATGGGGCAGGTATTGGACCTGTTGGGCAGGTATGGGACAGCTGTGGGACAGATATTGGATCAATGGGGCAGGTGTGGGGTCTGGGGGGCAGCTATGGGCAGGTATCAGACCTGTCAGGCAGGTATGGGGCAGGTATTGGACCTGCTGGGCAAGTATGGGGCACCTGTTGGACCTGCTGGGCAGGTATGGGGCAGCTGTGGGGCAGGTATTGGATCAATGGGGCAGGTGTAGGACCTGGGGGGCAGCTATGGAGCTGGGAGCAGCTGTGGAGCAGGTACTGGACCTGCTGGGCAGGTATGGGGCAGCTGTGGGACAGATATTGGATCCATGGGGCAGGTGTAGGACCTGGGGGGCAGCTATGGAGCTGGGAGCAGCTGTGGAGCAGGTACTGGACCTGCTGGGCAGGTATGGGGCAGCTGTGGGGCAGATATGGGACAATTATGAGATCTATGGGGCAGACATGGGGTCTGTGAGACAGGTGTGGGGCAGCTATAGGGCCTACGGAACAGGCTATGGGGCAGATGTGCGGCTAATATGGGGGGCTGTGTGTCCCCTCGACCTCGCCACAGTTGTCTCCATGGGTCCCAGTCCCACGTCTCGTTCACCACCACCACCGCCAGGGGGCTGTCGTGGGTCACTGCCACGTCCCCGGGACCCCCGCGTCTCGTGTCGCCAGTCCCCGGTGTCCCCCATGTCCCCACGTCATCAAGTCCCGTGGGACCCGTGTCCCATGTGGCCCCACATCCTCATGTCCCTCCTGTCACCTGTCCCCGTGCCCTGCCTCAGGTCCAACGTGTCCCCATGTTGTGCCTCCTGTGTCCCCTGTCCCCCCGTGTCTCCTGTGTCCCCCTGTCCCCCCGTGTCTCATGTCTCCCTGTCCCCCCGTGTCTCCTGTGACTCCTGTCCCCCCGTGCCTCCTGTGTCCCCTGTCCCCCCGTGTCTCCTGTGTCCCCCTGTCCCCCCGTGTCTCATGTCCCCCTGTCCCCCTGTCCCCCCCGTGTCTCCTCTGTCCCCCTGTCCCCCCGTGTCTCATGTCTCCCTGTCCCCCCGTGTCTCCTGTGTCCCCCTGTCCCCCCGTGCCTCCTGTGTCCCCTGTCCCCCCGTGTCTCCTGTGTCCCCCTGTCCCCCCGTGTCTCATGTCCCCCTGTCCCCCCGTGCCTCCTCTGTCCCCCTGTCCCCCCGTGTCTCCTGTGTCCCCCTGTCCCCCCGTGCCTCCTCTGTCCCCCTGTCCCCCCGTGTCTCCTGTGTCCCCCTGTCCCCCCGTGCCTCCTCTGTCCCCCTGTCTCAGGTCCCCATGTCCCCTGTGCAGGACCCTCCGTGTTGGTCACCCAGGGTACACCCTCGGGACTGAAGTTGCCAGAGGTGGCAGGGGGGCGACAGCTGCCCATGCCCAGTCCCGGGACCTGCTGCCTGGTGCCAGCTCCCAGGAGCCGCGGCCCAGTGCCAGTGGCCGGTGCCAGCACTCGGGACCTGCTGCTGGTGCCAGCCCCTGTGTCTATTACCCCAGTGCCCGGTGCAGCCCCAGTGCCCAGTCCTGCTCCCGGTGCTAGTAGCCCCTGGTGCCCGTTGTCCTGGTGCCAGTGCTCAGTACCCAGTACCAGTACCCGGTGCTGGTGCCAGCCCCTGGTGACTCTTGTCTCAGTGCCAGTACTCAGTACCAATGCCAGTCCCCGGTACCCATTGCCCACAGCTCTGTGGTCCCTGTCCTGGTGCCAGTGCCCAGTTCCAGTCCCTCATCCTGGTGCCAGCCACCCGTGCCCATTTTCTAGGGTCCAGTGCCTGGTCTTGGTGCCAGTTCCCAGTACTGGTGCCAGTGCCCGTTGTGCATTGTCCCCATTGCCCCTGGTGCCCTGTCCTGGTACCAGACCCCTGTTCCCATTGTGCTGGTACCTGTTACTGGTGCCAGCCCCTGGTGCCAGTACACAGTGCTGGTTCTTTGTGCCAGGTCCCAGTGCCAGTACCTCGTACAGGTTCCAGTGCCTGCTGTCCATAGCGCCCAGTGCCCTTTGCCCCCAGTCTCTGCTGTCCCAGTGCCAGCCCTCAGTGGCCACTGTCTCAGTGCCAGCACTTGGACTCTGGTGCCAGTACCCAGTACTGGTTCTAGTGCCCATTGCCCCCCGTGCCCGTTGTCTCAGTGCTGGTACCCGGTGCCAGTACCCAATAGTGGCAGTGTTGGTAGCCGGTCCTGGTACCCGGTGCCAGTACCCAATAGTGGCGTTGGTACCCGGTCCTGGTAGCCGGTGCCAGTACCTGGTACTGCTGCCACTACCCGAGGCTGGTTCCACCAGGTCTCGGTGCCAGTACTTGGTACCAGTTCCTGTGCCAGCTGATCCCGTGCCCGTTGTCCTGGTGCCAAATGCTCAGCGCCAGTACTCAGTACCCAACACTGGTGCCAGTATCTGGTCCCGCTTCCCAGTGCCAATTCCCAGTGCTGGTGCCAGTAACTGGCACCGGTTCCGGTGCCCGTCACCCATTGTCTCTGTCGCCCCCGGTGCCGGTGCTCGGTGCCGGTCCTGGTTTTAGCTCCCATTGCCCCGATGCCCCTGGGGCGTTCCCGGTGCCGGTGCCCATTGCCCGGGGCGGTGCCATGCAAGCGGGGTGTGCGTGGGGGTGTTGGTATCGCTCTGCCCCTTCCGTGCCCAATCGGTGCCCGGTGCTCCGTGGTTCTTTTCGGCGGGGGGGGGGGGAGGGGGGGGGGGTTGTGATGCGGGCGCTGCAAAGTCTCCGACCCCCCAGAATCCCGAAGAGAAGAACCATGGCGATGGCGGCGGCAGCGGGCTCGCAGCAGCGGGCCCAGGCGGGCAGAGCTGGGGGTACCCAGGGGGGTCGGATCCTGACGCTTGGCACCATGAACCCCGCGATCCGCCTCGTGGAGTACGCCGTGCGGGGCCCCATCGTCACCCGGGCGCTGCAGCTGGAGCAGGATCTGCGGCAGGTAACCGCCCCCTGCCCCCCGGCACCCCCAGACCCAGGACCCCCCCCCCTCAAACCGGGGCACGCACTGCCGGGCACCCCCAGGCTGGGACGACCCCAGTGCCAAACTGGGACACCCACTCCCGGGGCGGCCACACAGCTGGAGCCCCCCCCCCCCCCCAAACTAATGGGGAGTCCCGGACGCCCCCAGGCCACCCCCAAAATCGAGACCCCCCCCCAGGGTACCCTCAGACCTCGGACCCCCCTCCCTTACACTGGGACCCTCACTGCCGAGCACTCCCAGACCGGGAAAGCCCCAGTGCCAAACTGGGACAGCCCCAGACCCAGAGACCCCCCCAACCCCCCCAAATCATTAACGGAGACCCTCCCTAGGGCACCCCCAAGCTGGGGACCCCCCCTAGGGCATCCACTGCCCCCCTCTCCTGTCTCCAAGTCCCCCCACCTCGTGTCTCTGCACCCACCTGTCACCTTCCCACGGCCAGATGGGACCCATGGGTGCTGGGGGGAGTCGCTTGGGGGGTGCCCATGGCGGGGGTGGCCCTTGGGGGGGTGTGCCATAGGTGGAGGGGTTCCGTGGGGGGGTTCCCTGGCTTCTGGAGGGGTCTCTTGGGGCGTGCCGTGGGTGTCATATGGGTGCTGGGGGGAGAGTGCCTGCTGGGGGTGGGGTCCCGCGGGTGCTGGGAGGGTCCTTTGAGTGGCGGTGTCACCCTGGGGGGGGGAGGGGGGAGCATGGATGCTGGGGGGGGTCGTTTGGGTGGGGGGTCCCTTGGAGGAGGTCCCACGGGTGTCATCTGAGTGCTGGGAGGGGTCTCTTGGGTGCTGGGGGAGGTCTCATGGGTGAGGGAGTCTTTTGGGGGTCCCTTGGGTGCTAGCAGGGGTCCCATGGATGATGGAGTCCCTTAGGGGGTCCCTTGGGTGCTGGGGGTGGTCCCATGGGTGGGAGTGTCCCCTAGAGTTGTCCCATAGGGGACTGGGGCATGTCCCAGCACCCCTCCAGCACCGCCCCGAGGCAAAGTGCCAGCCTCATCCGGGCACTCCCTGTCCCTGGCACCCAGCCGTGGGGACACCAGTGACACCCGTGGGGGTGGGGACACCCTGGGGAACACCCTCGGGGACACCTGTGTCACCTCAAGGTGCTGTAGGACCCCCATTGGTGCCTTCAGGTGTGTGCCCCACCACATCGGGTGCACCCCCCCGGCTCGGGCACCTCTGGGCAGGTGACAAGGGGGTGGCAGCAGCGGCAGCGGTGGCAGCAGGTGACAGGGTGACACACGGTGCCAGGCAGGGACAGAGTCCTGTGGCGGTGGCCAGTGTCCAGGGCCGGGTGGGAGGTGACCACAGTCACCTCAGAGCTGGGAACATCCTGGTCCCCAGTGTGCCTAATGTCCTCAGTGTCACCATGTGCCACCTCTCCCTGAGGTCCTCCTGTCACAGCTACCCCTGTGACCCCAGGATCCCATGTCCCGACCACTCCTGGTGTCCCCAGTGTCCCAGCTGTCCCCAGTGTCTCCCTGTCACAGCCAGCCCAGCCCAGAGGACAGGAGGGTGGTGTCACTGGAGGTGCCACCCCCAGCACAGTGCTGACATGGCTGGCTTTGAGGGGGGCTGGATCCTGACCCCTCTCTGTCACCATCCCTGTCCTTGTCCCTACTCTGACTTTGTCCCTGTCCCCTGTCCCCATCCCTATCCCCATTCCTGTCCCGTGTCCCTGACCCTGTTCTCTATCCTTGTCCCTGTCCCCATCTCAGTCCCCTGTCCCTGTCTCCATGCCCTGACTCTGTCCTTGTCCCTTGTCCCCACCACTGTCCCAGTCCCCATCTTTGTGCCCATCCCTGTCCTTCATCACGTCGCTGTCCCCATCCCTGTCCCTGTCTTTGTCCTAATCCTTGTTCCTCATCCCCATCCCTGCTCCTGTCCTCTTGTCCCTCTGTCTGTCCCCATCCCTGTCCCCATTTCCTGTCCTCATTTCCTGTCCCTGTCTGCAGCCCCTGTCTCCATCCCTTGGTCCCTGTCCTTGACCCACGTCCCTGTCCCCATGCCCCATCCTTGTCCCCATCCTTCTTTTTGACCCTGTCTCCATTCCTGCCTCATCTTTGCCCCTGTCCCCCCATGCCCTCACCCCCTTCCCCATGTCCCCACCGCTTTCCCTGTCCCCGCAGGGTGTCCCCAAGCCCTTCACCGAGGTCATCAAAGCCAACATCGGTGACGCCCACGCCATGGGGCAGAAGCCCATCACCTTCCTCCGCCAGGTACGGGGGGCGGGCCGGCGCCCCTCGGTGACGCCTCTGAGGTGCCACCCTAACGCTCGAGGCACCGCTAAGCAGGTGCCACCACCCCCTAGGTGGCAGCCCTGTGCCTGTACCCGGAGCTCCTGGCCAGCCCCAGCATCCCCGAGGACGCCAAAGCTCGTGCCCGGCGCCTGCTGGCAGCTTGCGGCGGCCAAAGCGCCGGTGGGTGACACTCTGGGGACACAGAAGGGGTCCCTTTGGGGCCCCCTGGGGGGACAGCTCTTTGCAGTCCGTGTCACCTTCCTCCTGTCCCCTCTGCCCAGGTTCCTACAGCGCCAGCCCTGGCATTGAGCTGGTGCGGGGGCACGTGGCCAAGTTCATCGAGCGCCGCGACGGCGTCGCCGCCAAGGCCCAGGACATCTTCCTGTCCACCGGCGCCAGCGATGCCATCGTGGTGCGGTGACATCCCCCCTCCTCCTTGTCACCAACCTCCCCTGGGCTGCCTGCCACCAAGCCTGGGCTCGTTCCCACGCTGGGAGCCCACAAAGGGACCTTTGTGCCATGGTTGGCACCAGCCCCATGGACTTGGCAGCGCCAAAAGGAGGAGGGGGTGGTGTTGGGGACAATGTGTCCTTGGTGTCCCCATTCCTCCTTGGTCTTCCCATGTCTCCTTGGTGTCCCCATTCCTCTTGGGTGTCCCCATGCCTCCATGGTGGCCCCACAGAGGTGTGCACCAGCTCCCTGCTTCCTGTACTGTCCCTGTCCCCATGGCCATGCTGTCCCCATGCCATCCCAATGCCACCATCATCCCTGTCCCCATGCCCACAGTGTCCTTGTCCCCATGCCCATGACCTTGTCACCCTCATGCCCTTACCATCCCCATGTTGCCGTGCCCATGCCCTCCATCTCCACACCACCCCATGCCACCACTGTCCCCCCTCACTGTCCCCATGCCCACACCACCCTGGTCCCTTCACTGTCCCCATGACCTTCATCTCCACACCATCCCATGCCCTCACCAACCACATCCCCATGGTGTCTCCACTCCACACCACGTTCCCATGACCTCCCTCTCCATTCCATGCCACCACCCTGCCCCCATGCCCATCACCTCCATCTCCACCTCACCCCACCCCTCACTGACCATCTCACCACGCTCAAGCCCTCTCTAACCCCACCCCACCCTCTCCCCTCACGTTCCTCATGGTGTCTCTGCGACGCCTTCACCCCGCAGAGCATCTTGAAGCTGCTGGTGGCCGGGCAAGGTCCGACCCGGACGGGGGTGCTGGTGCCCATCCCTCAGTACCCCCTCTACTCGGCAGCCATCGCCGAGCTCAGCGCTGTCCAACTCAACTACTACCTGGCCGAGGACAAGTGCTGGGCCTTGGACGTGGGCGAGCTGCGCCGCGCAGTGACCGAGGGACGGCGTCACTGCTGCCCCCGCGTCCTCTGCATCATCAACCCCGGCAACCCCACCGGTACCTGCCCCGGGGCACCCCGCAGCAGGGAGGGACACCCAGGTTGGGGTGGAGGTGGCCGGGTTGGGATGGGACCCTGGGCTTGGACTGCGACTTTGAGACTGGGCTGGGACCCCAAGACTGGACTGGGGCTCCTGGAATGGGACTGGGATAACTGGGTTGGGATGGGACACCTGGGATGGGATGGAGACATCTGGGGTGGGACACCTGGGATGGGACACCTAGGATGGGATGGAGACATCTGGGGTAGGACACCTGGGATGGGACACCTAGGATGGGATGGAGACATCTGGGGCAGGACACCTGGGATGGGACACCTAGGATGGGATGGAGACATCTGGGGTAGGACACCTGGGATGGGACACCTAGGATGGGATGGAGACATCTGGGGCAGGACACCTGGGATGGGACACCTAGGATGGGATGGAGACATCTGGGGTAGGACACCTGGGATGGGACACCTGGGATGGGATGGAGACATCTGGGGTGGGACGTCTGGGATGGAGTGGGGTCCAAGACTGGAATTGGAACCCCAAGGTTGGACTGGACCCCTCCAGTAACTTGCTGGGACCCCCAATGCCCAACCAGTCCCACCCAGTGCTGGGACTGGACCTCCCAGTGCTCTACTGGGAACCCTCCCAAACCCAACCCCCAAGTGGGGCTCCCCCAGCATCACAGCAGTATGGGAACTGGAGCTGCCACTGGCAGCCACACATTGTCCCATGCCACCATGTCCCTCAGGACAGGTCCAGAGCCGCCAGTGCATCGAGGATGTCATCAAGTTTGCCTATGAGGAGAAGCTCTTCCTGATGGCTGACGAGGTGAGGAGCACCCATAGGGTGTCCCCCAACCCTCAGGGTGATCTCTTAGGTGACTCCTCACCGTCCTCTCCCCCCACCAGGTCTACCAGGACAACATCTACGCCGAGGGCTCAGCTTTCCACTCCTTCAAGAAGGTCCTGTTTGAGATGGGGCCGCCCTACAGAGAGGAGGTGGAGCTGGCGTCCTTCCACTCCGTCTCCAAGGGCTTCATGGGAGAGTGAGTCCCACTTTGTCCTTGACTCTGCCACCTCAGGGGTGGGTGGCCATGGTCTGACAGTTTCTCATGTTGCCACAGAGCTGCCATGGGGATGGAGATTACTTGGGCCATGGGTCCAAGGGTTGGTGCAAGGATGGTGATGGCACCACTTCATGGGGTGGAGATGGGGATGCTGTGGCCCTGTGGGTGGTGATGCCACCACCTCATGGGTTCCATACCATGGAGATGATGATGCCATAGCCCCATGACAGATACTCCAACCCTATGGATCCCTCAGGGTGAAGGTGATGATGACACCACCCCATGGGGCTCATCATGGAATTGGGATGGTGATTCCATGGCCCCACGGATCCTAGGGGTGGAGATGGTGATGCCACAACCATGTGGGTCTCAGAGGACTTAAGATACCACAACCTGGCAGTTTCTTGTCTGTCTGTGGGTCTCCATCATGGACCCCCATCCTCCCTGTCCCAGCTGTGGGCCCTCTGTAGGTTCCTGTCCATAGGTTCCCATCATGGATCTTCATCCATGGGTCCCATCTGTGGGTCTTTCTGTAGGTTCCTGTCCATGGATCTCCATTCACATCTCCCTATCTGTGGGGGAGCTCCTGCTCCATGGTTCCCTGTCTATTCATGAGCCCACCTCATGGGTGCTCAGCTTGTGGGCCCCTTCTGGAGGTCTCCACCCACAGGCTCCCACCCCATGGGCTGTGGTTGGTGCCACCATGGGCCATGTCCATGCCAGGTGCGGATTCCGTGGTGGCTACGTGGAGGTGGTGAACATGGACCCTGAGGTCCACCAGCAGTTGTCCAAGTTGGTGTCAGTGAGGTTGTGTCCACCAGTGCCAGGGCAGATCATGCTGGACGCCGTCGTTGATCCACCACAACCTGGGGAGCCATCATATGAGCTCTTCATGGCCGTGAGCATGGGGATGGGGATGGGATGAGAGTGGAGATAAGATGAACTGGGATGGGAAGTGGAGATGTGGAGGGGATGAAGATGAGGATGGGGATAAAGATGGGATGAGATGAAGTGGGATGAGATGAAGTATGATGAGATTGGGCCAGGGTGGGAATGAAGATGGAATGAGGCTGGGGATGGGGATGGGATGAAGATGAGGATGGGGATGGGATGAGGATGGAGATGTGGAGGGGATGAAGATGAGGATAGAGAAGGGACGAGATGAACTGGGATGAGAGTGGGTGGGATGAAGATGAGGATGAGATGGGGCAGGATGGGAATGAAGATGGGATGAGGATGGAGATAGGGATGGTTGGGATGGGAGGGAGATGAGAGTGGAGACTGGGATGGAAATGGGATGAAGAGGAGGAGGGATGGGATGGAGATGGGAACGGGGTGAGGATGAGGCTAGTTGGGCTGGGGATGAAGTGGAGATAGGGATAGTGTTGGGACGACACTGAGTGTGATGGGATGGGTGAGATGAAGAGGAGGCTGGGCAGTGCTGGGGCTGGCAGTGTCCCCAGCCTGGGTGTCCTGGCAGGAGAAGAAGGAGGTGCTTGGCAACCTGGCCCACAAGGCGCAGCTGACCCAGGAGATCTTCAACCGCACCCCCGGCATCTCCTGCAACCCGGTGCAGGGCGCCATGTACTCCTTCCCCCGCATCCACCTCCCGCCCCGCGCCTGCGCCGCCGCCCAGGTGCCCCTGCCCTGCCCCCCGCCCCGGGGCACCTGCTGGTGGGTGGGATCCAGCCTGGGGGACAGGGGGTTTGATGGCAGCCATTCCTTGGGCCAGCAGCTTGGGTGAGATCTGTCCCAAGGGCTGTGGGGCCTGGTGGGTGTCATCCCTGGGGCCATTGGGTTGGGTGGGATCCATCCCTCATGTCCCTGGGATTGGGTGGGATCCATCCCTAGTGTCCCTGAGGTTGAGTGGGATCCATCCTGGTGGCCATGGGGGCTGATCAGGATGAGTCCTGGGTGCTGTGGGGCTGGCCAAGACCCATCCTGGTGTTCCTAAGGTTGCCCAAGGTGAGTCCCAGCAGGTGATCCATGATGTCCTCCATGCCCTGTGATGCTGAGCTCAGCCCCACCCCTGGGTCAGAGCCCCAGAGAAGCCACCCAGGTCAGCTGGTGGTGGTGCTGAGCCCAGGCCCCTACTGCAGGAGCAGGGCCAAGCCCCAGACATGTTCTTCTGCATGAAGCTGCTGGAGGAGACAGGGATCTGCGTGGTGCCAGGCAGCGGCTTCGGGCAGCAAGAGGGCACCTTCCACTTCCGGTGGGTGCTAGGGCGGGGGGGGTTGAGCCTCCCAGATGGAGATATGGGGCTGGGCACCCAACCCCAGGAGCTTTGTCCTCAGCTGGGGAGAGGGGAAGGGTGTAAGTTCTGGAGGAACACAGGGGACTCAGGTCTCCATGGGTTGAGTGAGGGATGGTGAGAAACTTCTTGTAGGTCCCAGATGGAGATATGGAGGTGGACTCCCACCCCCAAGACCTTTGCCCTCACCTGGGGAAGGAGGGTGCAAGGTCTGGTGGAGCAGGGAGAAGGCCTTGTGTGCTCCATGGGCTGGATGGAAGGTGGTGAGGGACTTGTTTATGGTCACAGATGGAGAGATGGGGCTCCAGGTGCTCTCCCCCCACCCAACCCCGGTTCTACTTCCTTCCTGTACCCCTAGGATGACCATCCTGCCACCTACTGAGAAGCTCAAGGTCCTGCTGGAGAAGCTCAGCAGCTTCTACACCAAGTTTGTCAAGGAGTTCTCCTAACACCAGCATCCCTCCCCCACCACCCCCACCAAGCCCTGGGTGCTACCGGCTGGACCCCTGCCCCGGGAGGTTCTTGGTGGTCTTCAAGTGCCTTCAACCTCTTCATGCCTTTTGGGTGGGACATGAGGACTCCTCCTGTGCTGGGGCTGGTGTCCCCCCACCCTGCTGTCCCCAAGTTCCCTCAGGAGACAGCAAGTGTTGGGGGAACCCCCAGTGTTGACTCCAGCAATAAAAGGTTAGTGACCAGCCTGCTTGACCAGCCGTGGGCATCTTCTTCTACCCCACCAGGCCTGGGTTGAGACCCCCCCAGACTTGTGACATGGATCCAGCAAGGGGCATGGTGGCATCTACAGGCTTTAATAGGACTGAGGGGAGACACAGGGCTGGGGTGGCTCCCCCCCCACCTCAGGAGAAGTCTTGGATGAAGGTGGCATAGAAGTGGGTGAGGGCCAGAAGAACCTGCAGCAGCGTGGTGGCCGGGGGCAGCAGTGACACCCTGGGGGTGGGCAAGGGGAGGACATGGTTTCTCCTACCCCAGGTCTGTTGTCCCCCCAACCACCCACTGATGGCCAAACCCTGAGGTCCTCAACACCTTCTGCCCCCCTAGTCCTACCAGCAGGGACTTCCTCATGCTCCAATTTAGCCTTCAAGACTAACTGGGCCCCCAAGACACAGCCAGACCCAAAGCCCAATGGGCCCCCAAGACCCAGCTGGTCACCAAAACACCCACTGTCCACCAGCACCCATGTGGCCAAGACCCAACTGTCCCAATCTCCTTGACCCAATCCCAACCTCCCAGCTCCATCCAGCCCCCAAATCTCCAACCTCCAACCTTAACCTCCCACTTCCAACCACTTCCCAACCTCCCAGCCCCACCCAGACCTCCACCCACCCCCTCCCACCACCAGCTCCCACTCCCCAGCCCCCCTGCACCTACACCACGTGCTGGGTGCCCTCGGCCTGCCCGAACTCGCTCCCCGGGGCCAGCAGCACCCCGGTGGCCTCCAGCAGCTGCTGGCAGAAGAAGACATCAGGCTCCAGGCCCAGCTCCTGGGGACAAGGGACAGGAAGGGCACCCTGAGACAGGGCTGGTGGCACCTCTGCCCACCATCTCCTCTCTCCCTGCCTGTCTCCAGGACATCCCAAAGCTTCCATGGTGTCCAATAGCCCTGGAGAGCCTCCCTGGCCCCAAGCTGTCTCATGGCCCCAGGATGCCCAAACCACTTCCACAGTGTCCTGTGTCATGAGCTGGCTCCTGGCCCCAAGGTGCCTTATGCTCTGGTGTGTGTCCCCTCCCCATGGTGCCCCATTCCCATGGTACCCCCCATCCCCCCCAAGACCCCAGCCACACCTCTGCCCCCCAGGCTGTGGTCCCCCCATGTCCCCTTGGGGCTCACCTGGGCCTGGCGCAGGGCGCGGGGCGGCAGCTGGAGCCGGGGGCAGGCGCGGGCACCCCCCTGGCCGGGCTGGCAGCGGAGGGAGCCTTGGGCCAGCACCTCCTGCAGCAGCTGCCACTGCTGGGCCAGGTGATGGCACAGCCTCTGCCGCTGCTGAGGGGAACTGGGTCAGCTCGGGGGGCATGGGGAGGGACTGGGGGGAGATGGAGCTGGGAAGGGGATGGAGATGGAGCTGGGAGAGGGAGGTGGAGGAGGGAAGGGATGGAGGTGGAGATGGAGATGGGAGTGAGGTTGGAGATGGGATGGGATGGAGAGAGGCTGGGGATGAAGATGGCCATGGAGGTAACAGATGGAGATGAACTGTGAGGGGATAGAGATGGTCATGGAGGTAGAGATGGTGATGGACTGGGGTGGCACTGGAAGAGGAGAGGAGATGGAGATGGGATGGAATGAGAATAGAGAAGGAAATGGAGCTGGGGTTGGGATGGTCAGGGGATGGAACTGAAATGGAGATGAGGATGAAGATGAGATAAATGGGATGGGAAGGAATGGATGAATGGGGACTAGATGGGCAGGGGGCAGAGATGGAGATGGGATGGGGATCACAGAATCCTAGAATGTTAGGGGCACCACTTGGAGCACCACCTCCTGCCACCAGCAGGCCCCACAGCTCTCAGTGGCACCCAGTGGGCCCAACATCACCTACCTCCTCCCGGTCAGGGTAGGAAGCCTCGGTGGGCAGTGGGAGATCCAGGGCTGTCTCCAGCATCACCTGGCCCACGATGCAGGGGTAGACAGACAGCCCCCAGGTGTAGAAGCCCTTGAGGACTCTTGGGTCAATGTTCACCAGCTCGAAGAAACCTGCTCGGAAACCACCTCTGGAGGTGGAGATGAATGGAGCCACATGAGAGAGGAGGCTCTGGAAGGTCTAGAGGGCTTGGGGAGATCAAAACTCACCCCCCAAGCGCCTTGGAGAGGGAGTAGAAGGAGATGATCTGGATGGTAGAGGAGAAGGGGGCACCCATCTCCCACAGCACCCTCTTGAAGGACACGAAGGGCTGGTCGGGGTCGAAGGCTCGGTCCTGCTCTGTCTGCAGCACCCAGAGGTCAGGAGAAGACAAGGTGAAGGCCAGGGCCACCCCCCAGCACCCAGCACCAGCACCCACCTCATCTGCCAGCAGCAGCAGGTTCTCCTCAGCCACCAGCTGGATGATGTCCACCATGTTCTGCCGGCTCAGCACATGCCCTGCCAGAGGACACAGCCTGCTGTCCCCCCACCCACACATGAGGAGCTCACTGCTGTCCCTCCACCCACCCGTGCCCAGCTCACCTGTGGGGTCACCAGGGTTGACCACGCAGAGCACCTTGGGGTGGCACCTGGCCCGTGCCCGCCGCAGCTCCTGCCTCACCGTGCCCACGTCCACAGCCCAGCCCTGCTCCTCGGCCAGTGGGTAGGGCACGGCCACCGCCCCGGCCAGCCCCGCGGCCCTGGCATGGACTGGGGGACCTGGCACTGGCACCAGCACCCCGGTTGGACATGCTGAGGTCACATCCACCAACAGTGACATGGTGTCCTGCCAGGAAGAGCCGCTGCAGCTAGAAGGTCCTTGGTGGCCTCATGGCCATGGAGGTGGCACCACCAGTATCTCCATGCCAGGCCCATCACCATGGCTGGAAAGTCCTTGGTGTCCCTATGGCCATGAAGATGCCACCACCATCTCCCAGTGCCAGGCTCACCACCATGGCTAGAGGGTCTTTGGTATCCTCATGGCCATGGAGTTGCCACCATCATGTGCCAGTGCCATGTTCATCACCATGATTGGAGAATCCTCTGCGTCCCTAGGTGGCTGCATGGCCATGGAGGTGTCATCACCAGGTCCTTGTGCCAGGCTCATCACCATGGCTAGAAGGTCCTTGGTGCCCTCATGGCCATGGAGGTGCCACTATGGTATCCCTGTGCCAGGCTCATCACCATGGCTGGAGGATCCTCTGTGTCTCTATGGTGTCCACATGGCCATGGAGGTGCCACCACCAGCTCCTCATGCCAGGCTCATCACCATGACTGGCAGGTCCTTGGTGTTCCTATGGTCATGGAGGTGCCACACTCACCACCAGGGCAGCCGCGGTGCCGCTGCAGGGGAAGATGCAGCAGGGGTCGCTGGGGACACCTCCGTCCCTTCGTGCCAGGTACTGCGCCGCTGTCGCGGCCACCCTCTCGGTGACATACTCCAGATTGTAGGCTCCTGGGGATGGAGATGGGGTGTGGTGAACTGGGACTGGGATGGAGATGGCCATGGGGTGGAGATGGACACAGGATGGGGATGGGATGAGGCTGGAGATGGGATGGAGGTGAACTGACACGCGCTGGGGATGGGGAATCCAGTGACCTCCCCCATGCCATCCACAGGGCTGGCTGCCCCCCACATGACATGTCCACCTCCACCATACCTGGGCTACCACCCTGCAGGTGCTGCAGGATCTGGCCTGCACGGTGCTTGGCCTCCCTTGGCATGTCCTCAGCACCCAGCAGCGTGGGGTAGGCACAGATGGCGGCCACCTAGATGGGGCCAGCCACCACCCATGGTCACAACCCCTCACTGACACCATGGAGGGGCCAAGATCTGCTCCCACAGCCCATCCCCAGGGTGCTGGAGGGGGGTGCTGTGTCCAGCTGTGCCCCATGTCTGGTTTGGGGGACAGCCAGCATGGGTCAGGTGGGGCTCAGTTACCTGCTGGAGGATGGTGAGGGGCTGGTGGCCGGTGGCAGCTGCGTCCCCAGAATAGCAGCAGATGACCTCAGTGAAGGGCTTGTCCTGGCCCTGGGGAACAGGAGGTGGCTCAGGGGGGACACTATCTCCCATCCCACTATGCCCCCCTTTCCCTCCCCCCCCAATATCCCAGGTGACAGAGATGAAGGGTTTGGAGAGGACACCATGATGGAGGTAGGACCCCATGGCAGGATCCTGGTTGGCCATGGGGAGCTGTGAGGGTCTGGGTGGGCCAGGGGTGGACATGGGGCTCAGGGGGGATTTGGTACCATGCATAGGCATGGAGACCCATGGGGCTTGGAGTCTGTGGGTGACCATGAAGACCTGTGGGAGCCCTGGGTAGCCATAAGGACCTTTCAGAGCTCTAGAGCCACAGGTGACCATAGGGACCTGTGGAGTTCTGGGACCACAGGTGGCCACTGGGGACCCCTGGGTGGTTGTGGAGTGTAGGACCATGGCTGGACATGTAACCCTGTGACCATGGTGGTCTGTGGGTCCCCATGAGTGGCCATGGGGCACTGTGGGTGGTCATGGTGACTCTTGGGACTCTGAAGGAGCTCCCATGGAGGCTTGTGTGCCTGTGGGCACCCCTGAGTGGTTGTGGGGAGCCCTGGGCTGGTGGGGTGATGGTTGGCCATGGGGGTCATGTGGGTTGCCATGGTTAACCTTGGGTGTCCATGGGTCCCTTGGGGCTCTTGGTGGCCAGAGGTGGCCATGGGGGACTGTGGGGACCTGTGGGAGTCCACAAGTCCCATGGGTGGCCATTGGGCTCCCTGGGTGGCCATAGGGACCTTTGGATGTCTGTAGGTCCCACAGGGCTCTGGGTGACCCCTGGATGGCCATGGGTGCCTATGGAGGTCCTGTGGTGGTCTCACCTGGGCCAGCTCCTCCTCGATGGTGGTGGCCCGCTCCAGCAGAGCCTGCAGTGGGGACAGGGGTGGGTGCCATCTACTGGGGTTCACCAGAGCTGCGGGGGAGCCACTGGCATCTCCTGAGGTGCCAACTGCCGCCATGGCCGGGCCAGGAGCTGGAATTTGGGTGGTGGCCGTGGGTGAGTGTGGCTCATTGGACAGCTGGGGGAGGTGGCTCTGGTTAATGGTTAGGAGCTTGGTGGTGTGTGGCCAGACTGGGTAGCACGGGGGTCAGTGGGTACAAGGGTGCCTGGTCGGTGCAGGGTGACATGGGGACACCATGGGGAGTTGAGGACATGAGGGAGGTGATCTCCCCCTACACCAGTATCCACCCAGTGCCTGCCATCGGCTCAGCTCCAGCCCGGTGCCCCCCCTCTTACTAGGGCCCGTTATACCCCCTGCCCACCTCAGCGTCCCCCCCAGTTCCCCCCCACACTCCCCTGCACCATTTCCTTATTCCCTCCCCCAGTTTCCTGGCTCATTACCTGCCCCCTAACCCACCCACTCCCCCGCCCCATTTCCCAGTGCCATCGCCTATGCCCCTCCCAGTTCCCCCCAGCTCCCCACCCCCTTTCCTAGGATCCCAGACTGCTTTGAGTTGCGAGGGACCTTCGCAGTCCCTCAGGTGCTACCCAGGGACATCTCCAACCACAGCAGGCTGCTCACAGCCCCAGCCCAGCTGACCTGGGATGGTTCCAGGGCTGGGCCATCTCCCACCTCTCTGGGCAGCCTGGGCCAGGCTCTCCACACCCTCCCAGTGCGGAATTTCCTCCTCAGCTCAGTCTCCATCTCCCTTTCTCCGGCTTGAAGCCATCAGCCCCGGTCCTATCACCACACTCCTTGACCAAGTCCCTCCCCATCTTCCTGAAGCCCCCTTGAAGTCCTGGAAAGCCACCAGAAGGTCTCCCTGGAGCCTTCTCTTCTCCAACCCCAACTCTCTCAGCATGGCCCCACAGTCCTTCCACACCCTCCGACCATCTCCGTGGCCTCCTCTGGACCTTCTCCAGCAGGTCCATGTCGCTCCTGCGCTGAGGACCTCAGAGCTGCATGAAGACCTGCAGGAGTCTCACCGCAGCGGCGGGGCAGGACGGAGCCGCCCTCTCCACCTGCCGCTGCCCTCGGTCCAGCCCAGGCTGTGGCTGCTCCTCAGGCAGGATTGGCTTCCACACTGCCCTCCCGGTTATACCCCCCTCGAACCCTCCCTCTTCCCCTCTTGCCCTCCCAGTTTCCCCCCACCCCTCCCCTCTTGCCCTCCCAGTCACCGTCCCCATTACCCACCTCTCAACCCTCCCAGTCCCGAGCTGCATTTCCCTATTGCCCTCCCAGTACCCCTCCCCATACCCCTCCCTCTTCCTCTTCCTCTCCCCCTTCCTCTCCCCATTCTTCTCTCAGTTCTTCTCCCTATTCCTCTCCGCTTCCCCTCCTCATCTCCCTATTCCCTCCCCGTTTCCCTCCTCCATCTCCCCATTCCCGTCCCACTTCCCCGCCCCATTTCCACCCCCTGGCACTTGCCCACGAGAACAGCCATGGCCGAGAGGACGCCGGGGACACCGGGGACACCCCTTCCACCGGTGCCACCCCCGGTGCCCGATGCCCCCCTGGACGGCAGCAGTGACGACGCTCACGCTATGGGACTGGCGCCAGTGACCGTCCTACGCCAGGTACTGCTGGGCACCGCAGTTAGCACCAACGAAGCGCCGCCGTGTGCCCAGCCTGGTGCCAGCGCGGGTCCCTGTCACCCAGATTGCAGCCGCCTGCACCTACCCTGAGCTGCTGGAGGACCCTGCGGTGCCCGAGGGTGCCCGGTGCCGGGCACGGAGAATCCTGCAGGAGATGGAAGCCGGCAACATTGGTAGGACCTGGCACGGCTACTGGGGTGCCCAGTAGGGGTCGTGGGGTGTCCATGGGGTGCCCAGTCCCACAGGGTGCCCAAGTATGGTCCATGGGGTGCCCAGCATAAGCTGTGGGGTGCCCATGAAGTGCCCAGTGTGAGCTATGGGGTGTCCAGTCCCACAGGATGCTCAGTATGAGAGCTGTGGGGTGCCCAGGATGAGTTATGGTGTGCCCGGTCCCACAGGGTGCCCATAGGGTGCCCAGTATGGTCCATGGGGTGTCCAGTCAGAGCTATGGGGTGCCTGGTCCCACGGGGTACCACACCACAACCTACTGGATACCCAACCCCACATGGTGCCCACTGCCAACCCCACTGAGGTGTCCCATGCATGGTGAGACCATCACGGGCTGGGGGCCACGGGGTGGTCCCGTGGCGTCTGTGGGGCGCCCGTCAGTGCCGCTGTCCCTGTCCCCAGGGAGCTACAACCACGAGCACCGAGCACTGGGTGTCCCAAGGCGGGTGGCCCAGTTCCTCCAGCGCCGTGATGCTGGCGTCCCCAGCGACCCCCACAGCATCGTCCTCACCAACGGCACCTCCAGCATCCTGCCGGTGAGCACCAGAGCCCCGTGAGATCAGCTCCCTGCCAGCCCCTCCCCATGGTGAGCCCTCCTCCAGCTCCTCCCCATGGTGAGCCCTCCTCCAGCCCCTCCCCATGGTGACCCCTCCACCAGCTCCTCCCCATGGTGACCCCTCCTCCAGCTCCTCCCCATGGTGACCCCTCCACCAGCTCCTCCCCATGGTGACCCCTCCACCAGCTCCTCCCCATGGTGACCCCTCCACCAGCTCCTCCCCATGGTGAGCCCTCCTCCAGCTCCTCCCCATGGTGGATACCTCCACCAGCCCCTCCCCATGGTGAGCCCTCCTCCAGCCCCTCCCCATGGTGAGCCCTCCACCAGCCCCTCCCCATGGTGAGCCCTCCACCAGCCCCTCCCCATGGTGAGCCCTCCTCCAGCCCCTCCCCATGGTGAACCCTCCCCCAGCTCCTCCCCATGGTGGAACTCAGCAACTCATCACGGTGGACACTTGCAAGTTCACCTCCATGCCCTACCCCAGTTCGTGATGTCGCTGTTGGTGGATGTGACCTCAGCGTGTCCAACCGGGGTGCTGGTGCCAGTGCCAGGTCCCCCAGTCCATGCCAGGGCCGCGGGGCTGGCCGGGGCGGTGGCCGTGCCCTACCCACTGGCCGAGGAGCAGGGCTGGGCTGTGGACGTGGGCACGGTGAGGCAGGAGCTGCGGCGGGCACGGGCCAGGTGCCACCCCAAGGTGCTCTGCGTGGTCAACCCTGGTGACCCCACAGGTGAGCTGGGCACGGGTGGGTGGGGGGACAGCAGTGGGTTCCTCATGTGTGGGTGGGAGGACAGCAGGCTGTGTCCTCTGGCAGGGCATGTGCTGAGCCAGCAGAACATGGTGGACATCATCCAGCTGGTGGCTGAGGAGAACCTGCTGCTGCTGGCAGATGAGGTGGGTGCTGGTGCTAGGTGCTGGGGGGTGGCCTTGGCCTTCACCTTGTCTTCTCCTGACCTGTGGGTGCCACAGGGGCAGCAGGACCGAGCCTTCGACCCTGACCAGCCCTTCGTGTCGTTCAGGAGGGTGCTGTGGGAGATGGGTGCCCCCTTCTCCTCCACCATCCAGATCATCTCCTTCTACTCCCTCTCCAAGAGCATTGCTGGCGAGTGCGTGGTGGGACCAGAGGTGGGCTTGGGCTGGTGGGTGGTGAGGTGGGATGAGAAGAAGGTCCATGTCCTACCCCACCAGGAGTGGTTTCCGTGTGGGGTTCCTGGAGCTGGTGAACGTGGAGCAGGCTGTGGTGAGACCCTTCCATCTGGCACAGTCCATCCCCCGGCCCTGTGTCCTGGGAAGGATCCTGCTGGACATCCTCATGGGGCCTCCTGATAAAGGGGATCCCATCCAGCAGGCCCTGGAGGAGGTGGGAGATGGTTCAGGGGTTCCATCTTCATTTCCATCTCTATTAATCTTCTAGCCCATTCCATCTCCAACTCTGCACCATGATCATCACCACTCCATCCATCCCACCCCCATCCAATCCCAGTTCATGCATCCCACCTCCAGCACCATCTCATCCCATCTCAACCTGCTTTGTCCCATTCCAATCCCACCCCATCTCCACCCCATGACCACCTCCATTCCCTCCTCATCCTATCCTGTCTCCATCCTCACCCCAGTTCTTCCCATCACCTTTTCATCTCTACCTCCAAGGCCACCTCCATCCCCATTCATCCCATCCCTGCTCCATCTCTATCCCTATTCCATCCCCATATCTTCATCCCCATCCCATCCCAATCTCCATCTCATCTCTTTCCCATCCTGTTTTTTCACATCCCCATCTTGATCCCACCCCATCACCATCTATACCCCCATGACCATCTCCATCCTATCCCCACCTCCATCTCCATGCCCTTCCCAGCTCAATCTCCCCCCAGTCCCCCCCCATGCCCCCCCGAGCTGACCCAGTTCCCCTCAGCAGCAGCAGAGGCTGTGCCATCACCTGGCCCAGCAGTGGCAGCTGCTGCAGGAGGTGCTGGCCCAAGGCTCCCTCCGCTGCCAGCCCGGCCAGGGGGGTGCCCGCGCCTGCCCCCGGCTCCAGCTGCCGCCCCGCGCCCTGCGCCAGGCCCAGGTGAGCCCCAAGGGGACATGGGGGGACCACAGCCTGGGGGGCAGAGGTGTGGCTGGGGGCTTGGGGGGGATGTGGGGTACCATGGGAATGGGGCACCATGGGGAGGGGACACACACCAGAGCATAAGGCACCTTGGGGCCAGGAGCCAGCTCATGACACAGGACACTGTGGAAGTGGTTTGGGCATCCTGGGGCCATGAGACAGCTTGGGGCCAGGGAGGCTCTCCAGGGCTATTGGACACCATGGAAGCTTTGGGATGTCCTGGAGACAGGCAGGGAGAGAGGAGATGGTGGGCAGAGGTGCCACCAGCCCTGTCTCAGGGTGCCCTTCCTGTCCCTTGTCCCCAGGAGCTGGGCCTGGAGCCTGATGTCTTCTTCTGCCAGCAGCTGCTGGAGGCCACCGGGGTGCTGCTGGCCCCGGGGAGCGAGTTCGGGCAGGCCGAGGGCACCCAGCACGTGGTGTAGGTGCAGGGGGGCTGGGGAGTGGGAGCTGGTGGTGGGAGGGGGTGGGTGGAGGTCTGGGTGGGGCTGGGAGGTTGGGAAGTGGTTGGAAGTGGGAGGTTAAGGTTGGAGATTTGGGGGCTGGATGGAGCTGGGAGGTTGGGGTTGGGTCTTTGGGCTGGTTGGCACTGGGTTTGGGTGAAGGGGACTGGTTGGGGCTGGGGGGTTGGGAGAGTTGGGTCTTGATGGCCAGTTGGGTGGTGGTGACCCAGGTGGGTTTTGCTGACAGGTTGAATTTTGGAGGCCAGTTGGGGCTTGGTGCCCACTTGCCTTTTGGTGTCCCCCCACCCCAGGGTGTCACTTCTGCCACCAGCTGCCACGCTGAAGAGTGTTCTTTTGGCCCTCACCCATTTCCATACCACCTTCATCCAAGCCTTCTCCTGAAACCATGCCCCACCACCGTGACACCATGACCATAACCATGCTGGCAGGAACCTAAGAACATCACAACTGGTGGCTGGAGTGGCGTTTATTGTGGTGGCCACCGTGGGGGTGGCTCTGGGGATGCAGCACCTCTCTCTCATCCCCACCACAAACCCTCAGAGCTCAGGCAAGACACCATAGACCTCAACCTCACACAGAGCCAAGGCCTCCTCCCGCCCGGGGATGGTGACGGTGACGTAGCGGCCGGGCAGCCCGTGGCAGCAGAGGGTGGTGAGGGAACCTGGACCGGTGTCCGTGATGATGCCACAGCTGCCAGGGAGAAAGAGGTGGGGGTCAGGAGATGGTGGCAATGGTGATGCCTACCACAAATGCCCCCTTTTGGTTATGAGGATGAGGAGATAGAGCTCATGACATGGCAGCACCAGTGATGCCCATCCCAAACCCTCCCCCTTTTGGTCATGGGGATAAAGAGATGAAGCTGAGGAGATCGTGGCACTGGTGATGCCCACCCCAAAACCTCCCATTTTTGTCATCAGGGTGAAGAGATGAAGCTGGGGAGATGGTGGCACCAGTGATGCCCACCCCAAAATGCCCAGATTTGGTGCTGGGGATGAAGAGATGAAGCTGGGGAGATGGTGGCACCAGTGATGCCCACCCCAAACCTCCCCTGGCTGCGGCTCACATGGGGTTGTCCTTGCCCCGCTCTGCTGGCGTGTCCCCGACGTGGACCTGGGCTCCCCTCAGGCGCTGCCAGCAGCAGTCCTGCCGGTTCTTCACCACCACGGTGGCCACCGCGTGCCGGGCGCCCAGGTCCACGCTCCACCAGGGCTCCCGCTCTCGCCGTGTGTGGCTGCAGGAACCGTGGCGCCAGATGCCGTCCCGGTTGCCATCCACTGCCTTGGTGGCCACACCGGAGCTGGTGGAGGTGGAGGACTGAGTGGCCCGTTGGTCCCGTGCCACGTTGGGAGCTGCCAAAAGCATGGGGTGGAGGTTAGGTGGAGGTTTGGATGGAAGGTGGGTGGGGGCTGAGGTGGAGATTGGGGTGGAATGTGGGTGGAGGTTTGGTTTGGTGGAATTGTGGTGGGAGTGTGGTGCAGTGCTGGTTTGGTTGTGGTAGGGCTCTGGTGTGGGTGTGGTGTGGTTGTGAGGTTTAGTGGGGTTGTGGTAGGGTTTGGGTGGAATTTGGTCATGGTGGGATTTGGGAGGAGCTGTGTTTGGAGGAGTTTTGCTTGAGGTGGGGTGGGACTGCAGTGGAGGTTTGGTGTGGTTTTGGTTTGTGGTGGGCTGTGGTGGGTCTCACCTCCTGGCAGCGGGGTGCAGCTCTGCCGGATCACCTCCACCTCACACAGCACCAAGGCGTCCACCCGGCCTGGCAGCACCACAGTGACAAAGCGACCGCGCAGCCCCTGGCAGCAAACGGTGCTGAGGGAACCGGGGCTGGCATCTGTGATGGTGCCGCAGCTGCCAGGGGGGAAGAGGAGAGAGGGGAAAAGAGGAAGGGGAGAGGAAGCAGGGAGGCAGGCAGGAAGGACAGAAGGGAAGATGGGGAAGAGGGAATAGGGGGAGACAGAGGAGGAGGATGAGGCGGTGCCAGCTCGGTCCCAGAGCGGGAGGCGCTGGCGGGGCCGGGCCGGGGGTGGTGCTCACACAGGGTTGCGGCGGCCGTGGTCGACCAGCGAATCGCCCACGTGGACCTGGGCACCCTTGAGGCGGTGCCAGCAGCAGTCGTGGCGGTTCTGCACCAGCACGGCGTAGACTCTGTGGCTGCGGCCGAGGTCCACCTGCCACCAGGGCTCGGGCTCCTCTGCCGTGTGCGCGCAGGAGCCGTGCTCCCAGTCGCCGTCCCGGTTCCCGTCCACGGCCTTCCTGGCGCCGCTACCGGGGTCCAGTAGCGAGGACTGCGTGGCCGGACGGCCCAAGGCCACGTTCTGGGCTGCGGGGATTGGGTGAAGGTGGTGGTGCCGCCGAAAGCCACCGTGCCGGTGTGGCGGCGGCGGCGTCGCTCACCTCCCGGCAGCACGCTGCAGCCTTCCTCCAGCACCTCCACCTCGCAGAGGCTGAGCTGCTCCTCTCGGTCTGGCACCGTGATGGTGACGTAGCGACCGCGAAGGCCACGGCAGCAAACGGTGCTGGTGGAACCGGGGCCGGTGTCCGTGATGGTGCCACAGCTGCGAGGGGGGAAAGGAGAAGGAGGGGGTGAAAAAGGGGGAAGGAGGAAAATAGGAGGAAGGATGGAGGGGGGGAAAGAAAGAGGGGGGGAAAGAAAGAGGGGGGGAAAGAAAGAGGGGGGGAAAGAAAGAGGGGGGGAAAGAAAGAGGGGGGGAAAGAAAGAGGGGGGGAAAGAAAGAGGGGGGGAAAGAAAGAGGGGGGGAAAGAAAGAGGGGGGAAAGAAAGAGGGGGGAAAGAAAAAGGGGGGGAAAGAAAGAGGGGGAAGACAAAGGGGCGGGGGGAAATGAGGCTGTCAGGCTGAGGCTGTCAAAGCAGCCGAGCGCTCAGGAGCCGGGCGCGGTGGCACTCACAGGGCGTTGTTGGTGCCGTGGCCAGCGAGGGAGTCGCCGACGTGGACCTGGGCGCCCTTCAGCCGGTGCCAGCAGCAGTCCAGGCGGTTCCTCACCACCACGGCGGCCACGGCGCGGCGCTGCCCGAGGTCCACCCTCCACCAGGGCTCCTCTTGCAGTTGGGTTTGGGAGCAGGAGCCGTGCTGCCAGCGCCCGTCCCGGGTCCCGTCCACGGCGTTGATGGCGCCGCCGGCGCTGCCGCTGCTGGAGGATTGTGCCGCCGGGCGCCGCAGGGCCAAGTTTTGGGCTGGGAGATGCCATGGGATGATGGCATCTTCCTCGCCACCAGCGGCCACCTGTGCCACCAGCCTGGGGACTTCCCCACCCCGTGTCCCACTATGTTCCCAAGAATCAAATCACCTCTGAGGGGCTCAGTGAGGTCGGCGCTCACCGCTGACTGCCTGGCACGCCCCGGTGGCTAGCTGGCACGTACCAGCTCTTTTCCAGCGGGGGGATGTGGGGTCCTTACCGCCAGGTGGAGGGACACAGCTCCGTGTTGTCACTTCCACCTCGCAGAGGACGAGGGCATCATCACGGCCGGGGATGATGATGGTGACATAGCGACCTGGCAGCCCGTTGCAGCAGATGGTGCTGGTGGAACCCGGCCCCGTGTCCAGGATGGTGCCACAGCTGCCAGGGAAGAAGAGATGGGGCTCAGGAGGTGGTGGCACCAGCGATGTCCACCCCAAAACCTCCGTGTTTGGTGGTTGGGAGGTTGAGATAGGTCTCAAAAGGTGTTGGCATCAGTGATGCCCACCCAAAGTCCCCAGTTTGGTACCAAGAGGAAGAAATGGGGCTCAGGAGGTGGTGGCACTGGTGTTGCCAAACCAAAACTTCGCAGTTTGGTGCTGGGAAGGAAGAGATGGAGCTGGGTAGATGGTGGCAGTAGTGCTGCCACCCCCAAACAGTGCCATTTGGTGGTGGGAGGGAAGAAAAGGGTCTTGGGGGGTGATGGCACTGGTGATGCCCACCCAAAACATGCCCCATTTGGTAATTAAACTGCTGCTGAGGAAGAGCTGAGGCTCAGAAGGTGGTGGCACTGGTGATGCCAACTTCCAAACCTCCCTGTCCAGTGTTTGGAAGGCTAAGGAAGTGGTGGCACTGGTGATGCCAACTTCCAAACCTCCCTGTCCAGTGTTTGGAAGGCTAAGGAAGTGGTGGCACTGGTGATGCCAACCTCCAACAGCCCCATCTGGTACCAGGAGAAAGAAATGGAGCTCAGGTGGTGGTGGCAGTGGTGATGCCCACCTCAAAGCCCCCATTTGCCATGCTCAGGGTGGGGGGGACATCACTGGGGACCTCACTCACACAGGGTTGCGCTTGCCACGGTCAGCCAAGGAGTCACCAACGTGGACCTGGGCGCCAAGGAGACTCTCCCAGCAGCAGTCCCGGCGGTTGGTGATGGTGACGGCAGAGACGAGGTGCCGCTGGCCCAGGTCCACCCTCCACCATGGTTCTGGTTCCTTCTTAGTGTGGGAGCAGGAGCCATGGTCCCAGCTGGCATCACTATTGCCATCCACGGCGTTGGCAGCCAAGCTTCCAGCATTGATGGTGGAGGACTGAGCCACGGCGTGGCCAAGAGCCACGTTGAGGGCTGGAATCACCATAGAGAGGTTGGTGGTTGCAGTTAGCACCTCACCAAACCCTCCCTGGTGAGCTCCTCACCTCCAGGCAAGGGAAGGCAGCCCTGAAGGATCACCTCCACCTCACACAGCACCAAGGTGTCCACCTGGCCTGGCAGCAGCACGGTGACAAAGCGACCGCGGAGCCCCTGGCAGCAAATGGTGCTGAGGGAACCGGGGCCAGCGTCTGTGATGGTGCCACAGCTGCCAGAGAGGAAGAGATGGGGGTCAGGAGGTGGTGGCACCAATGATGTGCACCCAAACCTCTCCAGTTTGGTGGTGAGGAGGAAGAAATGGAGCTCAGGAGGTAGTGGCAGTGGTGATACCAGCCCCAAAAACACCCAGTTGGTTTTGGGGATCAAGAGTTGGGGATCAGATGGTGGCAGTGTTGAATGCCAACCTCAAAGACCCCCATTTGGTGCCAGGAAGGAAGAGATTGAGCTCAGGAGAAGATGGCACCAGCGATGCCCACCCAACCTTCCCTGTTCTGGGGTGCCAGGAAGAAAGAGATGGAGCTCAGGATACCCCCAGCCCCTCCTGGGCTGTGGCTCACATGGGGTTGTGCCTTCCCCGCTCTGCCGGCGCATCCCCGACGTGGACCTGGGCTCCCCTCAGGCGCTGCCAGCAGCAGTCCTGCCGGTTCTTCACCAGCACGGCAGCCACCGTGCGCTGCCCGCCCAGGTCCACGCTCCACCAGGGCTCTGGTTCCACCAGGGTCCTGGCACAGGAGCCGTGGTGCCAGACGCCGTCCCGGTTGCCGTCCACTGCGTTGGCAGCGATGCTGAGGTTGGGGAAGACCGAGGACTGGCTGGCTGGTCGCCCCAAGGCTGCGTTGAAGGCTGCCAAAGTAGGGTGAGACCCATCACCAAAGTGTCCTGGTGAGGACTGACCCCACCAGGAGTCACCCCTGGAGAGGTGGAAGGGTTATGGGACTCACCAACTGGAGGGAGGAGGCAGCTTTGGGAGGCTGAATCTTGTGCCAGGACCTTGCTGAAGAGAAGCAGAAGCCATGGCAGGGCCATGGTGCAGTGGGGCTGTGGTTGAGGACCACCAAGAAGATCAAAACCATGAAGAGAAGGCTCCAACCACGAGGAGAATGTTCCAACCATGAGGTGAAGGATGGTCCCAACGACAGGGAGAAAGAAGGTGCCAAGCATGAGGAGGAGGAGGGTCCTACCACAGGGAGAAGGATGGTCCCAACCACAAGAAGGAAGGTCCCAACCACAAGAAGGTCCCCAGGGGTTTGAAGAGGAGGAGGGATGGAGGAAGCTGCGTGGCACTGGTGTCCCTCAGCACCCAGAACTGGCTCCCAGCTCCACCAGTTTAAACATTAACTGGTTCTGGCAAGGTGTGTTGGGTGCTACCGCGGTGTGACCTTCTCAAACCACCATCCTGACACCACGCTGGGGAAGGTCGCTGCGTCCCAGTGCCGGGGCGTGAAGTTCTCCACTTAGAAACCAGCTTCCAGCCCTGCTGGGATGGGTTCTGGTTGGCCAAGCGTTGCTGGTGCTGAAAAACAGGCTGGTTTGGGTGGTGGGAACAGGGCTTCAACCTCACTGGAGCTCAAGAGTTGGATGATGGGGGAAGAGCACCCAAGTTTGGCTGCCTGCCCATGGGCAGGGAGAAGGTCCCACCACCAGGAGAAGGTCCCACACCATGGGGAGAAGGTCCCCCACGAGGAGGTCCTGCCCAGCAGGCAGGGTGCCAAAAGCCATCGTGGCACCCAGCGTGGTCACAGCTGGCTAGGTGAAGTGACAACAGGGACCTCAAGACCTTCGTGGTGATGCATCCACCAACCACCACGGTCCTTGAGGTCCTCCATGAGTGCAGGAAGCAAAAGGGAGGCAGAATTGGGGTGAATCTGGGGCTTTTTATTAATTCCTTGATCAAATCCAGACTGAAATCCCCCCAAGGTCAAGAAGGTGGTTGAGGGCACCATAAATGAACCCAAAACTGGTCACACCACATTTCTCAGCTTTAAAATAGTCTCTGGTCCCACCAAAATGTGATCTTCAGCTGGTGGAAGGATCATGGTGACATCCCTGGTGGCACTTAAGGATACGGTGGCCCCAGTATGTGCCACCTGCTGGGCAAGATCTCCATGATGGCCAAGGGGATGAGGCAGTGGAAGTCACAGGTGGCATATTAAAGATGTGGTGGCTCCAGGATGTGTCACCTGCTGGCCAAGATCTCCTCAGTGGCACCTCAAGGATGTGGTACCCCAGGATGTGTCACCTGCTGGCCAAGATGTCCTCAGTGGCACCTCAAGGATGTGGTACCCCAGGATGTGTCACCTGCTGGCCAAGATCTCCTCAGTGGCACCTCAAGGATGTGGTACCCCAGGATGTGTCACCTGCTGGCCAAGATCTCCTCAGTGGCCAAGCGGGCGAGGCGGTGGAAGTCAAAGGTGAGATGCTTCCTCCAGAAGCGTCGGTCACGGCCAAACACTTGGGCAGGGAAACAGGGGCTGCCTGTAGGGGGTGGACAGTTGCCAGTTAGGAGAAGTCTGGAAGGTGGTGGAGATGAAGCTCAGCCTGACCTCCCCTAAAGGTTGCTCACCAATGCCATGAAAGATCCTGGCGATGGCTCTGCCGGAGAACTTCTCCTCGGGGCGGATGGCCAGGAAGTGGCAGATGTCTGCCCGGACTTGGGCCTCCTGCCCCTCTAGCTGCCAGGAGAGGACATTGGGAGGTCACCACCCTCTTCTTCCTCATCCCAAACTCACCCACAGCTCCCCAGTTAAAGATTTGCTCACTTGAGGGTCACCAAGATCTTTCGCCTCTTCCTCCTCCTCCTCCTCACAGCCATCAGGTTCCTTCTCGAAGTAGTTGCTGAGCAGAGCCTTCAACCGAGAGCTTCTCTCTTCTTCCTCCTCCTCAGTGTGAGGCCCCCAGGTCTGGAAGGCCACACTGTGCCCTGGTGTCAACCTCTTGCCCTTCCCAGTATCAGACTGGGGGGCATGGGAGGGTGGGGCCACCACAGATGGGGCTGCAGAGGTTTTGGTCTTCTCTTACCTCCGGAAGGCTCGGAAGCAGGCGCGGAGCTGGCCAAGAGCTGTCTTCTCCCTGGCCACCACCCGCTGGTGGAGGAACTCACAGACAGAGTCCAGCTCATCCGTGCTGAGGTCACCATAGGCACGGAAGTGGAAGGAGAGGTCATCAAACTCCACCAGGACCCCACTTTTCCCGTTCTTGCTACCACCTGAAGGCACCAAGAGCTGGTTGAGGTGGTGCCCAATGAGATGTGGCAACCGAAACACCCACCATCATCTGGTGGCACCATGATCTGGCACCCACCAAGACCCTGTGACACCAAGATCCATTGCCCTCCAAGCCTGGGTGCCCACCAAGCCCTGGTGCCCACCAGAGGTACCTCTCTGCAGCCGCTGGTCCCACTGGAGCTGCCGCAGGTCTCGTTTCACCAAGGCCACCTCCCAGCCCATGGAGTCACTCAAGGTGACCACATCAAACTCCAAGGAGCTTCCATGGCTCCACTCCCTCCCTTCCAGCCGCTCCCGAGCCAGGAACACGGCAACAGGTGGAGAGCTGAGGGACAGAAGATACCAAGAAATCCACCATCATCACAGCTTGGAGACACGTTCTGGATCCCACCTGCTGCAGATGGTGGTGGTGCCACAGGTGGCGGGGTTCCAACCTCTGTGCCACATCCCGCAGCTGCCGGGAGCCGCCGTAGCACTGCAGCCGGCACTGGGAGTAGGTGGGATGCAGGAGCTCCAACCAGCGCCGTGGGTGAAGCTCCAGGTAGCACAGGAGGGTCTCAATTCCTGGAGGAGAGCCAGGAGATGTGGAGGGATCTTCAGTCCCATGGGAGTCTCCAAGGGTCTCCCACCATGAGCCATCACTCACCAAGCTCTATTGCCTACCAAGGCCCATCAGCCACCAACACCTCGTGCCTGCCCACCAAGACCCTGTGACGCCAAAGACCCATCACCCACCAAAGACTCATCACCCACCATGATCTGGTACCCATCAAGCGTCCATGACGTGAAGCTGGTTGCTCCTCCTCACCTTCTTCCCATACGTCCAAGAACTCCACGGTTTGGTGGATGGGGATGGTGCGTTCGTGCATGTAGCAGACCCGTTGGTCAGTGTTCTTCTCCTCTTCCTTCATGGTCAGCTTGGAGTCCTCCATCTCCTTGTCCTGCCAGGGACACGGTGTGACATCATCAAGTGAGAGAATGGGCCCACTCCTGCCTCCTTCAGCTCCAGACCCTTCTTGTCCTCCAGAAAACTCCTCCTCCACCTCCAAGCCCTTCTCCTCCTCCACCTCCACCCCTTTCCCCTTGGAAGAAGAAGTCTTCATCCCTTCTTCCTCACCTTCATGATCTCCTGCCTTTTCTGGTGCAGCTCCAGGCACTTGCAAGGAGCAAAAACCTTCTCCACCAGCTTCTTGACGGTGAAGAAATCCAACGTGTCATCATAAATATGGCGCCGCAGTTCGTGGAGATCCCCACCCTGGTGAGACAACGATGAGAAGGCCTCCAAAACCTGGGAGAAACCTCCTCAAAAGGTCGGAGGCCCCCCTCCCAGATCCTGCAGGTGGTACCTCTGGATCCAGGAAGAGGTGGCAATGAGCTGGCTGTCCATCCCGGCCGGCTCTTCCGATCTCCTGGACGTAGCTCTCAAAGTTCTGGGGCATGTTGTAGTGGACAACACCACGGACATCAGCTTTGTCCAAGCCCATGCCAAAAGCCACCGTGGCCACCACCACGCGGAGGTGGCCGCTCATGAAGCTCTTCTGCACACGGCGACGCTCCGCAGCGGACAAGCCGGCGTGGTAAGAGTCGGCCAACCAGGTGGGATGCAGGCTCCTGGCTGGGAAGGGGTGGGAAGAGAGGGTGGGATGGGGCAGAAGTTGGGATTTTGGGGTGGTCTGGGGACACGTTGGGTCCTTCCAGGACATTTTGGGCTATTTTGGAGCATTTGGGGTTCCTCTTGGAGGAACCTTTTCAGGCCATTCTTGGTTCTTTTTGGAACATTTCAGCCCATTTTGGACTCCTTCCGGGCAATTTTGGGCTCCTTTTGGGCCATTTTAGACTCATTACAGGCCATTTTTTGATCCTTTCAGGCTACTTTTGGACCATTTTATCTCTTTCTGGGCCATTTGGGGCTCCTTTTGGGACATTTTAGGCACTTTCAGAACATTTTTGGGCTCACTTTAGCTCCTTTTGGACCACTTTGAACTCATTTCAGGCTGCTTTTGGGTCATGTTGGGCTAATTTTGGACCATTTTGGTGCCTTCTGGGCCACGTGGGGCTCATTTCAGGTCATTTTGGTCTCCTTTTGGTCTCCTTCTGGGCCATTTTGGGCTACTTTCTGAACACTTTGGGATCACTTCAGGCCATCTGAGCTCCTTTTGGATCCTTTTAAGCTAATTTCAGGCTACTTACAGACTTTTTTTTGGACTGTTTTATCTCCTTTGAGGCCATTTTGGGCTCATTTCAGGTAACTTTGGTTGCCTTCTGGGCTGTTTTAGGTCCTGTTGGGGTAATCTAGACTCCTCTTGGGCATTTACCCTTCACTTTCTTCCTCCCAGCACCACGCTGGGCTGGCTCCCTGGCTCCAGTGGGTTCCCGGAGCGCCGTTCCCTGGAGGCAGGTCCGGATGAGTGCCGCGATCCGAACCGTCTCTTCCCGCCGTGTGCAGTAGACGATGATGGAGTTGAGGTCCCCAAAACGCTCCCCTTGCAGCAGGGAGATGAGGGCCTGTGGGCAGAGAAAGGGTTGAAGGTTGCCCCCAAAGGGCTGGGATCTTCTGTCCTACAAGATCCGCTCCGAGCTCAGTAGTGGAGCAACAAATCCCAGTGTTCTCCAGAACTTCTGGCTCCAGCCCCCTCCCCTCATCTTCCAGCCCTTCTCCAGCCCTAAACCCTGAGGCTCATCCATCTCCGTCCTTGCACCTCACCTGATCCCTGTCCCTGTCCATGGAGACAGAGAGGTGGAGGTTGTGGGGCACGGCAGTGGAGCGCAGCGGGATGCCCTCCTGGGGCGGGATGCCCAGGTGCTGGGCCACGTCCCGCGCCGTGCCCAGCGTGGCAGTGGCAGTCAGCCCCAGGAAGCAGCGCACGCCCAGGCGGCCCCGCAGCACCTGCCAGGAGGAGGGGCAAAAGTGTGACCTTCTGGGACAGTCTGGGCTCCTTCTGGGCCATCTGAGCTCCTTTGGGGCATTTTGGGCTCCTTTTGGCCCCTTTCAGGCTCCTTTTAGCTGCCTGTTGGGGCATTTCAGGGTCATTTTGGCTCCTTTTGGGTAACCTGGGCAGAAGTTAAGCACCTTTTGGGAAAATTCAGGGTCCTTTCAGGCCACTTTGATCTCCTTTTTATTCACCTTTTTGGCCATTTTCTGCTGCTTTTAGACCATTTTGAGCTCCTTTTGGTCCATTTTGAGCTCCTTTTGGGCCAAGTTAGGCTCCCTTTAGGCCATTTTATCCCCTTTTGAGCTCCTTTTTGGCCATTTTGGGCTCTTATTTGGGCTATTTTATTCCCTTTTGAGCCATTTAGGCCTCCTTTTGGGCCATTTTATCTGTTTAGGGGCTATTTTTGGCTCGTTTTGGGCATTTTATCTCTTTTTGGGTTATTTTGGGCTACTTCTGGGCCATTTTGGACTCTTTTCAGGCCATTCCATTCCCTTTTGTGCCATTTTAGGCTCCTTTGAGGATATTTTATCCCTTTTGGGGCCATTCTGGGTTCATTTTAGGCTCCTTTTGAGCTATTTAATCCCTTTTTGGGCCATTCTGGACTCCTTTTAGGCACCTTTTGGGCTCCTTTCAGGCTATTTCATTACCTTTTGTGCTCCTGTTGAGTAATTTTATCCATTTTGGGCTTATTTGGGGCATTTTGGGCTGCTTTTAGGTGCCTTTTGGGGCATTTTGGGCTGCTTTTGGGTGCCTTATGGAGCATTTTGGGCTGCTTTTGGCATTTGGGGTTCCTCTGGACAGGGATTGCACCACCTCTCGCACCTTGCAGAGCCTCAGGTAACTGGGCCGGAAGTTGTGGGACCATTGGGACAAGCAGTGAGCTTCATCGATGCAGGCGAAGGCCACAGGGGGCAAGCGGTCAGCAGAGGGGAGGTAGCTTGATCCTGATCCTGATCCACCAACCAGGGCTTCAGGAGAGAGCAGCAGCACCTGCACCTCACCCTGCCTCACCTGTGGGAGCCAGGAACACCGGGATCAGGGGTATGGCAGCACCAGGACCATCTCACTGGTCCTTCCCTGGAGATTCCAGAGCTCTCACCTTCTCCATCACTGCTTCCCGTTGGGATTTGGCCATGTTGGAGTGGACACAGGCAGCTTTCAGGCATGGTGGCAGCCCTGAGACCTAGAAGAGAAGCCACAGCAGTCTCTGGTGACCAGGGGTGTAGCCAGAAGTGGCTGGCCTGGGAAAGCTGGGCTAATCAAGTGGTACCTGGTCATCCATGAGGGACACCAGTGGGGAGACAACCAAGGTGATGCACTTGGAGCGCTTGTGGTAGAGGTAAGCAGGGAGCTGGTAGCACAAGGACTTCCCCATCCCCGTCGATAACACCACCAGTGTGGACAGACCTGATAGAACAAGGGTTGGAGACATCACCTGGGGACAATCCAGCTGCCTCTCAGGGACCCTGAACTCCATGGAGATGGTGGGGACACCAAACCCACCTGAGAGGATCCTCATGATGGCTACCTCCTGGCCTGGACGGAAGGAGCTGTAGCCCAGGGCGTTCAGAGCCTTGATCACCTCAGCTGGGGTCTCTGTGAGGACAAAGACATGATGTAGGGGGGGGACAAGAGGGGATGTGAGGGGACAAAGCCCCTTGGCCTCACCTTGGATGGTCCCTGGCTCATAGAGGGGCTCCACAGGTGCAGGGGGAGCGGGTGGCTCGTACGTTGGTCTCCTCACATCCAGGTAAGTTTGTATCTCCAAACTCAGCCCACTGCTTCCACTCTCTGCCAGGGATGAAGGTGGAAAAGTTGGGATCCACAGGTGGCAATTCCCACCCTGTTCCAGGACGGCCCAGAAAGAGTCCCAAATGGCCCCAAAAGCACCTAAAAGGAGCCCAGGATGACCAAAAAAGGGATAAAATGGCCCCAAAGGATCCCAAAATGGCCCAGAAAGGGATCAAAGGGCCTAAAAGGAGCCAAAGTGACCTCAAAGGCACCCAAAAGGAGCCTAAATTAGCCAAGGAAAGATAAAAGGGCCCCAGAAAGACCCCAAATGGCCCAAAAGGAGCTCAGAATGGCCCAAAAGGCACCTAAAAAGGACCCCAAATGAGTCCAGAAGCACCCCAAAAGGAGTCCAAAATGGCCCAAAAGGTGAATGAAGTGTCCCAAAACATCCCAAAAAGTGTCTAAAATGGCCAGAATCACCTTAGAATGGTCCAAAAAATGATCAAATGGCCTGAAAGGCATCTAAAAAAGAGATAAATTGGCCCAGAAGGAGTTGTTGGTCTGAAAGGAGTTCAAAATAGCCTGAAAAGCAATCAAAAAGAGCCCAGAATGGCCAAAAAAAAGGGATAAAATGGTGCAAAAGGAGAGCAAAATGGCACAAAAAGGCATAAAACCCACAAATGGAGCCCAGAGTGGCCTGAAAGGAGATGAAATGATCCAAAAGGACCTAAAAAAGGCCCCCAAAGGGGTAAAACGGTCCAGAAGAAACCCAAAGCAGACTTCCCAGGAGCACAACCTTCCCACAGGGATAGAGAAATGCTCCCAGAGCAGGTCAGGCCTCACCAGAGAGCTCTGGGCAGACGCTGTTGGTCCGACGAGCCACCTCCTCCAGCGTGGGAAGTGGAGGCTCTTCTTCCTCCTCTTCCTTTTCACCACTGTGGTTGCTCTCCACCGGCAGCACATCAGGAGTCATCCCTGCCAGGGAGGAATCACAGCCCTCCTCAAATCCAAGAGCCCAGCAGGGCTTCCCTCAGCATGCTCTCCCTGCTCCCAGCTCTTCCTCACCTCGCCCTGGGCAGGCTGAGGCCCAGTGGCCGGTACCGCCGCAGCGGAAGCAGAGGTCGGAGCTGCGGCCCAGGGCTGCAGAGCTGCTCCACTTCCTCTGCCACTTCTGCTTCTGGGCCTGTGAGGGAAGAGGCAGGGAAATGAGGGGGAGAAATGAGGGAAAAATTGAGAGGAAAGTGTCCTCCCTACTCTAGTCATGAGGTCTGTGGTGACAGGTTGGACTCAAGGATCTTTGAGATCTCTTCCAACCTTAGGAATACTGAATACTGACACTGAAATCGAGAGAAAATCCAAGGGGAAAAGGCAAGAGAAAGGGCAAGGAAAAGAGGCAGGGGGAAAAAAAACAAGATAAAAATCAAAGAAAAAATCCAGGGGGAAAAGGCAAAGGGAAAAGCAAGGGGGAAACTAAGACAGTCAAAGGGAAGCCAAGGAGGGAAATCGAGAGGGGGAATCAGTGGGAAGTTTAAATAAAATCAAGAGGAATCAAAGGAAGAAGAGAAAACAAAGGGAAGTGAGGTTTAAAGAGAGGACAATGAAGGTGAAATAAAGGTGAAACCACGGGAAAGAAAGGAAAACGAAGTTGCCTAAGTGGGAAACAAAAGGCACTCCAGGAGGGGCCGGGGCCAGGCCCTTACCTGCCTGCGGAGCCACTGCCCGCGCAGGGCGAAGCCGCGGACGTGGGACCTGCTCTTCAGGTTGAGCCGCACGAAGTTGCCGCGGCTCAGCCGAGGGGCTCTGGGGAGAGAGGAGCTGAGTGTGGGCTGGGTGGGAAACGACCTCTCAGGTCATTGAGTCCAACCATCAACCCAACCCCACCATGGCCACTAAACCATGGCCCTCAGCACCACATCTCCGTGGCTCTGAAACCCCTCCAGGGATGGGGACTCCACCGCTGCCCTGGACAGCCTGGGCTAAGCCTGGACAACCCTTCCATGATCAGATCCCCCGGTAGAACCTTCTCACCCTGCAGCAGCTCAACACTCCCATCCAATTTAGTGTCATCTCCCAACCAAAGGTGCTCCATCCTCATTCCTCAAAGGTCCTCAATCCTCTCCTCAGAGGAGGAGACTCAGGGGTGACCTTATTGCTCTCTACAACTGCCTGAAGGGAGGCTGTAGACAGGCAGAGGTTGGTCTCTTCTCCCAGGCAACCAGCACCAGAAGAGGACACAGTCTCAGGCTGTGCCAGGGGAGGTTTAGGCTGGAGGTTAGGAGGAAGTTCTACACAGAAAGAGAGATTGCCCATTGGAATGGGCTGCCCAGGGAGGTGGTGGAGTCACCATCACTGGAGGTGTTCAGGAGGAGACTTGATGGGGTGCTTGGTGCCATGGGTTAGTTGATTAGGTGGTGTTGGATGATAGGTTGGACACGATGAGCTTGAAGGTCTCTTCCAACCTGGTCTATTCTATCCTATCCTATCCTATTGTGATGAATATACTGGTGATTTGTGTCAAAATTATAAGACTTAGAGTGCACTGGGATTAAGGGTCAGGATCTTGTGAGGCCTGTTTAGAGGGTAAAGGGAAAGAAACCTATCTTGCAGACTTGCAAGGACACTGTCTGGTTAATTGGAGACACCATGGCTGAGAAGGAGCTGTCTTAAAGATAAACATTCAGAACTAGGAATTTGTTTTCTTCAGATAAGAAGCCTGCACAATTGGGCAGGCGTGAAAGTGGATGCCTTGACCCTTACCACACTGAATGTAGGGAGAAGGGATTTGTCCACCTATTCTAAGACTCATTATCATATGCCTGCCTTCTATTTAGCATAAGATTGCCTAGGTAGATGATGTAACTATATAAGATGAAGAAAAACTATTGTAAGGCTGCTGTGGAGGTGAAGTTTTGACCCCTCCCAAGCCCAGTGCACTGCTTTGCTTGCTGATATTGCTTTTATTGCCTTTTTACAACCTTTTAGTGCCAATAAATCAGTTACCAAAAACTTTTACCTGGAGTCATCTATAACACTATCCTATCCTATCCTATCCTATCCTATCCTATCCTATCCTATCCTATCCTATCCTATCCAGCATCCACAGAATGGCTTTGAGGGGCAGAATCACCATGTTTCACCCCCAGAATGCCACCAAAGACAACAAGGAGCCTCAGGGCTCAACAAGGAGCCTCAAACATGATGACAAATAAGAAAACTGGGCTAAAAATCCCTCCCAGATTGCTTGCTTCCCACCCCAAATAACAGCAAGAAAGCAGGACTCAGGGAGAAAGCAGCTGGTGCTTCAGCACCTACCTGGCAGCACTGGCTCCACGGGTGACTCTGGGCTTCTTCTTCTTCTCCCCTTCCTCCTCTATCTCCCCCAGGATGTTCTCTGAGGGGTATGGCACCTTCTTGCTCTCCACTTGGCTTGCTACACGCTCCTCCACCACCTCCTCCTCCTCCTCCTCCTCCTTGCTTTGCTTCAGCTCCTTGGCAGCAGCAAATGCTGCCTGGGTTGAGCTTTGGCAGCATCTCTGGAGCTTTGCCGGTGCCCCCACGTTGTCTGCCCCATCTCCACGTGGCCTTTTCCTCATGGAGTCTCCCACCAACACTCCCCCCCCACCTCCATCCTGCTTCCAGGGGGCCTGTTTGGTTTCTCCCTGCACCAATGTGTCCCCCAGCGCTGTCCCTTTGTCACCAAGTGTCCCCTGGCACCTCTGCAGCCAGGCAGGATCCAGTGAGCCCAGTCTCTGTGCCACTGTCTGCTTCAGGTGCTGGAATTTACCGGGAGGGGGTGTCTGGGGGGGTGTCAAACCTGCTGTGAGTATGATGGGGGCCAGCCCTGACACTGAGGGAGGAAGGACAAGGTCTCCTGCCTCATCTTCCTCGCTCTGTGAAGGCACCAGGGGTGGGGCCTTGTCACTTGTCCCCAAATCTGGCTGAAGTTTGGAGACAGTTGGGGTCCTCCTGGGAATTGGGGTCCTCCTTGGGGTCAGAGGTGTCTCCTGGTGGGCATGGAGGAAAGAGAGATGTGGGTCAGATTGTCCTCCAAAGCTCCTCACCCCACATCCAAAACCAGATGGGACCTGCCCCGGGGTTTGGGAGTGCTCCACAGCCCTGGTTAAGAGTGAGGGGGGACTCTGGTAGGAGAGAAATGATTGTGGGGGGGTCTGGCAATAGAGGGATGAGATTTGGGGGGGGGAGATCTGGCAATGAGGGGAAACTTCAAGGGGCTTGGGCAGGAGGGGAACAATTTGGGGGCTCTAGCAAGGAGGAGCTGAGATTTTGAGTGCCTCTGGTGAGGAGGGGGGTTGCAATTTTGGGGGTCTCTGGTAGGGGAAGAATAATTTTGAGGGGCTTGGGCAGGAGGGGGATGAGATTTTGAGCAGCTCTGTCGAGGTGGGATGGCATTTTTGGGGGTCTCTGGCAGGAGGAGAACAATTCTGGGGCGCTTGGGCAGCAGGGGAATGATTTTGAGGGTCTCTGGCAGGAGAGGGGATGCAAAGGGTGAGGAGAAGCTTGAGGGGAAGCTTGTCCCACCCATCCCTGACCTTGCCAGCAGCTGCCAGGTTGGATTTCAGCTTCATGCCATAGAACTGGGCAGAGGCTTTGGGCACGGCACGGGCATGGCAGCTGGGCCTGGGGGCTCTGGGCTGGCGGTTCAGGTGTGCACCCCAAAACCCGGAGTCTGGCACCTGGAACGAGACCTCAGACCCTGAAATTCAACCCCAGCATCTGGGAAATGCCAACTTTTCAATCCCCAAAACCAGCTCAAATTGAAAGCTTTGCATCCCCAAACCTGAGCAATGTGACCCCCTGCATCCCCAAACCCTTTTCAACCCACCCCCAAAATCTGTGAAATCCAAACCTCTGCACCCCCAAATCTGTTCAATTTGAGCCTCTTCATCCTCAAACCTGCCCAACTGGAACATTTTCATCCCCAAACCTGTTAAAGCTACACTTTTCCATCTCCAAACCTGCTAAACCTGAAGCTGTGTGGCCCCAAACATGATAAATCCAAATGTTCACACCCCCAAATTTAGGCCATCCAAACTTTTTCATCCCCTCCTCCCCCCACCCCAAAAATATTAAATCCAAGACTTAAAATCCCCAAACCTATTAAAGTCCAAACTTTAAAATCCTCAAACTTCCTAAATCCAAACATTTTCCTCCCCAGCCCTGCTAAATCCAAACTGTTACCTCCCCAAACCTTTTAAATCCTAAGCCCTGCTAAATCCAAACCTGTCCATCCCAAATCTTTCTGAATCCAAACTTCTCCAACCCCCAACCAGCACAACCCAAACTTTTCTGCCCCCAAACCTGCTAAATCCCAACTTTTCCACTCCAAAACTTCCAGAATCCCAACTTTTCTACCCCCAAACCTGCTAAATCCAAACTTCCCCCCTCCCAGACCTCCAGTGCAGGGTGGATCTCAGGGGGTTTGATGCTGCTGGAGACAAAGCCCCAAGCCCCAAAAGGGGATTTCTCTGGTACCTTCTCCATGGCTGGAGTCTCCTGATGTTCCTGGGGGCTGGGAGAGCTGATCCTGCTTGGATCCATCTCCTCCTTCTGCTGTTTCAGTGTCTTGTACTCCTTGTAGAGCCCTGGGGTGATTTGGGGGACATTCTGGTCCTTACTGGGGAACCACAGCAGCTCCCACCCAGCTGTATCCCCAGAGAAGCTCCCCCCTCTGTGGTGAGGGTTTGGGTTGGGACAAGGGGTGCCCCCCACCCAAAAGCACCCACAGCTTCACCTAGGACCCCAGAAGACTTTTCTGGGTGGGTGGTGGGGGGGGCAGGGTTGACACTCACCTCTGATGTCCTCTGGAGCCTCCTCGACGTCAGCCTGCAAGGAGAAGAATCCTTGACCCAGGGGTGCCAAGTCCAGCACCAAACCATGGCCCTCAGCACCACATCTCCAGGGCTTTTAGAACCCTCCTTGACAAACCTTCCCACGAAGGAACTGTCCTTCAGTCCAACCTATTCCTTTCCTGGAGCAACTCCAGGCCATTTCCTTGTCCCATCAGTTAAATCCCCCTGCCTGGCTCCAGCCTCCTGGCAGGGAGTTGTAGAAAGCCAGAAGGTCTCTCCTCAGCCTCCTTTGCTCCAGATCAAACCCCTCCAGTTCCCTCAGCTTCTCCTCAGATGTTCTCCAGATCTTTCTCCGGGTTCCCCATGCCCTCCACCGGCTTCCCTGCCCTGCTCTGGGCCTGCTCCGCCCCTCGGGGTCCCCTGGGGAGCGAGGAACACAAAGCCGACCGCAGCAGTGCCCCAGCACGGGGGGATGATGATGGCCTTGCTCCTGCTGCTCCTACTGGAAGTGACTTAAGCCTTAGGGAATTCATAGTACCATAGTGTCAGTCAGGGTTGGAAGGGACCACAAGGATCCTCCAGTTCCAACCCCCCTGCCATGGGCAGGGACACCCCACACTAGATCAGCCTGGCCACAGCCTCAGCCAGCCTGGGCTTAAACACCTCCAGGGACAGGGCCCCAACCACCTCCCTGGACAACCCATCCCAGGGCTTCACCACTCTCATGGGGAAGAACTTCCTCCTCACCTCCAGCCTGAATCTCCCCACCTGCAGCTTCATTCCATTCCCCCTAGTCCTATCACTACCTGAGATCCTGAGCAGTCCCTCCCCAGCCTTCCTGTAGCCCCCTTCAGATCCTGGAAGGCCACAATGAGGTCACCTGGGAGCCTTCTCTTCTGCAGACTGAACAGCCCCAACTCCTTCAGTCTGTCCTCATAGGAGAGGTGCTCCAACCCTCTGATCATCCTCGTGGCCCTTCTCTGGACACCTTCCAGCACCTCCACATCCCTCTTGTAACAGGGGCTCCAGAACTGGACACAGTACTCCAGGTGGGGTCTCCCCAGAGCTGAGCAGAGGGGGAGGATCACCTCCCTTGCCCTGCTGGCCACACTTCTCCTGCTGCAGCCCAGGCTCTGGTTGGCTTTGCGGGCTGCAAGTGCACACTGAGAGCTCCTGGTGAGCTTCTTGTCCACCAGCACCCCCAAGGCTCTCTCCTCAGGGCTGCTTTCCAGCCAGTCCCTGCCCAGCCTGGGTTTGTGCCTGGGATTGCCTCCACCCAGCTGCAGGACCCTGCCCTTATGGAAAAGCCCTACGGAAAGTCCTGCAGAGCTGCGGCCAGGCTCTGCCTGGGACCCTCCCTGGGCTTTAACGTCGCGGCAGAGGCAGGGACCGTACTGGGGGGACGCCAATGGGATCCCAGTGAAGGGGCAGAACCACCCCTGAGGCTTCCCCACTCCACCCGGGGGCAGCCCAGAGCCCACCACCAGCACGGGAAGGGCTCGGCCCCTTCCCTCCCCACCTGGCTGGGCTTCCTCTGCCGCTCCCGGAAGAAATCCGCTTCCCACCGCTTCAGCAGGGCCTTTACTTCCTGCTGCCGCTCCATGGCAGCCATAACGAGCCTGGGGCCGGTTCTCTGGGGTCTCAGGGACCGGGAGCCCCCCGGCCAGGGAGACTCAAGGGGCCGGGCCTCAGGGCGGCGAGAGAGCGAACTTCCCGCTCCCGCCGCACTTCAGCCAATGGAAAGAGCGGAAATTCTGACGGATAGCGTCCGAAGCCAATGAGAGGGTGAGAGGCCCTAGCATCAGGGACGGACGGAGTCAAGCCCGCCTCCATTGGGGATGGCGCTCTCTGATTGGTAGAAGGAGGGGATGGGGCGGTATCGCGTAGTCCCGGAAGTGCGGCGGGGAGGGGACTGGCCTAGGAGGGGACTGGCCTAGGAGGGGACTGGCCTAGGAGGGGACTGGCCTAGGAGGGGACTGGCCTAGGAGCGGCCTGGCCTAGGAGCGGCCTGGCCTAGGAGGGGACTGGCCTGGTCTAGGAGCGGCCTGGTCTAGGAGCGGCCTGGCCTAGGAGGGGACTGGCCTAGGAGCGGCCTGGCCTAGGAGCGGCCTGGCCTAGGAGGGGACTGGCCTAGGAGCGGCCTGGCCTAGGAGCGGCCTGGCCTAGGAGCGGCCGTGAGTGAGTGAGGGGCGGTGGGGATCTCCATCTGGGGGGGCGGGGGAGATCGTCGCGATTGTAACGGGGGGAAGTGGGTTAGAGGGGCTGTGGGGCGTTCCTGCGAGGGTAAGAACCGCGTTAGGAGAGTACGGGGAGAACTGGGTTGGCGGCGCGGCCCCTGTAGTGGGGGAGGGTGGATTATGGGGCTGTGGGGAGTCCGTGTAATGGGTGGGCTGGGTTTGGAGGGTCCCTGACATGAGGGGAGCTGCGTTGGGGGGAGGGGGGGGGAGGTGTGTCCCTGTAATGGGGTAACTGGGTTAGGGGGGCCCAGCGATGGGGGGGAACTGGATTATAGGGGTGTTGGGTGTCCCCATAATGGGAGGGCCAGGTCTGGGAGGAACTACTTGGGTTAGGGATCCTGCCCCTTTGTTGGGGGTCTCTACCCTCCTGCCATGGGCCCCTGTGGTGTGTGGATGTCTTGGCTCAGGGGTTACCACGAGACTGACTTTTTGCCGTAAGGCCACCCCACGACCCGAGCAAGGCTTCCCTCCCAGCCTCACCAGCAACTTGTGTCCTCCCCCCCTCACTGCCAGGTGCCAGCATGGACTCCTTGTTGTTCCTCTGCGCTCGCCGCTTGGTGAGCCACGAATCCGACTTCCGCCGCACCCTCAGCACCCTCCCCAGCGAGCTCTACCCTGTCCTCTTCAGCGCTGCCTTCTTGGACAGCCGCACCTTGGTGGTGCGGGATTTGGTGGCCGCTTGGCCCTTCCCAGTCCTCAGCTTCCAGCGGTTATTGGCTCACCTGGACCATCACCTTCAGCATCACCCCAAGGGGCTACCGAGGAAGCTCTGTGTCCAAGCTACCATCTTGGCCGTTGTGGCACATCTCCACCAGATGTTGGAGGAGCCTGCGAGGTGGGTGCCAAACTCTTGCCAGGATGGGCAGGAGACATTTTCTTCCTCCTGAGGGATATGGAGGTGCCCTGGAGCTGGTGGTGGGAAGATGTTGGTGAGGTTGGGGGGAAAGCAAACCCAATACCCTCACCTTGCCTTGGGCTGGGGGGAGGCTGATGGTTGCCCCTGTCTCACCGGTTCCTTCTTGTTGTTCAGCGAGAGGCGGTGCTGCCTGCGGGTGCTGGACATGATGGATCTGCCGGACGACGACGCCCGTGGTGGCCCAGAAGGGATGAGCCTGTGGTCTGGCACTGTGGCTTTAGCCAAAGCTTGTCTGGAGGTCTCCAAGCACCAAAACGAGCACCTGAAACGTGGCTCCAAACGTTTGAAAGGTCCCTCGGGAGCTTTGGAGGCTCCACAGCCCTTCGGCGTGGAGATCCGCGCTGACCTCTTCGTCAACAGCACGTCCTTCGCCGTCCTACGAGATGCTCTGCAGGCCAACGCCACCTGCTTGCTGCGCCTCAGGTGCAGGGACTTCCACGCCGAGGAGCTGTCTGTGGGCAGCACCGTGACCCTGCTGGACTCCCTGGACGCCTGTGGCGTGCGGCGCATCGATCTCCGCTTCAACAACCTGGGACTCTCCGGCCTCTGCGTGGTCTTGCCACACCTCACCAGGTTCCCCAACCTCCTCAGCCTTCGCCTGCCCTACAGCAACGTTGATGTGCGGAGGTTCGTGTCGGGGACGGATGCCAGCCTCCGGCGGCTCGCCGGCCAGCTGGGGAGTTTGCTGAGGCTCAAGGAGCTCAACTTTGGGTCTTCCAGGCTTTCAGGGAACCTCCAGTACCTTCTCAGGTAAGGTTTTGGTAGAGCTGGTCCTCAACTGGCTCTTTTCATAGAGTCATCTTGGTTGGAAAAGGCCTCTGAGAGTCCAGCCTTCAACCCAACACCACCATGGCCCCAAGTTCCACAGCCACGTTTCTTGAACACCTCCAGGGATGGTGACTCCACTATTTCCCTGGACAACCTGTTCCAATGCCTGACCTCTCTTTCACACCATGATGAGGGAATCATCCCCATGATGAGGTTTAATCCATTAGTGTGGTGCCATCTTTGGTGTGAGCTCACAGCTCCTTCTTGGTTAAGGTTTTGGTGGAGTTGGTCCTCAGCTTGCTGCTTCCATGCTGTGGTGGGATGGGACCCAGGTGGATTTGCCTTTGGCAATCTGGGGATCATCTCCATGGTGAGATTTATCTATCAGTGGGTCCATCCCAGCATGGTGCCAGCTTTGGTGTGAGCTTATGGCACCTTCTCAGGCTTTTGGTGGAGCTGGTCCTCACCTTGCTCTTTCCGAGCCGCGGTGGGGAGCGACGCGGGTGGCAATCTGGGCATCACCCCCATGATGAGGTTTAATCCATTGGTGGGTCTGTGCCAGCTTTGGCGCGAGCTCACGGCACCTTCTCACCCTGGCAGTGACCTGCAGACTCCCCTGGAGAGCCTGGAGCTGGCTTTTTGCTCCCTGCTTCCCGAGGACCTCAACTACCTTCGGAACAGCTTCCACGCTCCGGCGCTGCGGAAGCTGGACCTGAGCGGCCACGATTTCACTGAAGCTCTGCTCCAACCTCTGCGGCAGCTCCTGGAGAGGATCTCAGCCTCGCTTCTCCACTTGGACCTGATGGAATGCCGGCTGACAGACTCCCAGCTGGACGAGCTGCTGCCGGCGCTGTGCCGTTGTTCCCAGCTGCGGTGCTTGGGGCTTTTTGGCAACCTCTTCTCCACGACAGCGCTCAAACTCCTGCTGGAGAAGACCGTGGTGCTCCCCTACCTTCGCCTCGTCATCTACCCCTACCCCCTGGACTGCTACATCACCAACCACCTGCGGCCCCCCTCGGGCTCTGGCTGGTTCTTTGAGGACGCGGTGGACAGGGCGCGTTTTGCTGCGGCCAAGGCCGAGTTCTGCAAGCTGCTGGTGAAGCTTGGTAGATCTGATGCTGTCTGGACCAGCAGCCTGCCTCGGCACGGGGCCTCTGACTACTTTGACTTGTAGCTTGGTGACTGCGGCGTCCCCGTGTGTCTTGCCTCTCCTATCTTTGGTGTCTCCCTCCTCATCCTGGTGCTTTTTTGCACCATCTCACTGTTGCTGGCACGGATTCCCCTGGCAGTGCCTCGCTGCAGGTTGAGGCCACCGTGTGCCAAGCAGTGACCCTGGTTCAGCAGCACAAGGACTCTGGTTAATAAAGTTCCCACCAGGCAGGAGGTGATGTGGTGACCATGGTGCTGCGAAGGGGCAGACCCCATGGGAATGCTGTGCTCCTGCCTTGGCACCCCCAAACCCCTCCTGTACCCCACATCCTGGGGAGTTCTTGGTGTTGAGTAAATGACAAAGCTCGGCCAAAGGGGAATTCAGTGAGTCTTTAATGGGGGTTATGGTCACTGTGGTGGCACCCATGGTGCCGTGGCAGCACTCACAGCACTGTGGTGGCACCCACTATGGCAGCATCCACCCACCATCATGGCACCCACCATGCAGCACCCACCCCATCATCATAACACCCATGAGGGCAGTGCCCACCTTATCAGGGCAGTATCCACCCCACCATGGTAGCATTCAACCATCATCTCACCTACCAGAGCAGTACCTGGCCCACCTTGGTGGCATCCACTGTGCCAGCACCATATCACCATTGTGGCACCCACCATGACAGCAACCTCCCTACCACTGTGGCACCCACCATGACAGAACCCACATCATGGTGGCATGTTCCATGGTGGCACCCACCGTGCCAGCACCCACCCCACAGCACCCTCTCTTCCATCGTGACCCGGTGCCAATCTCCACCACCCCTCACCACAAAGCTGCCGGTGACATTTGGGACGCCCCCACCTCATCCCTGCCGCGGTGCCAGGGGCACAGCCGCTGTCTCCTCATCTCCATTGGCACCCAACAGTGGCAGCAACTCCCCGGTGAGCAGGTACCGCTGCCCCTCCCAGTTGAAATGCGTTGGGGGCTGCTCAGGGCCCTGCTCATACTGGAAACAGGAGCTCCACTCCACCGCCAGCGCTGACCTCACCAGGCCCACGCCGCCCGCTCTGGCCGGCGCTGGGTGGTAGAGCCGCCCGTTCCCCGGTGCCATCGCCAGGCTCTGCGGCTGGAAGGGCACCGCCAGGCTCTGGCCGCCGCCGCAGTAGGAGAGGAGCTGGCTGGCGTTGGGGCCGGGCAGGAGCTGGGTGAAGACCAGGGGTCGGTCCTCGCAGCGCAGGAAGTTGCGCTCGCGGCCGCAGCGCGACAGGAAGGGGAAGTGGCTCTCGTAGCGCCCGCTGCGGTTGGGCTCCAGCCGCTTGAAGAAAAAGCTGAGGAAGGCCACATCTGCAGGGGAGAGAGGGGTGGAGGCACCTCACCAACCTGCCCCACCCAGGGGGAATTCAACCCCAGTGGGGAAGGGGGGCTTGGTGGTGGGAGATCATTTCAGGGCATAGTTTGGTGATGGGACCCCACTTCAGGGGGTTATCTGGTGCTGGGATGCCGTGTTGGGGTGGTCTTACAGTGGTGGGATGCCACGTTGGGAGATCATTTGGTGATGGGACATAGTTTGTGGGGGTTGGTTGGTGGTGGGACCCCGTTTTAGGGAGTCATTTGGTCCCCAATTAAGGCACAATTAAAATCAGACCGAATTAAGGATGGGATCCTAATTAATGCTGGATCTCAGCTAAGGATCAGACCCACATTAAGAATCAAATCCAATTATGAATCAAATCCCAATTAAGAATCAGATCCCAATTATGAATCAAATCCAATTAAGAATCAGATCCCAATTATGAATCAAATCCCAATTATGAATCAAATCCAATTAAGAATCAGATCCCAATTAAGAATCAGATCCCAATTAAGAATCAGATCCCAATTAAGAATCAGATCCCAATTAAGAATCAGATCCTGAGATCTCAGCTCAGGATCAGATCCTGATTAAAGACTGGATCTCAGTTAAAGATCAGACCCCAGCTAAGGATCAAACCCCAGTTAAGGATTGGGTCCTGAGATCTCGATGATATTCTGACTAAAGGTAAGATGCCAATTAAGACTAATTAAGCATCATAAAGGAACCTCACAATCAGCCTGCAGTTAAGGATCAGCTCCCAGTCGAGTATCACAATAGGATTAAGGATGGGACCCCAATTAAAGATGAGACCCCAACGAAGGCTTTAATCCTGATAAGGATCAGACCCTAATTAAATCTTAGACCTTGACTGAGGACAAGACTTTAATTAAGGCTTCCATCCCGATTGAAGATGAGACCCTAATTAGGGCTCCTATCTCAATTAGTGCTCACCCCTCGCTTATCAACAGCAGCCCCATTAAGGGCCAGGAGGAGCAAACCCGTGGCAGGGAAATCAGCGATTTTGGGTCATTCCGGGGGAGTGGTTCTACCTTTGAAGCAAGTGATGAAATTCTTCACTTTGGTGTCATCCAGGAAAAGCTGCAAGAAATGGGCAAAGACCCCTCAAAACCCCGTTCCGGCCAGCAGCCGGCTCTCCCCCTCCGAGGACCCCCCGGCTCCGGCCCCGGGAGGCAGCGGGGCCGCTGCTGAGGTTGAGGCGGAAGGCCGTGGCCAGGCCCGCAGCGGGGCTGGTCGGGTCGCGGTACCTGCCCCTGATGATCGATGTAGTAGAAATACTCCCGGATCCGCGGCTCGGGGCTCTGCCCTTGTTGGTAAACCAGCCCGGGCGCCGCCGTCCCGTAGGCCCTAGGGAGGAGGCGAAAGTAACGGGCCGCTCGTATTGTCATGGTGGTAGCGGGCCCGGGGACCGGAAGTCATGCCGGAAGTGGCGCCCTGATGGACCGCTCCGGGTGGAACCTGTTGCCCGCCGGAACCCAGAGCCCCCATAGACACCCACAGACTATAGACACACAGAGCCCCCTATAGACACCCACAGACTATAGACACACAGAGCCCCCATAGACACTCAGAGCCCCCTATAGACACACAGACTATAGACACTCAGAGCCCCCTATAGACACCCAGAGCCCCCTATAGACACATCCCCTGCAGGGATCCTGAGCCCCTACAGATAACCACAACCCCTTGTGGCATATTGGGGTCTATAGGTGCGTGTGGTTGCCCATATATCCCCCATAAGGGATGCACTGGCCAGGCTGGGGGCTCTACAGACCCCCATGGGGGATGCACTGGCCAGGCTGGGGGCTCTACAGACCCCCATGGGGGATGCACTGGCGAGGCTGGGGGCTCTACAGACCCCCATGGGGGATGCACTGGCCAGGCTGGGGGCTCTACAGACCCCCATGGGGGATGCACTGGCGAGGCTGGGGGCTCTACAGACTCCCATGGGGGATGCACTGGCGAGGCTGGGGGCTCTACAGACTCCCATGGGGGATGCACTGGCGAGGCTGGGGGCTCTACAGACCCCCATGGGGGATGCACTGGCGAGGCTGGGGGCTCTACAGACCCCCATGGGGGATGCACTGGCGAGGCTGGGGGCTCTACAGACCCCCATGGGGGGATGCACTGGCGAGGATGGGGGTTCTACAGACCCCCATAGGGGATGTATGGCCTGGGGGAGCTTCCATAGTGGGGTATGACCCATATATGCCCCTACAGGGCTTGTATGGCCTGGGTGGGGGGGTGCCGAGTTCCCTATGGACCATACAGAGCACCCTGCAGGCCCTTATAGCCTCTACAGAGCCCCCACCTCCCCAGCCCTCCCCCCGCCCCAGGGACCGCGCTGCTCTCCATAGGTCGTCTCCATACGTTGCTTTATTCACACGCCGGGATTGGTGGGTTTGGGAGGGGTTAGGGAGGGGTGGGCGGGTCTTCTATACATCCCCCAATCAGAAGGGCCCCCCCTCCCCTTACGCCACGCCCCCAGCCCCCCGGGGCGGGATCGGGGGGGGTGGGAGGGATGTTTTTTGTCCCTTATAGAATTTTTTCTGCCTTTTAAAACAATAAATAAACCCAAAATGGGGCAAAAAGGGACTGAAACGGGGGCTGGGGGGGGGGGGGGGTTTAATGAGTGTTACTTAACTGGAAACTGGGGGGGGGGGGGAGTAGGAACCCCCCTGGCACCGTGTTTTTGTGTGTCCCCCCCATCCCCTGGCAGTGAGCAGAGCTGGGAGGTAGCGTTGGGTGACCCCTCCAAACTCTGGGGACCACCCTCCTTTCTGGGGGTACCCCCATTTGTGGACATCCTCCACCTTGGGTGACCCCCTCAGCCCTGGGGTGCTCCTACCTGGGGGACCCCTCTCACCTTGGGGACTCCTCTCCCCTCACACCTTGGGGACCCCTACTTTGGGTGCTGCAACCTTAGGGACTCCCCCTTCTGGAGACAGGCCCCTGGGGATGAACCTGCACCCCACCCCCATATTTTGGGTGCCCACAACTCTAGGGACCCCCTCCCACTCAGACCCAGGGTTCTTGGGACCACCCTGGAGACTGCACCCCACCATCCTGGGTGCCCCCCACCCTGGGGTGCTCCTGCTCTGGTGCCCCCCAATCCTGAGGACCACCCATTCTGGTGACTCCCCCATCTCTGGGGACCCCCCATCTTGGAGACTCCCAATTTGGGGTGACCCCCAATCCCTCTCCCCCTCCCAGGGACTTTTCCCTCTGGGGACCACCCTGGAGTCACTCCCCCCCTTCATCTTGGGTGCCCCCCACCCCAGAGTGCTTATGCTCTGATGACCCCCAACCCTGAGGACCCCTATTCCAGGACCTCCCCATCTTGGAGATCCCCACTTGGGGGACATTCCCCCCTGCCCAATTGCTTAATTAGGGGGGGTCCTAATTAATAACTCCTATAGATCTCGATCCTCTGATGGGTGCCTATGCAGCAGGTGCCACCCACCTGCCCAATGGGTGCCCACCATGGTCCCACTTGGCCCTGAAGGCACTTGGGGGGCATCTGTGGGGTGGGGGACACCTCCTAGATGGGGTGTGGGGGGGTTCCAGTGGTGGGAATGGGAGAGAATGAGAGGAGGTCAGGTGGGTGGTGCAGTGCAGGAGGAGCAGGAGATGATGATGGGTGCCAAGGTAGGTCCAGGAGGACCTGATGATGGGTGCCAAGATGTGTCTAAGAAGACCAGGAGATGATGGGTGGGCCAGGAGCAGGAGATGAGTACCAAGATGGGCTGAGCAGCTCTTGGAGGAGATGATGGGTACCAAGATGGGTCTAAGAGGCCCAGGACATAACAAGTTAACCAGGAGCAGAAAGAGATGTGTGCCAAGGTGGATTTGAACAGGACCTGGAGGAGATGATGGGCCCCAGGATGGGTTTAAGGAGATCAGGAGATGATGGGTAGACCAAGAGCAGGAGGAGAGGGGTGCCAATGTGGGTTGGACAGGACCAGGAGGAGATGATGGGAGATGACCCAAGATGGGTCCAGTAGGGTCAAGCACAGATGAGGGGCACCAAGATTGGTTGGGCAGGACCTGGAGGAAATGAGTGCCAAGACAGATTGGTCAGGACCTGGAGAAGATGATGGGGACTGAGATGTGTCCAGGAGGACAAGGAGGTGATGAATGCCAAGATGAGTTGGCCAGGAGAATGAGATGAAGGGCACCAAGATGGGCCCAGTAGAGTCAAGCAGAGATGAGGGGCACCAAGATGTTGGGCAGGACCAGGAGATGATGAGTGCCAAGGTGGGTTCAGGATCTGGAGATGGGTGCTGAGATGGGTGCCAGGATTGGTCCAGGAGAACAAGATGATGGGTGCCATGATGGGCTGGCTAGGAGCAGGAGGATGGGCACCAAGATGGGTCCAGGAGGAGCAGGAAATGATGACCCAAGATGGGTTGACCAGGAGCAGGAGATGACAGGCACCAAGATGGGCCCAGCAAGGTCAAACAGAGATAATGGGCACCAAGATAGGTCCAGGAGGAGCAGGAAATGAACACCAAGATGGGTCCAGGAGGAGCAGGAAATGATGACCCAAGATGGGTTGACCAGGAGCAGGAGATGACAGGCTCCAGGATGGGCCCAGCAAGGTCAAACAGAGATCATGGGCACCAAGATAGGTCCAGGAGGAGCAAGAGGAGATGATGGGAGCCAAGATGGGTCTGGCAGGAGCAAATGAAGACGATGGACACCGAGATGAGTCCAGCAGGGCCATGCAGAGATGATGGGTGTCAGGATGGGTCTTTAAAGGCCAGGAGCAGATGATGTGTCCTGTGATGAGTCCAGCAAGGCCAAGCAGCCCTGATGGGTTCTGAGACAGGTCTGGTGGTGCCAACACATGGTGAGATGGGTCCCTGCCCAGCTCCTCCAGCACCCCATGGTGGACAACCAACCCTGGATTGGGACAACCACAACTCCCTAAGGTGCCCCCCAGCACCCACCCCTTGGAGCACCCAGCTCCACCATCAGATGCCCCCAGCAGTGTCCATGGACTGGGTCTCTCCTGGCACTGGGACGCTCTGGTGCTTGATGTTCCATGTTCTCCAAGCGCTCGACACCAACTCAGCTCAGCACTGATGTCTTCTCCAGGCCCTGGATACCCTCCCTGCCCCACGGCTGCCCCACAGCTCTGCTCTCAGCCAGAGACCCAACCCCAATGGAGACAGTGGAGCTCCTGTTGATGGGGACATGGTCCCATTGGATGGGTCTCCTCCATCTTCTTCCAACCTCCCTGGTCCTCCACATTGTCACCCGCCGCCACCCACAGCCACGCAGGACATGCAGGACGGAGACATCGCCCATCCCCACGGTGGATGCTGCTATCCCTGGAGACCTCCCAAGCGGCCAATCCCTCCGAGGAGGTGGGCAGTGAGGTGGCCAGAAGGTCACCATGGGGCTTCAGGAACCGTCCCATGTCCTGCCGTAGGACAAGTTGGATGGGGATGGAGATGGGCACGAGCCACCTGGCCCCCTCCTGCAGGGTCCCTGCAGAACCTTGAGGAGCACAGGTTCTGCGCTCCTCAACCCGGCTGGGGTCGGAGGGGAGAGGACTCCTGGGCGGGGCAGGGCGGGGCCGGTGGGTGGCGGCTGCTATAGGACGCCCTCCATGAAGCTGGTGTCGAGGTGCTGGATGAGGACGCGGATGAAGGACATCTCCTTGCGCGTGTTCTCGAAGATGATCCGCGGGTCGTCCGACTGGCAGCGCAGGCAGTTGGGGGCCATCACCATGGCCAGGTTATTGACGTCCATCTTGGTGACGGCCACGTTGGCTGGCTGCACGAACACCTGGGCACGGGAGGAGGAAGGGGATGGTTGAGGAGGTGGGTGGAGAGACCGAGCAGACCTCCCGACGGGCAGATGAGATCACAGCATCACCAAGGTTGGAAGAGACCTCAAGGATCATCGAGTCCAGCCTGTCACCACAGACCCCATAACTAGATCATGGCACCAAGTGCCACATTCGATCCCCTCTTGAACACCTCCAGGGACAGTGACTCCACCACCTCCCTGGGCAGCACATTCCAATGACAAACGACTCTCTCAGTGAAAAACTTTCTCCTCACCTCCAGCCTAAACTTCCCCTGGGGCAGCTTGAGACTGTGTCCTCTTGTTCTGGTGCTGGTTGCCTGGGAGAAGACACCAACCCCTTCCTGGCTACAGCCACCTTTCAGGTAGTTGTAGAGGGCAATGAGGTCTCCCCTGAGCCTCCTCTTCTCCAGGCTAAACAACTCCAGCTCCCTCAGCCTCTCCTCACAGGGCTGTGCTCAAGGCCTCTCCCCAGCCTTGCTGCCCTTCTCTGGGCACATTCAAGTGTCTCAATGTCCTTCTTAAACTGAGGGGCCCAGAACTGGACATAGTACTCAAGGTGTGGCCTAACCAGTGCAGAGTCCAGGGCACAATGACTTCCCTGCTCCTGCTGGCCACACTGTTCCTAATGCAGGCCAGGATGCCCTTGGCCTTCATGGAGATGAGGGGCACCGAGGTGGCTAACCCCCAAAATCAACTTGAGGAACCCAAAACTACCTCAAGAGCAGCACCCGGGGTGGGAGGTGGCCGCAGGGAGTGGGGAGCCGGGGAGGTGCTGGTGGTACCTGTAGGAAGCGGATGAGGTAGCACAGCACCATCTTGTTGATCCTGGGCAGAGAGTGGACAACCGCGATGGCCGCCTCGGGGTTCTCGTAGTGGGTGATGCACTGCTCGTAGAACTCGTGAGGGATCAGAGGCTCCTCCAGCTCCCGGTACCAGAGCTTCAGCAGAGAGGCTGGGGTGGAGAAGATGAAGAGATGTGAGACCTGCTGGATGAGGGACCTGATCTTGCACCCCCATAGGACATCTCCAAGGTCCTACCAGGAACGTGGGGGTCCTCCAAGCCGGTGGGGATCTTCCATTGGTCCACCTGAAGCTTGAGAGCGTTGACCTCGTCGATGTCACCAGGGACTCTGCAGAAGGGAGGAGATCTTGGTCCCCAACTGAGAGATGGGGACCCACCTGCAGGGTTTTGAGGTTCTCCTTGGTGCAAGTGGGACTCAAGGAGAGCCAAGAGGGGACATCAGGTGGGGATGGAGCCATGTTGGGACATGGTTGTTGCCCCATAGGGACATCTGGAAGCGTTGTAGGGCTAGGGGCTGTGTGGAGACCCCAAGGCAAAGACATTACTCTGGTGGGCACCAGAAAATGGGCATGACCCTGCTGTGGGCATGTTCTCACGGCCTTGGAGCAAGGAGAAGTTGAGTGGCTTCTCTCTGGCCCACAGGAGGAGAAAGACACTCCTGGAGACATAGGGAAGTGGCCAACTGCCCCATAACAAAGTGACTCCTTGTGGTTTCCTCCATGAGAAGCTGCAGGTTGTCACCATCTTGGGGGATCTCCTTGCAGCTGGGGATGGCTTTACCTGAAGATGCCCTCGGTCTGGTCCCCGTTGAGGGCCAGGACCTCCTCGGAGAGGCGGGTCTGCACCCAGGGCAGCTGCCGGTCAGGGTACCGCTCCTTCTGCATGGAGATGATGTCCTGCAGCGAGCTACCGAACATGGAAGGGTTGAAGACGGCGTTCTTGGCGTGACGGATCTCCTCGATGTTGGGTTTCTTCAAGCCCTGGGAGAGAGGAGAGGTCACCTCAGCCATCAGGGGATGTGGTTGGTGTCCTCACAGCCACGTGAAGGTCTTGCTCAATTCCCAGCACCCCCATGGCCAAGCTCCAGAGCTCAAAGCCGTGGTGTGACGATAGATGGAGCTATGGATGAACTCCAGCCAACTTGGCCAAGGTCTCCAGTGAGGGTCTGGTGGGAAGGTGCCTCCACCCACCATCTTGATTCCAGACCTGGAGACTCTTTCCATTGTGCTTGGTGGGACCTCCATGCTCTGCTATGGGACCATGGCCACACTGGAGCATCTACACCAATGAACTGTGTAGGGAGGAGGAAAACCCATGGCTCTGGGATGCTTCTGGACATCAGAAGCAGCGTGGTTGAAGTGGTGGCACCAGCACCTCTGGGTTCCTTCTCTGGTGGAGCAGGTGGTTTGGTGACAGGAGGGCACTCCCCACCAAGCAGGATACATGGTTGGCTATGGGAGGATGGAGAAGGGATGGATGGAGCAGAACTGTGTGGTGGGATGGAGAAGAGTTGGACACAGTGGGCATGTACATGGTGGAATGGAGAAGAGATGGATGGAGCAGATGTGTGTGGTGGGATGGAGAAGAAGAGATGGCCACGGTGGATGTGTGGTGACATGGAGAAGAGATGGCCACAGTGGACATGTGTGGTGGGATGGAGAAGACATGGATGCAGTGGATGTGTGCATGGTTGCATGGGGAGGAGACTGACACAATGGACATGTATGGTGGGATAGGGAAGGTCCTTAGAAGGTCCCCAGAGGTCCTGCAGTGATGACCAAACCACCTTGGAGATGCCCAGAACATCCTCCCCACAGACCTAGCCCAAGCTACTGCACTTTCTACTGCTCTCCAGCTTCACCTCTCCTCCTCCAGACCCCATCCCTAAAGCCCAGCAGCCCCTGTGGTGGTCCTGGCTGGTGGGGTGGCCACCCTCTCCAAGCCCAAGGGTTGGACCATACCTTCTTGGCTCCTGTCAGAGCTGCCTTCTGCAGCTTGTTGTAGCAGTACTTGGCGTAAGTGCTGATGGCCACCCCTGGAAGAGAAAGCAGGAAGAGGTCATGAAGTTATCATAGGGTTAGTCTTGGAGAGGTCATGACTGGTCTTGGTGGTGGTCTGTCCCCTGCCATGAAGGTGAAGCTCCTTGGGAAGGGTTTTGAGAAGGACAAGGCGTCCCCCTGCCCCTGCGACCCTTCTTCTAGGGATTATCCCTCACAACTCAACTTGCTCCTCAAGAGTCTCAGGAGCCTGGAGAACCCACGTCCTCCTATCCACCAAATGTGGAGCCCTGGAGTCACCTTTGTTCCATCCTCTTTGGTGGCCTTGTGCAGGGATGTCCCAGCTTTTGGGCCCATGGTTTCCACCTTCACCTCCCCTCCACCATCCAGCTTCTCCTCCCGATGCCACCACTTCCACCTTCACCCCTCTCCTCACCATCTGCCCCCTCCCCCTGATTGTTCTTCAACTAGGAGATGCCACTTTGAACCCTTGGAGCATCCTCATGCTGCCAACAGTCTCATCCCAAGGCAGATGCTCCAACATCCTGTGGCCAAGAGCCCCAAGGACCTGGTGGTACCTTCTGGAGCACCCCAGAAGATGGGTGATGTCCAGGTTTGGGTGACCTCAAATCTGGTGCCCAGTCATAGACTGGTTTGGGATGGAAGGGACCTCTGAAGGTCATCTAGTCCAACCCACCTGCAGTGAGCAGGGACATCTTCAACTAGATCAGATCTTGGGAAGCAGCCCAGGAGATGGTTGTTTGCTTGGGTGGTGAGCTCACCTTGCTGGCTCATGTCCCATTTGTCACCTCCTGGTGTCTCCAGGTCCTTCTCCTCTCTTCCAACCTTCATCTCCCAGCCCATATGGTGATGGGGGTTGCCCTGACCCAGGTGCCCTTGGCCTGGTTGAATCTTATGAATTTCACTTGGGCCCCACTCCTCTACCTTGTCCAGGTCCCCCCAGGGTGGGTCAACCCCACCACTCAGCTTGGTGTCACCTCCAAACATGCTGATAGAACACTTGCTCCCAGCCTCTGTGTTGTTGATGAAGATACTGACCAACGACCAGGACTGGCAGACACTGCTGAAGCCATTTCTTGAGGTCTTCCACCTCTCCAGCTCCAGCTCCTAGCCCTAGCCTCATCTTGTGGTGGAAACCTCATGGTTCCAGCTGGGACATGGAGCCTTTGCCCCTGAGGGACGCCAGGAAAGGGGCTGATCCCAGGTGTCCTCACCCCAGTGGTGGTGGCTGGGCGCTGAGGACCATGAGTGTCCACCCTGGGGTCACTGAGGAGAACCTGGGGCAGCTTCTGAGGGCCTTCAAGTGGTGAGACACTGACCTACCAATTCAGGGGGATTCTAGAGTGTTCTGGGGTTAGTTTGGGTGATTTGGGGCTGGTTTGGGGTTAGTTTGGGGTTGTTTTGAAGTGTTCTAGGATTATTTGGGAGTATTTTGGGGTTAGTTTCAGTTATTTTGGAGCATTTTGTGATGTTTTAGGATACTTTGGGACCTTTGGGGGTGGTTTTGGATTAAGCTGGGCGATTTGGGGGTGTCTGGGGTTAGTTTGAGTTATTTTGGAGTTATTTCAGGTTTTTGGGGGGGTGTTGGGGTTAGTTTGGATGACTTTGGGGATGTTTTGAGCTATTTTGGGTTGATTTTGCGGTGTTTTGGGATCCGTTTGGGGTGTTTTGGGGTTGTTTGTTTGGGGGTATTTGGGGGTTGTTTTGGGGTGTTTGGGTGTCGGGGTGGGGGGTGGTGGCCCTACCCTGGTGCTGCGGGCTGGGGGCTCGCGGTTTCTTTCTCAATTTTGGCTTCTTCTGGTGGGTCCTGGCAAGGAGCTCTTGAATGTGCCGGAAAACTGGGGCGGGAGCGACGGGAAGAGCGGGAACGGAACGGGAACAGAACAGGAACGGCAGGGGCGGAAATGGAAACAGAAATTACAACGGAAATCAAAACGGCAACAAATGGCTGTGGGAGGACATCAAATACACAGGGGGTAAATGGGGGGGGGGGGGAACAATGGAAGTGGAAATAAAACCCAAAAAAGGAGATAAAAATGGTACAGGAAATAAAATAGGAAAAAAATAATAATAAATAAAAAAGGAAGTAAAGAATAATAAATAAAAGAATAATTAAATAATAATAAATAAAAAAGGAAATAGATAATAAATAAAATAATAAATAAAAATAAATAAAAGATAAAAGAATAAATAATAATAAATCAAAGGAAATAACTAATAATATAGAAAAGAATAAATAATAAATAAATAATAATAAATAAAAAAGGAAATAACTAATAAATAAAAGAATAAAGAATAAATAAAAGAATAAAGAATAAATAATAATAAATACAAGGAAATAACTAATAAATAAAATAATAAACAAAAATAAATAAAATAATAAATAATAACTAAAAAGGAAATAACTAATAATAAATAAAAGAATAAAGAATAAATAAATAATAATAACTAAAAAGGAAATAACTAATAATAAAAAGAATAAAGAATAAATAAATAATAAATTAAAAAGGAAATAACATAATAAATAAAGGAATAAAGAATAAATAAATACTAATAAATAAAAAGGGAAACAACTAATAATAAATAAAAGAATAAAGAATAAATAAATACTAATAAATAAAAAGGAAATAACTAATAATAAATAAAAGAATAAAGAATAAAGAAAAATAAATAAAAAGGAAATAAATAATAATAAAATAATAAAGAATAAATAATAATAAATAAAAGGAAAATTAATAATAAACACAATAATAAAGAATAATAAATAAATAATGAATGAAAAAGGAAATAACTAATAATAAATAATAAAAAAGGAAACAAAAATGCAAAATGTAAAGGAAAAAGATAAATAAAAAAAGGTGGAAATAGTTAAGAAGAGGATAAACTCAAATGGAAACTAAAAAGGAAATCAAATAAACTAAACATAAAGAGGATATTGAATAGCAATGAAAAAAAGATTAAAATGAAATAGATTAAAAAATTAAAAAGAAAAGTTAAAATAAAAATTAGATTTGAAATAGTAAAAGGGAAATTAAAGCAAAAATTGGATAAAATAGCAATGGAAAAGGAAATCTGAAATAAAACCAAATAAAATAAGCCTCTGTAAAAAGCAATAAACCCAACAATAAATAAAACAAACTGAGCAAGTAAAAAAAAAACAATCAGGATAAAATCAAAGTGAAATTAAAAATAAAAGGCAAGGAAAATAAATCAGAAAAAGGAAAACGAAGCTGAAAGATCAACAAAACTGAATGTATGAAGTGAAATGAAACTCAAATGGAAATGAAACTGAAATACCCCTGAAAATAAAACTGAAATGACCTATAAACAAATTGAAACTGCAGCTGAAATGAATTGAAACCGGAAAACATCGCTCCCATGAAATGAAACCAAAGGAGGATGAACCTGAAACGGCACAAAGTAATCAAACAAGGCCCTGAGAACAGAACTGAAACAACACAAAGGGAAACGAAAACAAGACTGGAAATAGAAAGAAAGGAAAACAAAAGCGGAAGTGAAACTGAAGGCAAAGAAAAAATCCAAGAGAATAAAATGAGTAACACAAAAAGGAAGATCCAACTGCAACTGAAGCTGCAATGATACAACCAAAGGCAAACAAAACTGCAAACAAACAATCGATGGAACCCAAACTGGAGCTGAAGGCGGCAATGAACGCTGCAGGTGGCCGTGCCCAGTTGCCACCCCTGGCATCGGTGCCCAGCAGTCAGCTGCTGAGTGCCAGCGGCCAACCCGGGGCCAAACTGCAGGGAAACGAACGGAGACAAATGGGATGGAAACAATGAAACCAGCGGGGCTGAGCTGGGGGCACTGCTGGGGTGGAGCTGGCTGCAGGACCTCTCTGCTGCTGGGACCTTCTCCTGTTCCTCACCTCAGGTTCTTCACCACCGATGCGCTAAATCCAGTGTGAGCTCCACACCTCTGCTGCTGCCCAAGGTGTCCTCAGCCACCCCACCTGGACACCTCGCTTGGGTTCATCTCCTTTGTTCCCCAAGCTGGGCAGATCCACCGTGGCTCCGCATGTCCTCCATCTCTGATTCATGAGGAGCCAAAAGGCACCCAAAACCAACCAGAGCGGTTCTTCTGAAGCTTCTCAGACCATGGTGGAAACCTGTGACCTCCTGGACCTCCATCTCTGCTTTACCCACCACCCACTGCGAGATGTTGGGGCATCCAGCCACGCTGTGACCTCCTCCACCACCCCACAGCTTTACGCATGGACATGTCAATTGTATTAATCTCTATTCCTCAAGCTGAGCAGAACCACCATAGCTCCACATGTCCACACCTGGTGCATGAGGAGCCAAAAGGCACCCAAAACCAACTGGAGCAGTTCAGGCTCCATCTCCTGAAGCTGCTTGACCAACAATGCAAACAGAGGACCTTGTGGATCTCCATTGTCTGCCTTATCCACACACTGTGAGATTACACCAACCCATGCAACTCAGGCATGCCCAACCCTCCTGCTGGGCTGTGGGTGGCCAGCAGGCAGACTCAGGGTAGATACTGACCATCCCTGTGCCTCTGCCAGACCAGGTCCCATGAAATGGCACCAGCAGTTAAGAAGTAGGGATGGTCAAGCCCAGGAGAGGAGCTCCTACAATTCCTACCCATTTGGGGTCAAACAGCCCAAATTTATGTCTCTTCTATCCACCATGACCAAAAAGCACCTTGGAAGCTGGGGATCAAGCTGGTTCTCCTTCCATCATGGGCCTTGTTTTGATCCAAAGCTACTTGAGAATCCAGAATAAGCTTCTGGAGATGATGACAATCATGAAATCACAGAACCATAGAATGATTTGGATTGGAAGGGATCATCCTGGAGGTGGTGGACCTGAGGTTCATCCAGTTACCACCTCCAGTTCCCATTTTTAGTCCATAGAGCCCAACCCACAGAGGACTCAGAGGCCAGGAGAAGTGCAAAGACCTCCCTCTTATGGCCACCCAGAGCCAAGATGACACTGAGCCTGCAGGAAAGGCGTCAAAGCTCATTTTGTGTCATTTCACACTGGACTTCCACGTGCTAGGGAGGAAAAGCTGGTGGTGAAGGCACCACTGGGCTGGTGGCACCTCCTGGAGGCTGGTTGGATGAATTCCTCCCCACCTTTCAGTGAGGAGACTCAGGAAGGTGAGGAGGAAAAGGGCAAAATAATACTATGGGTTGGAAGGTCAGCAGAAGTCAAAGCCACCAGGCAGTGGTTTCTGTCTTACCTTTGGTGTCATTCACTGGATCCATGTGCCTGTAAATGTATCCTTCAAGGTAGGAATGGAATTTGGGAGTGGGTGGGAAAAAAGCCAGACAAATGGCCATGAGCTCCCAGCCCCTGGCCAGGCTCTCATAACGGAAGTTCTCGGTGGTCTGCCGGCACAGCTGGATGTAGAGCTCATCTCTCAGCCCCTGCATGCTCCAGCCTTTGGTGGCGATCTCCAAGGCCACGTTGAGTTGGTCCGTCTTGGCCCGCCGGTCCCCCATGTACATCTGAATCAGTTTAAAGATCTCACAAGCTTCCTTCTTGACGTTCCGGTCGTTGGTCATGATCATGGGCTTCTTGATGGACTCGCTGCTCCAGGCCAGCATGTTGGCTATGGACACCTTCCTACGGAAGAGCCCTTGGGTGTGCTTGTTGAAGTGCTTGGAGGCCCAGTTCTCAATGTCCGTCTCTGAGGAGGGCTTCCGTAGGTTGAAGGTGGGGAAGACACAGCTGGCACTAGGCATCATGTTCCTGGTCTGTCTGCTGCTCTCGAACTGGGCGCAAGCGCCGAGGTCCTCCGACTAGGAGACAACACCCAGGCGAGTCAGTGTCAGTGGTGGCTGCCAAACCAAGCAACCAACTGACCCACCAACAGACTGACCAAGCAATCAACTGACTGACCAACAAACCAAGCAACCAACTGACCCACCCCCAGACCGACCAAGCAATCAACTGACCAACAAAGCAAGCAAGCAAGCAAGCAATCAACTGACCAACCAACAAACCACCCAACCAAGAAAGCAAGCAACCAACCAATCAGCTGACCAACCAACAAACCAATCAACTGACCAACCAACAAACCACCCAACCAAGAAAGCAAGCAACCAACCAATCAGCTGACCAACCAACAAACCACCCAACCAGCAAAGCAAGCAAGCAAGCAACCAATCAACTGACCAACCAACAAACCACCCAACCAAGAAAGCAAGCAACCAACTAACCAATCAACTGACCAACCAACAAACCACCCAACCAACAAAGCAAGCAACCAACTAACCAATCAACTGACCAACCAACAAACCACCCAACCAACAAAGCAAATGAGCTGACCACCCACCCACCAACCCACCCACCAAACTAGCTAACCAACTAACCAACCAATCAGCTGACCACCCACCCATCAACCCAACCAACAAACTAGCTAGCTAACCAACCATCACAGCATCAAGAGTGACCCCATGCTCACACCAAAAGCTATGTCCTCTCCAAGGAGCTGCTCCTTAATCCCTGAATCCTGGGCAAGTGGACCCAGCTTGGCACCAAAGGCCAAGGTGGGTCATAGCACTAGTGGCATCAGGAGGGAGGAGACCAGTGGGTGAATAAGGGAAGCCACCCAGAAGCTGCTTTGGTGGACACCCTTTGCCTGGTTCCTCAGACTTCGCAGTCACAGACAGAAGAAGCTGGTGGCTTCTTCCACCAAGCAAAGGGTTGGAGCACCACAAGTACTTCAGGTACTGATGAGGAGACACCAACTCCCCCTAGTTAAGCCCTTCTCCCCAGAGCATGGTTGTTCAGTGACCACATACCCAGGAGGAGGTTGGTGGCTCCTGCAATGCATGAGCAATGTGCATGTTGTTCCATCACAAGACATGGACCTGTTGGAGCAGGTCCAGAGGAGGCCATGAAGATGACATGAGGGCTGGAACCCCTCTGCTGTGAGGCCAAGCTAAGAGAGTTGGGGTTGTTCAGCCTGGAGAAGAGAAGGCTACCACATGGTGTGGTCCTACCCCAATGCAGTGTGAGATCACCCTGAGGACCATCCTGTTTGATCTGCTGGAGGTTTAAACCAGCTTTACCAGAAGGAGTAGCTTTAAGAAGGATGGTGAAGTCAAATGGTGTGGTCTACCCCAACCTGGTGGAGTATACCATGTTGGTGGTGAAGCCCCCAGTGCTGAAGACACCTTCTGGGGATATTACCTGAGATGGATGCAGGTAGGGCTCAGGTGAAGCCAGGTTGGTTTGGACGGAAACGCTCTTCTCCAGCAGGATCTGAGGGAAACCCAACTTCTCAAAGGTGTTTCTCTTCCAGTGCTTGTTCTCCTGCTGTGCCAACGCCTCGTCCTCACTGAAGGCTCTCACCACAGGACCTGGCATGGGCAAAGGGAGGGCACCATCGCTCTCATAGCCCGACCCATCCTTCTGGGAGTCCCAGCTGCTCCGTTGCTTCATGTGGTAGTGAGCTTGTTGGGCTTCCCAAGCCAGGCGAGCTTGGGCCAAGAAGGGCTCGGGGAAGCCCCGTGCCGCCTCCGCCTCCACCGCTTTGCTCTCGGTACGGTTCATGGGTGACCTGTTGGGTGCCGGGGCAGCTCGCTCTTCACCCAACATTTGCTCCCCCAACACCTCCCGGTCCCCCGAGCCGTCGGTGGAGGCGGCGTTGGGTTCATGAGATAAGGAAGGCTTCCGGCTTTTCCTCTTTCTGGTGGAGGGCGAGTAACCAGTGGAGGACAAAGTGTCCTGCTGGCTGGACCATGACATGGAGTCCTCAGCCTGGGTCACTTGGCCACTTGTAGAACCAGGGCAGAAATCAGGTCCTTCCATACTGCTGTAGTCACCAGATTTGATCTCCAAACGTTGGTCGCGGACCAGACAAGGGCTGTGTTGGAGTGAGTAGGACCCACCGATGGGGTTGGGAGAATATTTGTGCCTCAAACCCGCCTTCATCTTGGGGCTAGAACCTGACTGCTCAACGTAGACCAACTGCCTGACGTACTCCTTGCCGGCGGGACTGTACTCCAAGCTCATGAAGCGGTCAGGACACTTCTGTTTGGTGAGGACCAGCTGTTGGTAGGGGGAGTTGGAGCTTTGTTTGGGTGACTGGAGGAAAGGATGAGGCTTCCTGATGGGTGACTTCTGTGGCGAACCAGCTTTGTAGCTCCCGCTAGCTTCGTACTGCATGTCCACGGGGGGCTCATCATAGATGGGAGCCTGGTACTCCATGGGAGGTTCTTCGTAGAGGGGAGGCTCGTAGGCATAGCGGGGAGAGGAAGGCTGGGACTCGCTGGAGTGTTTGCGGTGTTGGCTTTGCAGAGGAGAGCAGAAGGTGTCTCCTCGGCCAAGGAGGGGTGAGCAGCTCCCAACATGCTCAGCTCTCTTCAGGAAGGGTGATGGTTTCCTCTCTGGGAAGAAAACAGAGTTGTCGGCCTCTGGGGTGAAGGTTTGGAGGTTGGGTGATTGCTGGCCTCCTGAGGGCCGCCGCGAGCGGGTGCCTGGCGGGTTCTCGGGCGCGTAGCCGTTGCCCTGGTGCAGGAGGAAGCTGGGCTCGCGATCTGTCACCTTGATCAGCATCCGCTCCTTGGTGCCGGCGTTCCACCGCAGCGATGACGTCCTGAGGGGACAAACAGCGGCTAGTGACGGACGGACAAACACCCCTGTACTGCTGTCCTGGAACCCCTCTGAGACCCTCGGCAACAGCAGAACCCGAGGGATTGACACACCCAGGCATGGAGTCATGGAGCTGCTGAGGTTGGAAGAGAAGTTGAGATCACTAAGTCCAACCAGTGACCCAGCACTGCCGGGGCACCACCGAGCCATGTCCCTCAGCACCCCATTCCACAGCTGTGAAACCCTTCCAGGGATGGGGACTCCACCACTGCCCTGGGCAGCCTGGGCCAGGCCTTGACAACCCTTTGGGGGAAGAAATTGCTCCTCATGTCCAACATCAACCTCCTCTGGGGCAACATGAAGCCAGTTCCTCTTGGCCCAATGCCTGGGACAAGAGATCTCAGCTTCACCTGGCCCCAACCTTCTTTCAGGGAGTCATAAAGAGCCAAGTCTCCCCTCAGCCTCCTTTGACCCAGGCTGAACAACCCCGGGTCCCTCAGCTGCTCCTCACAAGTTCTCCAGACCCTTCTCCTTCCTCTCCAGACCCTTCCCCAGATCCCTTGCCCTTCTCTGGACACCTGCAGCCTCTCAAGGTCCTACTTGGAGTCAGGGGTCCAAACCTGATCCAAGACTCAAGGTGTGGCCTCCCCAGTGCCCCCAGTCCAGGGGGACCATCCCAGCTCCTGCTGGCCACACTGGGGCTGCTCCACTCCAGGCTGCTGGTGGCCTTTGTGGCCACCTGGGCACACACTGCCTTCTCTCCAGCCACTGACACCAACCCCCCAGGGCCTTTCCCACCAGGTGGTTTCCAGTCACTCTGCCCCAGCCTGGAGTCTTCCTGGGGTTGGTGGGACCCAAGGTCAGTACCTCTTGTCCTCTCATCTCCTTTTGCCCTCCCATTTCTTCTTGTCCTACCATCTCCTCTTGTCCTACCATTTCTTTGTGTCCTACCTTTTCCTCTTGTCCTACCTTTTCCTCTTGTCCTACTGTTTCCTCTTGCCCTATCATTTCCTCCTGGTCTACCCAAAGGTCCCTTCTTCAAAGAACCACCCAAATACATCTTTGGGTTTCTCTAAAGGTGGCAGTAAACCTAAACCCCACAGACCACAAAGGGAAGGAGATGGGGAGGAGGACTAGAAGACTATGAAGGAAACACCCATGTTCTCACTGCCCAGGGTCCCACACCCCCAGCTCACCACCAAGGCCACATCAGAGCCCCCAGCCCTGCTGTTGGAGGGAAATGTTGGCTACCTGTAGTGGAGGAGTTGACCTTCTGCAGTGTAGTCCCGATAAATGTCGTAGTCTTTCTCAAACACTCCGGAGGGCGATGAGCTGCAACACAGCAACAGTGAACAAAGGGTTACCCATGGTGGCTACCATCTCTCCATGTCCTTAATCATCTCCTTCACTTTAGGACTCATGAAGGTGCAGCCACAGAGATGAATGATGACCAAGCCCTCCATGGTCGTGTTCTCCAGCTTAATTTGAACCTCTCTGAACACCACATTGTCCCTAAACCACTCCTAGCTGTGAGGAGCAGCTGGAGACATGCCTGGATAGATCATGGTTTTGTCCCACCCATGGTCCTTTCCATGTGCAGCCCTTCCTCATGCCTCAAGCACGACCTATGGGTCACAAGAGCGATTTCTTGCTCCTCTCAGAGGAGACAAGCCCCAGAAAAGCCTTTTTGGGGCACATTTTTATCTACCATGGTGCAGTTGGTTACTTCTGAGCATACTCCCAGGAGATGGAGAAGGTCACAGCACCAACAGCTACCAACCTACTCCAAGAAACACCTTACATGATTGGAGAAACACGGATAAAACCATACAAAGGTGCAGGACAGCATCTAGACATTACCTCTTGGACCACCACCAGCTTAAAGTCTCTCCTAGAAGAGCAAACCCACCCTTGCTCCATGTTCACTTTGCCATCATGCTTGGCCAGCGACCTAGAGCCATGCCAAGACCTTCCAACAAGAGATGGAACCATGAATTAATCTTCATCTAAGGACAACACCTTCCATTATTGTTTGTTCTGGTCCTTATTTGCTTGATGAGCACAGAAAAAAGGTCTAATTTTTGGCCTTCATGGTGGAGATGAGCCAAAAAGAGGAGGCATGGAAGAAATCAGGAGACATTTGCCCCACCTTGGAAAAGAAGAGCAAACATCTGGAGAAGTAAGGTGGGTTTGAGGAGTTTTGGGAGGAAAGAGCACTAAAATCTCCCCCCACTGTGCACATGAAGAGGTTCAGGTTCATAAAATTCAGACCAGATGTTAGCTTCAGAAGAAGAAAACTGGGAAAAAAACAAATCTTCTTAATAGGATTGGCCACCAAAATTGTGCTCCAGCGAAGGGCAATCAAATTAAGCTCCTGTCAAAGCTAATGAGACTTCTGAGCCCTCAAATTATGGCTGTGGTGAGGAGCTTAATCCCTTTTTCCTCTTGAGTGCACACGAGAGAGAATTTCTCCTCCTGCTCCTCCCACTCTCTGACACCAGGTGTCTTCTGAACAGGAAGGCACCAGCTGCTGTGGCTCCAAGATCATAGAATCAGAGGATTGTTTGGGTTGGAAAAGGTCTTAAGTTCGTGGAGTCCAAGCATTAACTCAGCACTGCCAGGTGTGGCCGGTTGACGTTGCCCCCTTAAGAAAGGGAATATGGTGGACGGAAGTTGGTAAACGGAAGGAATAGTCTAAACTAATTTCATTGGACGAGTGGGAGGAAGCACTTTTCGGAACTGGGAGTGAACTGGACATTTCCAGCACTTCTCAGTCAGTCTTGCTTCCGCCTCTTCTTCAGGCAACAGCTTTCTGTCCTGGGCTTTCTGCCAAGGCCCCGGCCTTGAAAACAAGATACCAGGCCTGTATACTAACTCCCTTCCAATTAACACGAACTGCTTCTAATTTTTTTTTCCTCTCTTCCCTTTCTCTTTCTATCCCATTCTGGGGAAAAGGGGGGAGAGAGGGGAGAGCGGAGGTGGGGGACCCCTCTGCCGAGAGGGGTTACTCTCATTTCTGTGTTACTCTGTTGTATATCTTTGTATATATTGTAGATATTGTAAATTTGTAAATATCTCCCTGCAAACCCTACATCGCTTTGTAAATATAGCTCCACTGCTTTGCTAATTCAGCTTGCGAGTTTTTTTTCCTTTCCCTTCAATTTTTTTTTTTCCCTTTTACTTTACAAGGGGGAAGGGAGGAGGCTTCTCAGCCTTATCCTTCCAAACCCACCACATTTTTTTTATTGGCGCCCAACGTGGGGCAGATAATTAGTTTAATTTATTATTTGATTGATTTAGTGTTTTCCAGCTGAATTAGCAAACATGAAGGTATTGTGGTTTGTGGAGCGATTATTCTTTTCACTTTTTGGGGCTCTGATTTACAGGTATTGTTTGGGTTTGATTTTGGATTACCTGGGTAAATATTTGGTGCGGACAATTTATATGTGGGTTATGTATAAAGTTAAATTATGGTATGGAAAATGTATTAATTTATTATGGCCAGTGAGATACAGGAATGTTACCTCCACCACTCTCCCAATTGAGATAAAGAGTTTTAAGATTCCGCCTGAGGAGACAGTAACTTTAGGTGATGCCTGGGATCCAAAGGTGATTTATGTGATGTGTATAATTCTGCTGCTGGTGATAACTAATGTGTTTTCTCTGTATTCCTTGTGGCGAGAGAAAAAGGTGTCCAGGGCGTGTTTTGTTATTAAAACTAGATCAAAAAGAAAACGCCGTGGCTCTCGATCAGTCCCAGAGTCATCTAGTGACGAGGACTGTGGAGAACCTGTGTCAGTTAAAAAGAAGGCTAAAAAGTTAATTGGTAAGGCAGCTCTAAATGACTTTGCTGATTCTAGCAAGCAGCCAAGGGCATCGGCTGGTATCAACATGGCACCTACTCCTTCTCCTTCTTCTTCTTCTCCGTCGGCCATTAATGGAGCAACGTCACTTCCACCCACTCCCTCGGTGGGACCGGAAGTCACTGCCCCAGCAGCTGATTTATCTCAGGACCTGTCAGCTTCCATTAAGGTGGCTGTAAATTCAAACACAGCTCCAGTTAAGGTGGCTCCTTTAAAGACTAGAGCTGCAAAGGCCCAAGATGGAGAAGAAGAGGTAGAGACTGATCCTGGTGAGGGGCCCTCTACTCTAAAAGATCCTGCTCAGGAGGAAGAGAAGGTTTGTTTTAAAGATCTAGCTAACCTAGTGAGATCAAAGCAGGATAGAGATGAAGCTAGGAAAGCAGCTGGCAAAGGTGGTTCTCAGCTTAAAGAGATCCTTAGGAGAATGACAGCAGGATTTTACGGACAAAGAATTCAGGGAGATGAAGATGAAGATGATATTACGGACTGTTCGTCACCACGGGAAGAATTGAGAAATGTCCGTAAAGATTTCACCAGGGCAGATAAGGAGCCAGTTCTAGCTTGGCTTAGTAGGTGTTATGATACAGGTGCTTCAGCTCTAACAGTTGGAGACAAGTCAGCAGCTCAGTTAGGAACTCTCTCAAGGGACAATGGAATAGATAGACATCTAGGCGAAGCTCTCGGTAAGGTTAATCTGTGGATACGCCTTTTAATAGCGGTTGCCCTGAGATACCCTTCCCGAGATGATCTTCCCTGGAATCCTAAACCCTGGACTACCATAGATGAGGGAATTAAGCGCTTGAGAGAATTTGCTGTTAGAGAGCTACTCTATGGTGAACATGAAACTCTGAATCCTGATGACGTTCCTGTGGGTATTGGTCTTGCTAAAAAGATCATCAAACTTGCTCCTTCTAATTATGCAAACATTCTGGCAAGCAGAATTGTGTCAAGAAGTTATGGTGGAGCTTCTCCTACGGTTGGCCAATTCAGTGATCAAATGAGACAATTGGAGGATAGCATGACACGTGGTTCTTTGGTTTCAGCCATTGAAACTTTGTCTGGAAAAATTGAGAATTGCATGAAGGATCTGAAAAATGAATTTAGAAATTCCATATCCCAATTGGCACAAAGGGATAGTTTCAATTCTTCCTCCAGGTGGATACAAGTCTCATCTGTGAGGAATACACGTCCTCCAAGGAGGTCATTCCAAAACAGGATATTCCAAAACAGGTCATTCCAAAACAGACCGCCAAGGCAATCACGTAGAACTATTTGGATAACTCTGCGTGATCAGTTTGGTGAGAACATGAACCGCTGGGATGGCCAACCAACTTCTAATCTTTTCAGGAGACTGAGGGAATTGCAAAGTGGCAGAACCCGAGGTAGCAATACCAGAAGGGTAGCTGTTACTTCCACAGTTCCCCAGAACGACTCTTATGGCTCCAACAGTGGCTCCAGTTATAACATGCAAAGTTATAACCCTGCACAATATGTGCAATGCACATGTGCGCATGTTCCCCATAACTAGGGGTGCCCTGCCTCCCGCCAGGGGGAGGAGAGGGATAACAGAGATAACAGAATCTATTGGGATGTGTACATCCAGTGGCCTGGCACTTCACAATTTCGGAAGTACAGGGCCTTGGTTGACACAGGAGCTCAGTGCACCATAATACCATCAAATTATCAGGGATCAGAGTCTATAACTATTCTGGGAGTCACTGGTGGATCTCAAGAGTTAAGTAAGGTAGAGGTTAATATAAGTTTAACTGGTAAACAATGGAGGAAGCATACAGTTGTGACCGGACCTGACGCACCTTGTATTTTGGGAATTGATTTTCTGAGAGAAGGGCGTTTCAAAGACCCTAGAGGTTACAAATGGGCTTTTGGAGTAGCTTCAATAGAAATTGATGGACAAAAATTGAAGCTGTCTGCCAGACCTGAACTTTCTGATGAATCTGCAGTTGTGGGACAACATAAGATACAGGACATTAAATTGCCGGTTGCTTCTCAGACTGTGCACCACAGACAATACAGAACCAACCGTGACTCTTTGTTGCCCATTCAGAATCTGATTCGTCAGTTGGAAAGTCAGAAAGTCGTCAGCAAAACTCATTCACCTTTCAACAGTCCAGTGTGGCCTGTGAGGAAGCAGAATGGAGACTGGCGTCTGACAGTAGACTACCGAGCCCTAAATGAAGTAACACCACCTATGAGTGCAGCAGTACCAGACATGATGGAGCTACAGTATGAGCTGGAATCCAAAGAGGCCAAATGGTATGCTACCATAGACATTGCTAATGCATTTTTCTCTATTCCCATAGCAGAAGAATGCAGGCCTCAGTTTGCTTTCACCTGGAGAGGAATCCAGTACACTTTCAACAGATTGCCAATGGGCTGGATCCACAGCTCAAGCATCTGTCATGCAGTGATCCACGATGCTCTGGAGAAAGGATGTGCTCCAGAACACATCCAGTTCATCGATGATATTATCGTCTGGGGTAAAACTGCTGAGGAAGTCTTCGAGAAAGGTAACAAAATCATTGACATTCTTCTGGATGCAGGTTTTGCCATCAAGCGAGACAAGGTGAAAGGACCTACCACAGAGATTCAGTTTCTGGGAGTGCGGTGGCAGGATGGACGCCGACACATTCCAGTGGATGTGGTAAATAGAGTCTCTACCATGGCAAGTCCCACAAACAAACAAGAGACCCTACGTTTCTTGGGGATAGTGGGATTTTGGAGACTGCACATTCCTGGATACAGTCAGATTGTGAAACCTCTGTATGATGTGACTCGAAAGAGAAACCATTTCCACTGGGGACCTGAACAACAAGCAGCCTTTGACCAGATAAAGCAAGAGGTAATTCAAGCAATGGGTCTGGGACCTGTCCGAGATGGTCCAGACATTAAGAACATTTTGTACACGGCTGCAAGTGACAATGGTCCAACCTGGTGCTTGTGGCAAAAAGCTCCAGGTGAGACACGTGGACGACCTCTTGGTTTCTGGAGTCGAGGTTACAGAGGTTCAGAGGCTAACTATACTCCAACAGAGAAAGAAATTTTAGCTGCCTATGAAGGAGTAAAAGCATCTTCTGAAGTGATTGGAACTGAATCACAACTTCTTCTAGCTCCCAGATTACCAGTTTTGAATTGGATGTTCAAAGGCAAAGGATCCACACCACATCATGCCACAGACTCAACATGGTCTAAGTGGATGGCTCTGATAACACAGAGAGCTCGAATGGGAAATCTTGAAAGACCTGGTCTAGTGGAGGTGATCTCAAGTTGGCCTGAAGGTATCAACTGTGCTAAACCTCCAGAGGAGAAAGTAACTCGTGCTGAGGAAGCTCCTCCTTACAATGACCTTTCTGATGATGAAAAGAAATACGCTTTGTTCACAGACGGTTCCTGTCGTCTTGTTGGAAACAAGCGAAGGTGGAAGTCTGCAGTGTGGAGTCCAACACGCCGAGTTGCAGAGGCGAAAGACGGAGAAGGAGAATCCAGTCAATTCGCAGAGGTAAAAGCTGTCCAGCTAGCTCTTGACGTAGCTGAACGTGAGAGATGGCCAAAGCTTTATCTCTACACCGACTCATGGATGGTAGCCAATGCTCTATGGGGTTGGCTAAAGAACTGGAAGAAGAGTGGTTGGCAGAGAAAAGGAAAACCCATTTGGGCAGCCAACCTGTGGCAGGACATTGCTGATCGAATCGAGAGAATTCCAGTGAAAGTGAGACACATCGATGCTCACATTCCTAAGAGCAAAGCTACTGAGGAACAGCAACACAACTATCAGGCAGATCTAGCTGCAAGAGTTTCTCAAGTAGACATGGACTCTAATCTTGATCTCGACTGGAAACACCGAGGTGAGATATTCTTAGCTCGGTGGGCTCACGATTCGTCAGGACATCAAGGCAGAGATGCAACATACCAATGGGCTCGTGACAGATCCATAGACATTTCCATGGATGCTATCACGCAAGTCATCCATGACTGTGACATTTGTGCTGCTATTAAGCAGGCAAAACGACTTAAGCCCTTGTGGTATGGTGACAGATGGTCCAAGTACAAGTATGGTGAAGCTTGGCAGATTGACTACATCACTCTACCACGTTCTCGTTCTGGTAAGCAATACGTGCTTACTATGGTAGAGGCAAACACTGGATGGTTGGAAACTTATCCAGTTCCACATGCAACTGCACGCAACACCATTCTCGGTCTGGAGAGACAGATCCTGTGGAGACACGGAACTCCGGAGAGGATCGAGTCAGACAACGGAACTCATTTCAAGAACAACCTTGTAAAGAGCTGGGCAAAAGAGCACGGTATTGAGTGGATATTCCATATTCCCTACTATGCACCAGCTTCAGGGAAGATTGAACGCTACAACGGTTTGTTGAAGACCACTCTCAAAGCCATGGGAGGTGGATCTTTGAAAAACTGGGAAAAACATTTAGCACAAGCAACCTGGCTGGTAAATAGTAGAGGTTCAGTGAACAGAGCTGGACCTGCACATTCAGATTTGTTACGGAAAGTAGAAGGTGATAGAGTTCCTGTTGTTAGAGAAAAGAATCTGTTAGGTAAAACTGTTTGGGTATTTTCACCCTCAGGAGAGGCTAAACCTGTCCGAGGGGTGGTTTCAGCTGAAGGTCCGGGTCACACTTATTGGGTAATGCAAGAGAATGGTGAAATTCAGTGTATTCCACAAAGAAATTTAACTTTAGCTGAAAGAGGTTAATTTCGAACTGTTGTACAGCTACATCGCGTCCAGAGGAAGAATCAACGAGGAATCTACGGTGCACGAACCCTGAGATCCCTGAGAGCCCTGAGTCAACTAAGAGACCCTGAGAATCCCTGTTTCCCTTTTCTTCGCTTCGTCGGTGAAGAAATGAACTGTTTTCCATTTTTCTCATTTTCTGATTTTCTTGGACTTTTGAATCATCTACATCTGAGCATAGCCGGAATGGACTATGAACTTTACTCACGAACTGTAAATATCATTTTGGATTGGATGGACAGTATGAACAGCCAATGAAATTGTTTAGAAGGGGTGGACTGTGGCCGGTTGACGTTGCCCCCTTAAGAAAGGGAATATGGTGGACGGAAGTTGGTAAACGGAAGGAATAGTCTAAACTAATTTCATTGGACGAGTGGGAGGAAGCACTTTTCGGAACTGGGAGTGAACTGGACATTTCCAGCACTTCTCAGTCAGTCTTGCTTCCGCCTCTTCTTCAGGCAACAGCTTTCTGTCCTGGGCTTTCTGCCAAGGCCCCGGCCTTGAAAACAAGATACCAGGCCTGTATACTAACTCCCTTCCAATTAACACGAACTGCTTCTAATTTTTTTTTCCTCTCTTCCCTTTCTCTTTCTATCCCATTCTGGGGAAAAGGGGGGAGAGAGGGGAGAGCGGAGGTGGGGGACCCCTCTGCCGAGAGGGGTTACTCTCATTTCTGTGTTACTCTGTTGTATATCTTTGTATATATTGTAGATATTGTAAATTTGTAAATATCTCCCTGCAAACCCTACATCGCTTTGTAAATATAGCTCCACTGCTTTGCTAATTCAGCTTGCGAGTTTTTTTTCCTTTCCCTTCAATTTTTTTTTTTCCCTTTTACTTTACAAGGGGGAAGGGAGGAGGCTTCTCAGCCTTATCCTTCCAAACCCACCACACCAGGTCACCACGAAACCGCAGCCCTCAACACCACATCTACACTGCTTTGAAAGCCCTGCAGGGATGGGCACTCCACCACTGCCCTGGGTAACCTGGGCAAGGGTCTCACCACCCTTAAAGTTGATAATTTCTTCCTCATATCTGATCTAAATCTTCCTCTTCCAGTTTAAACCCATCTCCCCTTGTCCTGTCACCTCAATCCCTGATGAAGGCTCTCCCTATCTTCCTGTAGCCCCTCCTGAAGCCCTGGAAGGCCACCAGAAGGTCCCCCTGGAGCCTTCTCTTCTCCAAGCTGAACAATCCCAATTCTCTCACCTTGGCCTCACAGCAGAGGGCACCTAGCCCTCAGATCATCTTTGTGGCCTCCTCTGGTCTTGCTCCAACATGTCATGATGCTGGACCATCTTGTCTAGACTGTGCCTGTGCCAGATGATCCTTGAGGTCCCTTCCAACGTTATATTCCAGGGTTCCTTCAGGGCACAGGTTACCTCCTTTGGGTTGGAACAGACCTTTAAAGGCCACCTAGTCCAGCTCCCCTGCAGTCAGCAGGGACACCTTCAATCAGAACAGGTTGCTCAGAGCCCCACACAACATGACCAGAAATAGTTCCAAGGATGGGGCATCTCCCACCTCTGGGCAACCTGGGTCAGGGTCTCACCAACCTCAGTGTTAAAATGTCTTCCTTTTCCTCCCAGGATGCTGTTGGGTTTGGCCTTTGTCAAAGAGAATTCACAAAACCTTGGCTTAACCCCAGCAGCTTCTTGGGGTGGCAGGTGAAGGGCAGAGGACAAACGCTCCCCGAGAAGCTTGGCCACCAGGAATCTAACAAGATGTCTGCTTAAATATTCAATAGCTGGCAAGCCTACTCCTGGCTCTCCAGCCAGCTCCATGCCTGCTGCTTCCATCAGCTCTTCATTCATGCTGAAATCTCAGCAAGTGACTTTTAATGACCCCCTTGTCTTGGAAAAGCAAGAGCAGCCAGCTTGGCCACCCCTGGGGCTGTGTAACCACCCACAGATCCCTGTAGAGATGCCATGATTTGCTTCCACCACGCGGCTGCTGGGCATTGATGTTGACTCCAGGCCAAATCTTTGCTGTCCTGCATCTCCATGGGGTGGAACCGCTCAGCCATCGCCTCCATCCTCGGTGGAGATTGTCCAAATGATGCTGAGCTGGTGTGGAACAGGGCTAATTACTGCTGAGGGGAAATGGAGCCCCTCGAGATGAAGGCAAGGAAATGAAAGTTGGATGAGAGGGGAGAACTGCTGCTCACCTCCTCCAACCAGCTGGTGTGGAGGATGTGACACAGAATTCCTGCATGGTGGGGGCTGGAAGGGACGTCTGGAGATCATCCAGTGCAGCCCCCCTGCTAAGGCAGGGTCACCCACAGCAGGCTGCCCAGGTGGGTTTGGAATCTCTCCAGAGGAGACTCCACAGCCTCTCTGGGCAGCCTGCTTTGGGACTCTGTTTTCCTTCAAGACAAGTTGCTGCTGCTGGAACCTCCTGGCTTCCAGTTTGTGCCTGGTGCCCCTTGTCCTGTCACTGGGCACCACTGGGAAGAGTCTAGAGCAGGTTGCTCAGAGCCCCAAACAACTTGACCTGGAATGGTTCCAGAGATGGAGTATCTACCACCTCTCTCACCTCTGACTGCAGGAGGCTTGTACTGGATGACCTTTGAAGGTCCTTGCAACCCAAAACATTCTATGATTCTGTGACCTGGAGGAGTATCACATTGGGAGCTGCCTTTCACCTCCAGCCTCACTTGAAGCTGGCAGCATTTGCATTTTCCCCCAGTGTAAGCCTTCTTCCAGCATGGAGCTTCTCCCTTCAGGTAGTTGTACAGAGCATAAGGTCACCCCTGAGCCTCCTCTTCTCCAGGCTAAGCAACCCCAGCTCCCTCAGCCTCTCCTCATAGGGCTTGTGTTTCAAACCCCTCACCAACTTCGTTGCCCTTCTCTGGACATGTTTCAGCAAGTCAACCTCCTTCCTAAACTGAGGGGCCCAGGACTGGACACAGGACTCAAGGTGTGGCCTGACCAGTGCAGTGCACAGGGGCAGGTGATTCCACGCTCCCAAGTTTCCTTCTGGCATCTTCAGCACAGGAACCTCTGGCAGAACAGGAAGTATCTAGTAAACTAAACCCCTGTAAATGAAGTTTGATGCTCTCCTCCTGGCACAGGAAGTGACCTCCTTTCACCTCAGGCTGGAGAGGAGACCTGCTCCGATGTCTCAAAAAGAAGGGAAAGTGGTGGGACAGAAATAGCAGGAGCTGGGTGGCAGGCCCAGGAATAGAAACGAAATCCCAGCTCCTTAATCCTCTGCCGTAATCATCGGCCCACAGGGTCCTCATACTCTTAATTACAGCCAGGCTGCTCCTCCAAGGCCAGGGCCAGGGCTGGTTTTTCTTGCTGCTTACGTAACCTGTATTTTGGGTCTCACCGCCTCCGTAAGCTGCAGTAGATGAGCATGGCCTAATCCCAGGGTCCTGCTCAACAGCAGGCAGGGGAGAATCGGAGGAGAGGATGTTAGAAAGGAACAGCACCTGATTTCAGCTCATGGAATTGTGGAAGTGTTTTGGTGGGAAGGGATCTTTACAGTCATGGAGTCCCAACCGTTAACCCAGCACTGCCAGGTCCATCACCAAACCACGGCACTCAGCACCACATCTTCATGGCTCTGAAACCCCTCCTTGGATGGGGACTCCATCACTGCCCTGGGCAGCCTGGACCAGGTCTTGACACCCCCTTCCATGAAGAAATTGTTCCTCATGTCCAACCTAAACCTCCCCTGGGACAGCTTGAAGCTGTTTCCTCTTGTCCTGTAACTTGTTCCTTGTGAAGAGACCAACCCCCACCTGGCTCCAAGCCCCCTTCAGGGAGTTGTTGAGAGCCAGAAGGTCTCCCACCTGCCTCTAACCTCTATTCCTCCAGGCTGAACAACCCCAGGTCCCTCAGCTGCTCCTCACAACTTCTCCAGACCTTCCTCCTTTGTTGCCCTTCTCTGGACACGCTCCAGCCCCTCAATGTCCTTCTTGGAGAGAGTGGTCCAAAATGGAACCCATGATTCATGGTGTGGCTTCCTCAGGGGACAATCCCCTCCTGCTCCTGCTGGCCACACTCTTGCTGATCCAAGCCAGGATGATGCTGGCCTTCTTGGCCACCTGGGCACACTCTGGCTCACCTCCAGCCACTGTTGAACAACACCCTCAGGTCTTTTCCCACCAGGCAGTTCCTAGCTACTCTGCCCCCAGCCTGGAGCATTCATGAGGTTGTTGTGACCCAAGTGCAGGATCCAACACTTGGCCCTATTGAACCTTATCCCATTGGCCTTGGTCCATTGATCCTACCTGGCCCAGTCCCACTGCAGAGCCTCCCTAACCTCAAGCAGATCAACACTCCCACCCATCTTGGTGTCAGCTTGATACACATCAAGGTCACAAGATGAGTTTCTGGGAGTCAGCTAGGATCAAGACTCCTAACTGCAGCGGTGCTGGACTAAATGACCTTCAAAGGCCCCTTCCAAACAAAAGAGTTCAGTGATTCCATTCATTTCTCTAGACCCTTGGGCAGAAGACCCACCACCAATCACAAAGCCCACCCAGCAGCGGTTCAACACTTGAGTTTCTCCTAAGGAGGTGAGCAGAAGCATCTGTGAAACTATTAAATCCTCTCTCCATACTTAAGAGGAGGTGACAACTGTTGGCAAGCTACAGCAGGTGATCACAAGGGGTCACTCATGCAGCATCCACGTGGATACCCAGCGGCAGAAACGCTGGTTAACCCCATGAGTTCTGTGATCCTCAAGACCTGCTCTGAGGTACCATGAGAAAGGCAAAGGAAGTCATGCATGGAGCAGACTGTTTCTCTTGGAAGGGACCTACCAACAACCCTCTAGCCCAACTCAGTTGGCTCTTTGACCACTTGGAGAGCTAGATGTATAGAATGGTTTGGGTTGGAAGGGACCTTGAAGATCATCTAGTTCCAACTCCTGCCATGGGCAGGGACACCTTCCACTAGACCAGGCTGCCCAAGGCCTCATCAAGGCTGGCCTTCAACATCTCCAGAGTGGGACTCACAAAGCTGGCCTCAGTTGATGGTGATGCCAAGCATCAGCAGATGAGAATCTTGTGTGGAGAGAAAGAGTGCTGGGCTTTGGTTGTGGTATGGGTGGGAACGACCTCAGCTAAGCTGGTGGCAGAGAGGAGCTGTGGGAAGGGGAGGGTCTGGGAGCTGCGGCTCTGAGCGCAAGCTCCGTGCGAGGCGCAGCCTGCTGGCAGCGCCTGGAGGCGCCCAGAGGAGGAAGCCTGACCTGCAAAGTGATTTCCTGCAGAGGGCTCTTGGCTTTAATTACAGTCTGCAAGCCCATTCCCACCCAGCCTCCCGTGCTGAGGCCCATGTGAACCCTGATGGTTCCAATTAGCGTCCTCCCCTGTCTGGCATCTGACAAGGCTCACGGAGCTGAAGGTCTGATGGAAGCAGCAGCAGAGTGTGACTCTGGTGGGGGATGTCTGGCAGTCATTAAAGCACCAAAAAACCCTCAGAGCAACTCAGCTGGGTGGGTTCAGCTGCTTCAAAGGGGCTGTCTGGAGATGGGAACAGGAATCAGAGAATCCTTTTGCTGGGAAGAGACCTTTAAGATCATCAAGTCCAACCATTAACCCAGCACTAAACCATGGCCCTCAGCACCACATCTACACAGCTTCTCAATCCCTCCAGGGATGGGGACTCTACCACTGCCCTGGGCAGCCTGGGCCAGTGTCTCAGAACCCTTTCTAAGAAGAAATTGTTCCTCATGTCCAACCTAAACCTCACCTGGCACAACTTGAGGCTATTTCCTTTTGTCCCATCACCTGGGACAAGACAGCTCACTCCTCAACTTGCTCCAGCCTCCTTTCCAGGAGCCAGAAGGTCTCCCCTGAGCCTCCTTTCCTCCAGCCCCAGGTTCCTCAGCTGCTCCTCACAGGATCTGTGCTCCAAAACAAGCCTCCAAACCAACCTCAACTCTTCAGGAATATCTGAACTGGAGAATTGTCATGTCAAGAGGAGACCTTAGACATTGTTCAAACAAAGCTCTGCAGCAGAGATGTGCTGAAGGTTTATCTTCAGCCTTCTCATCACTCTGAATGTCCCCCCAAAAGACCAAGCCTGAGGTTTGGCTTCCAGGACTCAGTGTTGATCAATGTCTAAAGGGGTGGGGGGCAAGAGATGGGGCCAGGCTCTTCTCAGTGGTGCCCAGTGACAGGACAAGGGACACTGGCCCCAAACTGGGATCCAAAACGTTCCACCTAAACAGAAGGAGAAACTTCCTTGCTGTTGGGGTGCTGGAACCCTGGAGCAGGCTGCCCAGAGAGCTTGTGGAGTCTCCATCTCTGGAGACTCCCACCTGGACATTGTGACCCTGGGCAACCTGCTGTGGGTGCCCCTGCTGGAACAGAAGGCTTGGAGTAGATGATCTGCAGAGGCCCATTCCAACCCCTACCATCCTGGGATTCTGTGAAGCTTCCATGTGCCACCTCTCCCTCATGAAGCAGGGCTAGAGATGCTGCCCACTGGGTACAGCCCAGCCCTCCATGAGTGACCTGGAGTTCCAAGGAGGAGGTCCTCTCACCATGTAGAGATAAGATGAGGGTGAGACAGCATAAGTAAGAACTTCCTGCTGGGAAGCTCTCTACTTTTGCTGATCACCAAGACAAGCCTGCTGTTGAGATCCCAAAGGAGCAGATACTCACTGAGTTGAGCCAATACAACAGCACTTCCCACCACCATCTCCAGAGAGAGATCCAGCTGCTAATTATAGCTCAGTGCAAACCTCACCTCACCACAGCAGCGTCAAACAAGCCCAGTGAGACCCCATCTCTTGGCAACAGCACGTTCCCCATGGAGGCACCCTCCATCTGCACATGTGTGGTGGGACCAGCCCCAGCTTGGGCCACCACTGTATTAAGAACATGAGGAATAGACTGGGAGCAGCCTCCACCATTTCCTAGCAACCCTGGTTCTTCAGTCTTAGGCTGTGGGGCACCTCCTGAGTGAAAACAACCAAGGGGATGGTGTTTGGAGGTGGAAAGGAAGAGTTGGTCAAGACTTGCCCACTTCTCTTGACCTCCCTTTTAAGACCAGATATGTTCAAGAGGGAAAAATTCAGGCAAGAGCCACTGTAAGACTCAATGTTATGTCCTTGGAGCACAAGGTTCCACCAGATGATCTCCAGAGCTCCCTCCCAGCCTTGGTTCTTCTATGAGGAACAACCAAGAACTGAACACCCATCTTTTTCAATTGTCCTACCTGCCCAGGAGCCAGCAGAGTGGCCTTGTGGCCAAGAAGTCCGATGGTCTCCTGGGGTGTACAAAGAAAAGTGTGGCCAGGAGGTGAGGGAGGTTCTCCTCACTCTCTACTCTGCCCAAGTGAGGACACAGCTGAAGATCTGGGTCCAGTTCTGGACTGCTCTGTTCAAGAGAGACTGGGAACTACTGGAAAGAGTCCAGTGGAGGCTGGGGAGATACTGGGAAGACTCTGAGGAGGGAAGGTTGAGTGACCTGAGGCTGCTCAGCTTGGAGAAGAGCAGGCTAAGAGGGGATCTGATCAATGCTCAGCAAGAGCTAAAGAGGGCAAGAGGATGGGGCTGGGCTCTTCTCCACAGTGCCCAGTGACAGGACAAAGGGCAGTGGGCACTAACTAGAACTCAGCAGGTTCCACAAGGAGAAACCTCTTGGCTTTGAGGGTTCAGAGCCCTGGATCAGGTTGCCCAGAGAGGTGGTGGAAAGATTCCAAACCCACCTGGATATTGTCATCCTGGACAGTGTGTTGTGGGTGACCTTACTTTAGCAGGGTGGGTGGACTGGACAATCTCCAGAGGTCCCTTCCAACCCTCACCACTCCTCCTTCTGCAGAAGTCCTCATGGGTTTAGGTATCACAAGCCCCAGCAGAAGCTCCTGGTCTGTGTGTGTGTGAAACCATCACCCTGTGCTGTGATGCTCATCACCTGAAGCAGCTTTCCAAGGTTTCAAACCTTGGACAGGTTCAGAAGAAGAGCACTGAACAGAACTATCTAATTTTTCAGCTTGTGCTCGTGGTCAGAAGCTACCAGTGGGCTTCAGAGACAGCCTGAAAGCCAAGAAGCTCGAGGCACTGACCTGCCTCCGCCCTCTGCAGCCTTTGATTGCCACCATCAAAAATCAATTTTTCATTTCCACAGCTCCTGTTTGGCCTCATCTGTCCCAGGCCTGAGGACCAGCCACTGCTGGAGATGGAACCTCTGCAGCCCTGCAAGCTTGTCCAACATAAGGAAGTCCTTCTCCTTCATGTGCTTCACTGTGAGAATCCCAGCTGGAAAAGACCTCCTCTGGTCAGCTAATGATGGAGCTGTGGAGCAACCAGCCCATCACAGCATGCCTGGCAGATACTTCCACCCACCTCCACAGCCATTCCACATGGATCCAGCACAGCATTGATGTTTCTGAAGCTTCCCACCCACCCCATCCCCGCTGGAATTGTCACATCTCTTAGGCTCAACCACATCTCCCCTTCCAACACACAGCACCTTCCCTTCCAGCAGCAAAGACCATCCCATTTCTGGCGGGGAAGACACTGCTTCTGCAGGAAGAGCTCCCTCATGGGGAGAGCTGCTAGGATGGAGGACTAGGGGGGTGAGTGTCTCCCTATGCTGGGCAATGCTGAGGCCTCACCTCAAATATTGGGTTCAGTTTTGAGTCCCTTACTCCAAGAAGGACGCTGAGGTGGTGGAGGATGGTTTGGGTTGGAAGGGACCTTTAAAGTTCATCTAGTCCATGCACCTGCCATGAGCAGGGACATCTTCAACTAGATCAGGCTGCTCATGGCCTCAACCAGCCTGGCTTTGGACACCTTGAGACATCCAAGGTCAAACTTGATGGGGCCCTGAGTGACCTGATCTATTTGGAGATGTCCCTGCTCCCAGCATGGGGGTTGGAGAAGACAACCTTTGAGTGTCCCTTCCAACCTGATGATTCTATGGCTTCCAGGGCTGGGGCACCTACCATGTCTCTAGACAAAGTGTCTCCCCAGCCTCATGGTGAAGAATTTCTTCCCCACATTGAATCCAAATCTTCTCTCTTTTATTTTAAAGCCACTGCCTCTTGTCCTTTCACTTGTGGAAGGTCCTCTCCAGCTTTCTTGTTGCTCCAACAGACTCACCCAGACATGCCCACCCATGTCTGCCCACAGCGAGCACCACCCAGCTCTGCCAGCATCCTTGTGATTGAACATCAAAACCATCCACCTCCCCATACCCCACCTGCCTTGGGAGGTGCCAGCTCCACACTCAGAGATCTTATCAGAGGACCTTCCAAGAGCTCAAGCAGATAAAGCCTACCCTCTTGGGCCAGAAGCATCTTGAAGTGCCACATGAAAGCACTTGCTGAGCTGGGAGTTCCTGTTCCCATCCTACATGCCCATGAGATCACCTGGCCACAGTTTCTGTGCACCAGCTGGTTGTGAGTGGAAGCTGAGCTGCTGGTTGCTCACTGGTGACACTGGTGGGTCGGTAACGTTGATAGGAGACATCATTTAGGAGACTACAAACCAGATTTAAGTCATGAACCACCTGGTTTGTGGCTTGAAAGCCATCAGAGTGTGAAGCAAAGGCATAGAGCAGCAATGGAGACATCTCAGAGTGCTGTCCATCTGCTGCTGGACCATAGAAACTCAGCACCAGCTCATTGTTCACTGGAAGCTTCTCCTTTCCAAGACAAAGCACCCCTGTGAGGAGCTCCACGGACCAGTGGGACAAGCTCATGGCTGCAGCATGAATCACCCTGCTTTGGTGGGGAGATCTTATCCAGCAGATCATTTCAATCAGCGCCACGCTCTACACCCACATGGCTCAGAAGACAGGAAGGGTTTCTCTAATGGATCTTTCCAGAGGAAACATCTGAGCTGTCCTTCACATGGACAACCACCCTCCACAGACACTTTTGCTCTTCCTCTGGTGATAGTTTTGTGGATGAACAAACCCAGCTTGGTGCAGAGAGCCATGAGCCACCCACCAAACATCTCTGCAGAAGAGAAGTCTCTGGTCTCGGCTCTTCCACCGCCCTGGAAGCCACCAGCCTGTCTCAACTCACCATTTCACAGTGTCACAGAGTCCAGCCTGTCACCACAGACCTCAGGACTAGACCATGGCACCAAGTGCCACATCCCATCCCCTCTTGAACACCTCCAGGGATGGTGACTCCACCACCTCCCTGGGCAGCCCATTCCAATGACGAATGACTCTCTCAGGGAAGAACTTTCTCCTCACCTCCAGCCTAAACTTCCCCTGGCACAGCTTGAGACTGTGTCCTCTTGTTCTGGTGCTGGGTGCTAGGGAGAAGAGACCAATCCCTTCCTGGCTACAACCTCCTTTCAGGTAGTTGTAGAGAGCAATGAGGTCACCCCTGAGCCTCCTCTTCTCCAGGCTAAACAATCCCAGCTCCCTCAGCCTGTCCTCATAGTGCTTGTGCTCAAGGCCTCTCCCCAGCCTTGTTGCCCTTCTCTGGACACCTTCAAGTGTTTTGATGTCCTTCCTAAACTGAGGGGCCCAGAACTGGACACAGGACTCAAGGTGTGGCCTAACCAGTGCAGAGTCCAGGGGCAGAATGACTTCCCTGCTCCTGCTGGCCACACTATTCCTAATGCAGGCCAGGATGCTGTTGGCCTTCTTGGCCACCTGGGCACACTGCTGGCTCATATTCAGGCGGCTGTCAATCAGCACCCCCAGGTCCCTCTCTGTTTGGCAGCTCTCAGCCACTCTGACCCCAGCCTGTAGCTCTGCCTGGGGTTGCTGTGGCCAATGTGCAGCCCCCAGCACTTGGATTTGTTGAAGGCCATGCATTTGACTGCACCAACCCACCACCAGGTTCCACCCCACGTGCCAGCAGAGCCAGCCTCGCTCTTACCTCTCCGTCTCTTCTTTGACCACGGCGTACTGGCTCGACTGGCGACTCGACCTCTGCTCCTGGACCTTCTCGCTCCCCTCCAGCTCCTGCTCCAAGGAGGAGCTGGTGCTCCCCTCCCTGCTGACATTGCTGCTCCTGCCGGGGCTGTTCTCCGTGGAAGCCCTTGGCGACTCTGTGTTCTGCTTCAGGGTCTGCAGTTTGGCCAGGGGGATGATGTCGCAGTTCTGCGGCCGGTGCCACACGGTCCTCTGCGTGGTGGCGTTGTAGTAGTAGAAGCGGGAGGTGTTGGGGTCGAAGAGCTCCCACCACTGGTTCTCATTGGTGCGTTTGATCCTCACCCCAGCCGGGGGGTCCCAGACGCACTCCCCGGTGATGAGGTTGGCGTACATGCGCTCCCGAGTTCGAGGCTCGATGATTTCCACCCATTCCAGCCTGCAGGATGACAGACACAGAGAGAAAGAGACCTCAGCTAGATCAGCTTGGAAGGTGACCCGCCTGGTGGCTGTGGGGAGGCTGTGGATGTGGTCTACCTGGACCTCAGCCAGGCCTTTGACACCGTCCCCCATAGCAAACTCCTGGCCAAGCTGTCAGCCCATGGCTTGGACAGCAGCTCTCTGAGCTGGGTGAGGAACTGGCTGGAGGCTGAGCCCAGAGAGTGGTGGTGAATGGTGCCACAGCCAGCTGGCAGCCAGGCACCAGTGGTGTGCCCCAGGGATCAGTGCTGGGCCCTGTGCTCTTTAACATCTTTATTGATGATCTGTATGAGGGCATTGAGTTGATCATCAGTAAATTTGCTGACAACACCAAGCTGGGGGCAGGAGTTGATCTGCTGGAGGGTAGAGAGGCTCTGCAGAGGGACCTGGCCAGGCTGGACAGATGGGCAGAGGCCAAGGGCAGGAGATTGAACACATCCAAGTGCCAGGTGCTGCACACTGGCCACAACAACCCCAGGCAGTGCTACAGGCTGGGGTCAGAGTGGCTGAGAGCAGCCAGGCAGAGAGGGACCTGGGGGTGCTGGTCAATGGTAGGCTGAACATGAGCCTGCAGTGTGCCCAGGCAGCCAGGAGGGCCAATGGCATCCTGGCCTGCATCAGGAAGAGTGTGGCCAGCAGGAGCATGGAGGTCATTCTGCCCCTGTACACTGCACTGCTTAGGCCACACCTTGAGTCCTGTGTCCAGTTCTGGGCCCCTCAGGTTAGGAAGGAGGTTGACTTGCTGGAAGGTGTCCAGAGAAGGGCAACAAAGTTGGGGAGGGGTTTGGAACACAGCCCTGTGAGGAGAGGCTGAGGGAGCTGGGGTTGCTTAGCCTGGAGAAGAGGAGACTCAGGGGAGACCTTATTGCTCTCTACAACTACCTGAAGGGAGGTTGTAGCCAGGCAGAGGTTGGTCTCTTCTCCCAGGCAGCCAGCACCAGAACAAGAGGACACAGTCTCAGGCTGCGCCAGGGGAGGTTCAGGTTGGATGTTAGGAAGAAGTTCTACACAGAGAGAGTGATTGCCCATTGGAATGGGCTGCCCAAGGAGGTGGTGGAGTCACCATCACTGGAGGTGTTCAGGAGGAGACTTGATGGGGTGCTTGGTGCCATGGGTTAGCTGTTTGGGTGGGTTGGATTGGTTGATGGGTTGGACAGGATGATCTTGAAGGTCTCTTCCAATCTGGTTTGGTTTGGTTTGGTTCCTTCCGACCCAAACCCCTCCGTGAGCCAACGCTTGCAGTGCAGGACGGGGAAGGAGGGAAGTGTGGGTGGGGACAGCAAACTCCTTCTGCCTCCCCATTGACATTGGGTCAAAGAATCACAGAATATCTCTGCTTGGAAGAGACCTTCAAGATCCTCCAGCCCAACCACTGACCCAGCACTGCAAGGTCACCACTTACCATGTCCCTAAGCAGCAGCTCCACACACTGTTTAAATGCCTCCAGGGATGGTGACTCCACCACTGCCCTGTGTCCTGTAGCACTACTGACACTAAATAAACTATCTCCAAGCTCATGCCTGGTTTTTTTTCAGCTCCCAGTAGAATTTAGCAGGTCTAGAAGCCAGCTAGAAACATACAGCCACAGTCACACCACTGCAGCCCATGGCTTCCACTCTGAACCCTCCACATCTTAGAACCTGGACTCCTCAGAGCATGACCCTGCTGGCTGCAGCATAGAATCAAAGAATTGTTAGGGCTGGAAGGGACCTCAAGGATCCTCCAGTTCCAACCCCCCTGCCATGGGCAGGGACACCTCACACTACAGCAGGTTGCTCACAGCCACATCCAGCCTGGCCTTAAAACCCTCCAGGGATGAGGCTTCCACCACCTCCCTGGGCAACCTGTGCCAGGCTCTCAGCACCCCCATGCTCCAGAACTTCTTCCTAACATCTAATGGGAATCTACCCATTTCTATTTTTGTTCCATTCCATGGAATTGTTTTTGGGTTGGAAGAGACCTTTGAGATCATGGAGCCCAACCATTAGCCCAACACTGCCAGGGCACCACCAAACCATGACCCTCAGCACCACAACTACACAGCTTTGAAAGCCCTCCAGGGATGAGGACTCTATCACTGTCCTGGGCAGCCTGGGCCAGGCCTTGACAACCCTTTCCATGAAGAAATTGTTCCTCACATCCAACCTAAATCGGTTTGAAAGAGGAGCTGAACTCACTAGAGAGCTTGGGGCCAGGCCACCAGCAGCTCCAGCTGCCAGAGGCTTTTTTTCCTTGCTAACACTTGAGCAAATTGGACATTTCTGAAGCACCCCTGGAGGACTCACTCCTGGCAGAAAGGCAGGGAGATGCCATCCATCGCTTCTCTGACTCACTGAACGTGTCACTTTGAAGTGCCACCTGGTTTGACAAGCTCCACTTAGGGCCCTGGGGGCTTTGTTTCTTCTTCTCATCTCTTTCTTTCCCTTTCTAACCCTACAAGCAGAGGAGGACAGACCCCAAGGAAGAAAAGGTGGTGAAATCCAAGCTCCCTTCAATGGTTTTTACATCAATCCACCCCCCCAGAAAGAAGCATTTGGCTAAGATGTGGCTGCCTCTAAGCCTGGGGCTGTCCCCAGCTGAGCAGAAGGTGACACCTGCAGTGTTTGGGGTAATCTAAAAAAAACCCCTTCAATTGTCTGTTCTTTTGGGATTAGGACCTTCTCCTAATCCTCTTTCCCATCCCTAAGCTCCCTTGACTGCTTTATGATTTCAATAAACCCCTTTGTTGTGCTTCTGAGGGAGCTGGGGCAATGTGTTCACCACCAAATCTTCAGTGCTGTCCTGATGGTTGCCCAGTTTGGAGCTCAGCAGGGAATGGGGAGGGGATGGAAGGAAGCTTAAACTTCATTTTTCTGCTCCATGCTTTGGTATTGAGGTGCAGGAGTAGAGCACAGATTGTTTCCCTGGACTGGGGGCACTGGAGAGGGTCACACCTTGAGTCATGGAGTCAGATTTGGACCTTTCACTCCTAGGAGGACATAGAGGGGCTGGAGCATGTCCAGAGAAGGGCAACAAAGCTGGGGAAGGGTCTGGAGAATCACAGAATGATAGGGGTTGGAAGGGACCTCCAGAGATCATGGAGTCCAACCCTGCTGCCAAAGAAGGATCAGCCAGGGCAGCTCACACAGGAACTCAACCAGGCAGGTTTTGAAAGTCTCCAGAGAAGGAGAAGGGTCTGGAGAACAAACCTGGTGAGGAGCAGCTCAGGGAACTGGGCTTGTGCAGCCTGGAGAAAAGGAGGCAGAGAACAGACCGTCTGGCATTCCACAACTCCCTGCAAGGAGGCTGGAGCCAGGTGGGGGTTGGTCTCTTCTTTCAAGGAACAAGTGATAGGACAAGAGAGAACAGCCTCAAGTTGCCCCAGGGCAGGTTTAGATTGAACAATTTTTCCAATGGAGAGGGTTGTGCAGGCCTGGCCCAGGCTGCCCAGGGCAGTGGTGGAGTCCCCATCCCTGGAGGGGTTTCAAAGCCATGTAGGTGTGGTGCTGAGGGACATGGCACTGCTGGGTTAATGCTTGGGCTTGATGACCTTAAAGGTCTCTTCCAAGCCAAAGGATCCTGTGACTCAGTGTTGAGCTCCACACTCCATGCAAGAGACCAACTCCTGACCTAGCAAAGGTCCTCACAGGGCACCGAGCAGCGTTATCACTCTTGACACGAGGGCAATTAACACCACCACGAGCAGAAGATTGGATTTCCAAGCATTTTCCACTTAAAAGGCCCTGGAATTTATTGATAGTGGAGAAGTGCTGAGCAAGCACCTTTTCTGTGTCAGAGCATAATGAGGTCAGCAGCTCTCATCGATTCAGCTGGCGTCTCGGTCAGAAAGAAACAGCAGAGATCTTCCCTTGAGGAGGAGGAAGGTGGAGGCTTCTTTCTTTTACACTCCTGGACCCTCCAAGAAGCAGCAAAGTGGGACAAGGAGGATGAAGCAGCATCAGCTTTACCCAGAGCTAAAGCTTCTGAGGATCATGGAATGGATTGGGCTAGGAGGGACCTTCAAAGGTCATCTAGTTCAAACCCCCTGCAGTAAGCAGGGACATCTGGAACTAGAGCGGGTTGCTCAGAGCCCCACACAAACTTGGCCTGGAATGGTCCCACCAGTGGGGCATCTCCCACCTCTTTGGGCAGCCTGGGCCAGTGTCTCACCACCCCCAGTGTACAAAATGTCTTGTTGCTCATCAGGCCTGGAAACCACAAGCTCAGCTCTGCACCATTTCCCTGATGACCCCTCTCCAATGGACTTGTTGTTTCTCTTTGCCATAGAATCATTATGGTTGGAAGAGCCTTCTAAGGTCAAGTCCAACGATCAACCCAAGAGCACCACAGCCAGTAAATCATGTTCCCAAAGTGCCATGTCTCCATGTTTTTTGAACACCTCTGGGGATGGTGACTCCACCACCTCCCTGGGCAGTCTGTTCCAGTGAGAATCTGTTCCTCACGTCCAACCTAAATCTTCTTCCACAGGAAGGTCCAAGACCTGCTCTCCCACCGCAGAACCAGACACCCCACTACCCTTAAATCCACCTTCAAGATGATGAACTTCTCCTGGCAGTCTCATCCTGCTGCAAACCCTGCTGTTGACCAGCACTGCAGGAGTTACACCACATCCAACCTTCTCCTGACATTGCACCCAGAGTCAGCTCCCATCCCCATCAAGCCAGCACGGCGTGAAGAGACGCAGCCGACGGCTCCTTGCCTCCTGGAGCAGCTCCTGCCTTTTTTTAGTGTCTTTGAAAGGGATGAGCAGACTCAACCCCAAGTTCAACTGATTGGCTTTGATGGAAGAGTTTTATTATCTCCTAGGGTGGCTTCAGAGCTGGGTCTCTGCTTCATCAGCACTTTCCCCTCTGCTGACATTGCTGCGGATCCCTGTCAGAACGGAGCAGAGTGCTTTGGCTTTCTCCTGGTGTCCTAAAATAGCTGTTGCTGAGCAGGGGATGAAGAGCTGCTGGCTGTCACGTGGTGGATTTCTTTCCAGATCCTTAAAGATCCAGATCAAAGATTTGGAGTGTTTGTGGAGTTACAGATCAAGGGGAGGAGCTGATGGATGTCCAGCGGACTTGGTTGTGCCCACAGGGCAGCATGCCTGCCCCTGCTTCACCAGAGAGGTTCTCCTCCCCCTCTACTCTGCCCTGAGTGAGGTCACAGCTGGAGTCCTGGCTCCAGTTCAAGAGAGACAGGGAACTACTGGAGAGGGCCATGAAGATGCTGAGGGGGCTGGAGTTTCTCTGTGAGGACAAAAGGCTGAGGGACATGGGGCTGGTGAGCCTGGAGAAGAGCAGCCTGAGAGGGGACCTGATCAATGCTCAGCAAGAGCTGAAGGGTGGGGGGCAAGAGGCTAGGGCCAAACTCTTCCCAGTGGTGCCCAGGGACAGGACAATGGACAATGGGCACAGACCAGAGCCCAGAAGGTTCCATCAGGAGAAATTTCTTTGATGTGAGGGTGCTGAAGCCCTGGAGCAGGTTGCCCAGAGAGGTTGTGGAGTCTCCTTCTATGGAGAGATTCCAAACCCACCTGGACATTGTGATCCTGAGCAACCTGCTGGGGATGACCCTGCTGGAGCAGGAGGGTTGGACTGGATGATCCTCAGAGTCCCTTCCACCCCCACCAAGCTGGAATTCTGTGATTCTGTGCATTTAGTAGGGTGCTGCATATCAACCACCCTTCCACTCAACACCAGTACTCCATGTTTGGGAGATGCTGTTTTAGACACTCCAGCCCACAGAGCTGCTCTGGAGAAGCTACAGACACACACAGGGACATCACAGCATGGCCAAACCAACCATGTCTGCATGAAACTTCCCTCCAGCCCACAGAGCTGCTCTGGAGGAGCTACAGACACACACAGGGACATCACAGCATGGCCAAACCAAGCATGTCTGCATGAAACTTCCCTCAAGTCATCAAGCAGGTGGAGATATGAAGATCAGATTTGCAACTCAGGAGTAATTTGCACCCTAAATGACACCCCCGGAGTGATTCCTGGTGCTGGTAAAACCGGGACAACGCGTCCTTAGATCCACCATGGCTTCAGGCACTTCACTGGAAAGACTTTCTGAGAAAGCTCCTGAGCTACCTGCTCCCAGCTAGCCCAGCTTCTTCTCAAGCACTTCTGGAAGCCAAACCATGGAGGAGTGGTTTTGCATAGGGTGAAACCTCCCAGCTCTCTCTGCCAGCTGGATGATGAACTCCATCTCTTCCCACCTTCTTTCTTTCCTTCAGAAGCAGCTATCTGGACAACCTGCTTTTAAATATTCATATGACAGCCACTATGGGAACTGCAGAGACCTGGTAGGGCCTTTGCTTCTGTGCAAAGACCTCCTCAAGCCACAAAGGGAGTCCTCCTTAATCAGGGAAGAACAACCTTCTGAAAGGCAGAAGGAACAAACCCAAGAGCTGCTATTTCCTCAAGGTTTACTTCATGCACAGGCCCACCTAGGGGAGAAGAATGTCCACCTGCCTCTGATCCCCATGAGGTGACTCCACCAGGAACTGACCTAAGAGGGATATCTGATGCTCACAGAATGGTTTGGGTTGGTAGGGATCATGTAGTCCAACCCCACTGCAGTCAGCAGGGACATCCTCACCCAGATTGGATGAAGCCTTGAGCAATTTGGTCTAGTAGAAGGTGTCCCTGCCCATGGCAGGGGGGGTGGAACCAGATGCCCTTTAAGGTCCCTTTCAACCCCCAAAATTCTATGACTGAGGTTGTTCAGAGCACTGTCCAACCTGACCTGGAATGGTTCCATGGGTGGATCCATCTCAGGCCTCCCAAACCAGAAACCTCATCCCTGCTGCACCACTCCACTTCCACTGATAATCCAAATCCAAATCCAACTTGAGGTGAGATTCAGCACCAGAAAGCAGAGGAACAGTCCCTAGGAGGCCAGGAGGTTGCCTCACCAGTATTTCTGCTCACAGACGCTCCCATGGAGGTTTCCCACCCTTTTTGCCCTCAGGGGTAGATAAATCAGCATCTAACAACATCATGTTGTAACATAAAGACTTGTGGGATGAAGCCAAGGAGCCTCCTGAACTTCACCTTCTCTCTGCACACGTCCCACTGGGTAGGTCCCAGTTGCAGCTTTGTCTTTGTTCCCCACTGAAACTACACAAAAATGGAGATGGTGAAAGAAAGGTAAAGGGCCAAGAAAGGAACCCACAAGGAAATGGCCAATGAGGAGAGAGAAAAGCCACCAAAAAGAAGGCCACAGCAGGCAGACTGAAGACAAAGAGAAGAGTTCCCACCTTGAAATCTTTCTTACTTAAGGATAAAGCTGAAGGAATTAACCCCCTCAACCCAAAACATCAGGAAGTAAAGCCTGAAGCTCTCACAGAGAAAATGAACTCTAATGAGGGTCTGGTCATGAGGTTAGGGTCTCCATGGCTTAGTGGTGAGATGGTGCTGAGGGTCAGGCAGGTTCCCAAAGGAATCATAGCACAGTTTAGGTTGGACCAATCCATCCCACGCAGTAAGCAGGGACATTGTCCACTAGATCAAGGTGCCCAGAGCCTTGTCCAACCTGACCTTGAACACTTCCAGGGATGGGACATCCACAACCCCTTTGGAAGCACCTTGAGCAGATGGAAGGCTCCTCACAGAGCAGTCATAGAATAAAAGAATGCACTGGAAGGGACCTGTAGTCCAACCCCCTTGCAGTCAGCAGGGACATCCCCAACTAGATCAGCTTGCTCAGAGCCCCATCAAGCCTGACCTACAATGTCTCCAGGGATGTGGCCTCTACCACAATGCATAGTTGCTTTAAGGATCCAACCTTAGCATCCTAGAGAGGATCCTGGCTGCATGTCTGGGGGTCCTGCACACCCTGGCCCCTTCTGCTGGAACTTCCTCCCTCTCCACCTCATCTCATGGCACACTCCAGCTCTCTGAGTCTGGACTATGTCCACAAATGACTCAGCCAGCTGAACCTCTCCCATAGTTTGGGACTTGGTTTGATGGTAAGGATGGTGGATGCTGCTCAATCCCAACCCTCCTCACCACATCTCCAAGGCCCTTTCCTGGGCTGAAGTTTTCTTAACTCCTTGATTAAGAAAAATCTTCATTTTGATGGAGCTCTCATTTCAGTTTGACCCAGTCCTGAAAGACAGGAGCTTCTCCAGAGAAGGACAACAAAGCTGGTGAAGGGGCTGGAGAACAGATCTGGTGAGGAGCAGCTGAGGTTGTTCAGCCTGGAGAAACAGAGGCTGAGGCTCTCTACAACTCCCTGGCAGGCTGGTCTCTTTTCCCAAGGAGCAAGCAATAGGACAAGAGGTTGCCCCAGGGGAGGTTTAGGTTGGACATCCAGTATCTGAAGGGGGCCTACAGGAAGGCTGGGGAAGGACTACTCAGGATCTCAGGTAGTGATAGGACTAGGGGGAATGGAATGAAGCTGGAGGTGGGGAGATTCAGGCTGGATGTGAGGAGGAGGTTCTTCACCATGAGAGTGGTGAAACCCTGGAATGGGTTGTCCAGGGAGGTGGTCGAGGCCCCGTCCCTGGGGGTGTTTAAGAGCAGGCTGGCTGAGGCTCTGTCCAGCCTGATCTAGTGTGGGGTGTCCCTGCCCATGGCAGGGGGGTTGGAACTAGATGATCCTTGTGGTCCCTTCCAACCCTGAATGAAACTATGAGGAACAATTTCTTCATGGAAAGGATTGTGAAGGCCTGGCCCAGGCTGCCCAGGCCAGTGGTGAAGTCCCCCTCCCTGCCATGTAGCTGTGGTACTGAGGGACATGGTGTGGTGGTGACCTGGCAGTGTTGGGTTAATGCTTGGACTTGATGATCTTAGAGGTTTTTTCCAGCCTTAACGATTCCAGGACACCACATGGGCTGAGCTTTTCAGCCCTCAGCAAAGAGACAATTTAAGTCCTTCTGGTTCTCATTTTCCTTTCAAACAAAACTTCTCCTAGGTTGATAGCCTCAAGTCCTTGACCTCTCCAGCTTGGCTGGGTGAAGCTGCCAAGCTTCAGAACGTTATTAGTTGGGAGAGATGGAGGATCTCACAAAGCCTCCAGCTAAAATGCTTGAGCTGCTTTGAGGGGCTTGAAGTCAACCTTTCATGAAGACCCTTGATTCATCTGGGGCTGCTTTGTGTTACCAGCTTTCTGGCAGCTTTTCATTCTTGCAGGAGATAACCCAGGGCTGTGAAGCTGGGGTTGGGAGCCAGAAAGCGTCTTCTGATAAGGAAAGAAATTGGATCCATCCCATCCTCTCTGCCCTTTGAAACTGGGGAGGTTGAAATGAAATGAAATTAAATGGTGTGGAGGAAAATGAAATAGAATAGAATAGAATAGACCAGACCAGACCAGACCAGACCAGGTTGGAAGAGACCTTCAAGATCATCGTGTCCAACCTATCATCCAACACCACCTAATCAACTAACCCATGGCACCAAGGTTTTTAATGTCTGAGCTGGTGCTTCATCCCTGTGGCCTTTGGCCAGAAGAGATGTCACCATGCCAGAGGTGGGAGGGGGCAGAAATGCTTTGCATGACTCTAACTCTGCTCTCCACAGCCAAGAATTCCTTGGGAAGGGGAAAACAACATCCGGAGCGGAGCAGGGTGATCCTTCAACCCACCCCACCCCCACCCCTGGGACCTTGCTGCTTCTGGGGATTTCCCAACCTTGGAGTATGCTGTTTAAGAGCTACTGATGGAGGTTGTCCTCCCTGAACTTGTCTGCTTCTCCTTTGAACTGATTTATAGGCTTTGGCTGCACCACTGAGCACATTCCGCAGTGGAATTATGTGCCAGGAGAAGTCACTTCCCTGAGTTGTCTTTTGTGAGCCACTGAGAAGTCCAGAGGGACCCACAGCACTGAAGAAAAATGACCAGGCCCAGAATCCCACTAGGGGGTTGGAAGCAACCTCTGGAGATCATCACCTCCATCTCACAGAATCCCACCATGCTGGGGGTTGGAAGGGACCTCTGGAGCTCACCCAGTGCAAGCCCTCTGCTCCAGCAGGATGACCCACAGCAGATTGTCCAAGATCCCAATGTCCAGCTGGGTTTGGAAGCCCTCCAGAGAAGGAGACTCCACAACCTCTCTGGACTAGTAATTTCCTTGTCCTCTTACTTTTCAGGTAGAACACGAACCTGGATTTTCAGCAACATCTCTGCTGATCTCAAGTAGGCTTTGGCTGTGTTCTATGCTCCTCTGGGGCTTCTACACTGCAGATTGTCCTGGTCCCCACTCCCCAGCTCTAGCAGATACATGCAACAGCACAAGCATGCAACTTCTTGGTGGACTTGCCCAGCGATGCCCTCTCTGTCCTGTTTATTCCTTCCCTTGATGTTGTCCAGCCTGCAGAAGAGAAGGCTCCAGGGAGACCTTCTGGTGGCCTTTCAGTACTTAAAGGGTCTACAGGAAAGCTGGGGAGACCTTGATCAGGGCCTGTTGTTAGGGCAAAAGGGGTGGTGGTTGGAAACTACAAGATGGAGAGTTACACTGGGGCTAAGGAAGAAGTTCTTCACTGGCAGGACGCTGGGGCGCACGGAGAGGTGCTAGGTGCCCCATCCCTGCAATCATTCCAGGTCAGGTTGCTTGGGGCTCTGAGCAACCTGCTGTAGTTGCAGATGTCCCTGCTGACTGCAGATGACCTTTTTAAGTCCCTCCCAACCCAAGCCCTCCTGTGATTCTGTGCTAAGTAGCCAGGGTTTTTGCTCTGAAGCCCATGTGGCTCTCCAGCCAGACCAGATCCAAATGATGTCTTTCCAGCCAGCCCAACAAGAGGACACCCTGTCTCACACCTTAGCCCCTCAGAGATGCCCCAGCTCTGGGGTTTGCAGGGCAGTTTTGGGCCACACAGAATTGATTTTCTAGGGTGGATCTCACTCAGCCTCCAAGGTGGGCCCAAGGTGGGAGCTGGGTGAATGCAGCAGATGGTTTCCACCTTGCAAATGGATTGTTTCGGGTGGTGGCTTCCTCTGTGCTGGCACTCCAAGAAGATGCCATATGTGTCTCCTCAGCTCAGGTCTAGACATTAGCACAACTTGAGCCTCACTGTTGTGCTCACAAACCCAAATCCTGAGTGCTGAAGCTCCTGCAGAAGCCAGCTGAAGATCCCCTGAGCGTTTGGACTTGCCAACATCAACTCTAATGCTCCTTAAGGAGCGAAACAAAATCTTCTGCTGTTTTGGGAATCAAAATCTTCTGAGGAAAGATGATTAATGGCTTATTAATAGCAATAATATCCTTCCAATGCTGGAAGTGTGGAACAGGAGTTGGGCAGCTTTGAACTTTGAACTTCTAAGCCACTTGCCAAAAGTCTGTGAACAAGCGAAAAGCTGCAGCAGGCCAGGAAGAATCAGGAGGGATCAGAAATGGAGGTGGGAAAGCTTCCCTCACCTCCAAACCAAGCTGCCCTAACCTCCAAAACAAGCTTCCCTAACCTCCAAACCAAGCTGCCCTCACCTCCAAACCAAGCTGCCCTAACCTCCAAACCAAGCTGCCCTAACCTCCAAAATGCCTCCTAAAGAAGGAATTCAGCAAATCCCAGGAAGCCCGGTTTCAAGACTCAGATGGTAGAAACAACCAACAGGAGGTGGACATCAGGCACCTCCATGCCCAGCTCCCAGCCAGCAGAGTCCAGACAAATATTGGCAAGAAGTTCATGAAGGAGCTTTGACCACCAAATTCTCCATGGCCATGAGCCCACCATGCCTCTGCCCTGGCAGAGGGACTCCTGAAGCAGAGGTGGCTTGAAGATGGGTCCTTTCCCAGGTGGGGCTTTGAGTTTTGCACACTTTGTATCAGTGTACTCCACTATGATGTGCTCCCAAGCTGAAGCTGAGATGTTCCTGCTTTGTAATGTGTTGGTTCTCTCCTCTCTGTTTTCTTCACCCCACAAGATCTGCTGTCCTACAGCTAAAAGTTGTTTATCCAGGGAGGAATAAAACCCCAAAACCTGCTTCAGGGCAAATATAATCACAGACTCCCAACCCTCCTCACCACATCTCCAAGGCAGCTTCTCCTGGGACTGAACTTTTTTAACTCCTTGATTAAGAAAGATCTTCATTTTGATGGAGCTCTCATTCAGTCTGACCCAGTCCTGAAGGACAGGAGCTCCTCCATAGGAGGAAAGCAAGGAAACTGGTGAAGGGTCTGGAGAACAGGCCTGGTGAGAGGCAGCTGAGGTTGTTCAGCCTGGAGAAAAGAAGACTGACAGGAGACCTTCTCTACAACCAAAGGGATTCTATGATCCCATGGCTTTATGACAAACCATTTACTCCAGCTGTGGCCTCACAAGGCCAGAGTAAAGGGGCAGAAGAATCTCCCTCCACCTGATGGCCACACTCTTCTTCATGCCCCCCAGAAGACCATTGGACTTCATGGACAGCTGGGCACATTGCTGGCTCATGGTGAACTTGTTACTCACCATCAGCCCCAGTTCCTTCTCCCTGAGGCTGCTCTCCAGCAGGTCACCCTCACCTGTGCTGCTGCAGGGAGTTGTTTCTCCCCAGGTGCAGGTCCCTACATTTGCCCTGGTTGAACTTCATGAGGTTCCTCTCTCCCTCATCTGTCCAGGTCTGACTGAATGGCAGCACAGCCTGGTGGGGTGTCAGCCACTCCTCCCAGCTGGGAGGTATCTTCAGCACCCTGGCTGAGAGTCCACAACATCCCTTCATAAGGTCATTGGTGAAGAAGCTGGACAAGACAGGACCCAGTTCTCATCCCTGGGGAACACCACAAGCTCCAGGCCTCCAACTAGACCTTGCACTGTTGATCACAATCCTCTGGGCTCTGCCTTTCAGCCAGTTCTTATCCACCTCACTGTGCACTCATCTCACCTGCACTTCCCAGCCTTCTCTGGGAGGATGTCATGGGAGACACAAATCCTTAAACATCTCACTCCAAGCTGGGATGAACCAGGTTGGCCCCTGGGGCTCAATTTTCCTTCCATGAACATTCCAACAACTTACTTGGAGAGAGAGAAGAACATCTGCAGAATGAGGAACAATCCTCAGTAATTTCATCTCCAGCTCTACCTGGCACCATGAGGGGGTCTGGAAAGGTTGTTTTCTCCCACTTGATAAATACTTACAGAGCTGGACATCAGTGAGACCAAGGAGGCAAACACCAGAGCTGCCACACCAAGAACAGCATTACTCCACCCCATGGGCTCTCCAGACGGAGATTATCCCTTGGCACAACTCCAGTGGGCTCAAGCACCTGCCTCCCAAACACTGAGCGTGCTCTTGGGGGTGGTTTTACAAGAAGAACCTTGTCCTCACTCCCACATGAGCCTCAGTGGTGGTGGAGGAGCAAGGCTGGAAGCAGCAGCTGCTCCACGAGCAGGTGACTCGCTCTGCTTCGAGGCCAAGAGGCAGCCACCTGTCATGGTCCTGACATCATTTGATTCCCCATGGCGGCTGGGCTGGGGACAATGGCAGGGCTGGAGGGGAGGAGGAGGAGGAGGAGGAGGAGGAAGGATGGTGATTTGGGATGACTCATGCCAACCCTGGGATGAAAACAAGCCATTCCTTGTTCTCAGGACACCAGTTAACTGCTGCAGTTGCCACCTCCTGTAAATCCCCCGTCAGAGCCGGCGAGGAGGGGAACAATCAGCGGCTATAAGACAAGATGACCTTTCTGAAGGATGGTGGAGATCACCAGCAAGAGCCTGCTCACACCTCAATATCAGATAACCTCTTGGTCATGCTCTGATAGGAGGAGAAGGGCTGGAAGCAGCATGCTCCCCCCGCTCTTCCTGGCAGAGCTATTTATAGGACTGGGAGATAAGGCTGGGAAACATCAAGAGCTTCAAAGCACCAAGATGGTTGCTCCAGACAGCAAAGGAAGAGCTTTGCTCGGAGGGTTCAGAGGCCTGGGCCAGGCTGCTCAGAGAGGTTGTGGTGTTTTCCTCTCTGAGAGATCCCAAACGTGCTTGGGCATTGTGATCCTGCTGTGGGTGAGGCTGCTGGAGCAGGGGGGCTGACCGGACAGGCTCCAGAGGTCCCTTCCACACCCCCGTGCTGGGACTCTATGTGCCTCTACCCAAACAGAGCAGCAAGGAGATGTTTGCTGCTGCCCCACCACAAAATCCCTCCACCCTCTGCAGAGAGAGATGACCTTTAAAGGATCCCATTCCATCCTGGATCGTCCCTCCAGGCTCAGGCAGGGAGTCCGAGCAGCGGATCCCGGGGGGGAGCCGCGGCCGCCGGTGCCGAGCGCCAGCCGGGTGTTCCACGGCCATAAATCACCCCAGGAGTGCAGGAGCCCCCTGTGCTGCACAGTTGCTGTCAGATCTGTCACTTGGGCTGCCAGCAGGATTTAGGAGGCAGTGAGGAAAGCAGCTTGCTCCCCATCTCCCCCCTCCCCACCCAAGGCATCTCACCACCTACAATACAGATGGGTCTGCCCCAGAGCATCCAGCCACAGGATCAGGGAAATGTTGGGGCTGGAAGAGACCTCTGAGGTTACCAAGTCCCAGTGCCTGCCTGGAGCTCCCAATCCCACCACAACTACCCAGCCACCACCACTAACCCATGTCCCTCAACACCACAATGATTCTGCACATCATCCCTTGCCCTGCTCTCCCTCAGGACCATCCCTGCTCCCTGCTAGCTTCACAGAATGGTTTGGGTTAGAAAGGATCAACCTCCCTGCCATGGGGAGGGACACCTTCAGCTAGACCAGGCTGGTCAAGGCCTCATCCACTCTGGCCTTGAACACCTCCAGGGAGGGGCATCCATGACTTTGCATTTCATGATCAAGATCAAGATCCTCCTGCATAAGTGTCATGGTCATCAAGGAGGCACTTGGAGCAGAGGAGTTTCTCCTCCATGTCATCATTACACCAGCTAGAACTAAGGCAGCAGTAGAAGGAAACCCCCAAACCAAGACCATCTGTTCTGGGCAAGGCAGAAGAGCCCAGACAGGGAGAAGAGACCATCTGAGCCGAGATAAGAGAGCTGGGGTTGTTCAGCCTGGAAAGAAGGAGGCTGAGGGGAGACCTTCCAGCTCTCTGAAACTCCCTCAAAAGAGGCTGGAGCCACACGGGGGTCAGTCTCTTCTCCCAAGGAACATGTAATAGCACAAGAGGAATTGGCCTCAAGTTACCCCAGGGCAAGTTCAGGTTGGCCATGGGGAACAATTTCTGTCCCTTGAGGCTTGTTCAGGCCTAGCCCAGGCTGCCCAGGGCAGTGGTGGAGTCCCCACCCCTGGAAGGGTTTCAAAGCCATGGAGATGTGGAGCTTAGGGCCATGGTTTAGTGGTGCCCTGGCAGTGCTGGGTTAAGGGTTGGACCCAAGGATCTTGGAGGTCTTTTCCAACCTTCATGATTCTGTGATGCCCTCTAAAAGCTTTGCAGACCCATCTGGTCCTCGGGAGGAAGAGGTTCTCCCTCATACCAATTAGCCAATGGTCGGGACAACTCTCCTGAGGTGAGCTGCAGCACCATCTGTTCAGCCAGGCTGGGCTGTCTGGGGCAGGGGACAGCCTGGTCTGATGCTCCTCATGGAAGCCTGAAGATTCTCCAAGAGCTCATTTCTCTTCTGTTCCAAGCACCACAGGTACCTTTTCCCTGCTGTATTTGCTGAGAACCAGCAGTACTGCAGAGACCTCCACGATCCAAAGCTGTCCATATGTGGCAATGTTCTCCCAGCCCACTCCAGCAGAGAGAAAAGGAAGAAAAAAGCACCCAGCAGTGACATCATGGTGCCTTGGAAGACAGGAAGATAGCACCACATGTGGTGTGGACCAAGCACTCCACAGCTCTAGCATGCTCTTTGCTTTTGCTTCCACACCTTGCCCTTCTTTCTCATTCCACCCAGCACTCTGTGGCCACAAAGTCCATTCGAGATGTCCTCTGCTGTTCCCAGCCCAAAGAGATTGTCCTCTTTCCCCTCCCCTCACTTCTGCAGGGCTTAAAGTGGATGGCCACCTGGAGAAGGGCTGCCATGGCCACCACCCAGGACCACAGAGGGTTGGATGAGACACTGTAGCTATCACAGGGAATGGTTTGGGTTGGAAGGGACTTTTAAAGCTCATCTGCAGCCAGCAGGGACATCTGCAACTACAGCAGGGTGCTCAGAGCCCCAAGCAACCTGGCCTGGAATGGTTCCAGCAATGGGCCACGTCCCACCTCTCTGGGCAACATGGGCCAGGGTCTCAGCAACCTCATGACGAAGAATTTCCTCAGTTCCTGCCTAAATCTCCCTCTTTTAGTTTCAAACCATCACCCCTTGGCCTGTCACAACAGGTTCTGCTATGAAGACCATCCCCACCTTTCCTATAGACCCCCTTCAAGTTCTAAGAGGCTACCAAAAGGTGTAGTATCATAGCATCAGTCAGGGTTGGAAGGGACCACAAGGATCATCTAGTTCCAACCCCCCTGCCATGGGCAGGGACACCCCACACTAGATCAGCCTGGCCAGAGCCTCATCCAGCCTGGGCTTAAACACCTCCAGGGACAGGGCCTCAACCACCTCCCTGGACAACCCATTCCAGGGCTTCACCACTCTCATGGTGAAGAACCCCCTCCTCACATCCAGCCTGAATCTCCCCACCTCCAGCTTCATTCCAGGTCTCCCTGAAGCCTTCTCTTCTCCAGGCTGAACAACCCCAGCTCTCTCAGCCTGGCCTCACAGCAGAGGGCTTCCAACCCCCTGATCATTCTGTGGCCCCACTCCATCCACAAAACCTCCAGACCCAAGAAGGTGCCTGCAGCTTCCTCCAGTGAGCAGAAAAGCTGGTCTTTGGTACCAGCTGTGCTCTCCATCCCAGCTCTTTCTGCCATTTATGGAGATTTTCTGTTCCTCCAACTCCACAGCACAGCCTGACTCAAGAGGGCATCTCAACTACTCCACGTTTGACAGCTCCAAGGATCAAAACTTCTCCTGAGGACTCGCTGCATTATTCCCAAGGAGGGAGGAAAGAGCTGAAACCCCCCATTAAATCCTGATCTCCAGGGTCTGAAGGTGGGTTGAACATTCTCAGAACTACCAAGACCATTTGTCAGCAGCCACATACTGCTTCCAAAACCACATCTTGCTGGCAGCTTCGCTTTTGTTCCTCCTCCTCCTCCAAATTCTAGAGGAGCCCCAGCCGTGTGTGGAAATGAAAGAGGGGCTGCCTGCTAATTTGGTCTTGAAACAAAGGAGAAGAAACACAAAGTCCTCCAACCTCCCCAATTCCCCATTCAGCTCCAGCTATTCAAAGCTCTTCTTATGCTGCCAGCTCTGCCTGCTGCTGGGAACCCTTGGAGGAAAATGTTCCCCAGATGCTACCAAGCGAAAAAACGATGCCTACACCATCACAGCCCCCCAAGATCAGCTCTGTGCTGGCCCATGGCAGCATGTCCTCCCTTGGGGTCACATCTCCTGTGATACAGGATGAGCAGGGAGGTGGAAGAGGCCCCACTTCTGCAAACATTCAAGGTTAGGTTGGATAGGATAGGATAGAATAGAATAGGATAGGATAGGATAGACCAGACCAGACGAGACGAGGTTGGAAGAGACCTTCAAGATCATCAAGTCCAACCAATCCAACCCACCTAAACAACTAACCCATGGTACCAAGCACCCCATCAAGTCTCCTCCTGAACACCTCCAGGGATGGTGACTCCACCACCTCCCCAGGCAGTCCATTCCAATGGGCAATCACTCTCTCTGTGTAGAACTTCTTCCTAACCTCCAGCCTAAACCTCCCCTGGCACAGCCTGAGACTGTGTCCTCTTGTTCTGGTGCTGGCTGCCTAGGAGAAGAGACCAACCCCCACCTGGCTACAACCTCCCTTCAGGTAGTTGTAGAGAGCAATAAGGTCACCCCTGAGCCTCCTCCTCTCCAGGCTAAGCAACCCCAGCTCCCTCTCCTCACAGGGCTGTGTTCCAAGCCCCTCCCCAGCTTTGTTGCCCTTCTCTGGACACCTTCCAGCAAGTCAACCTCCTTCCTAAACTGAGGGGCCCAGAACTGGACACAGTACTCGAGGTGTGGCCTAACCAGTGCAGTGTACAGGGGCAGAATGACCTCCCTGCTCCTGCTGGCCACACTGTTCCTGAGGCAGGCCAGGATGCCATTGGCCCTCCTGGCTGCCTGGGCACACTGCAGGCTCATGTTCAGCCTACCATCAACCAGCACCCCCAGGTCCCTCTCTGCCTGGCTGCTCTCAGCCACTCTGACCCCAGCCTGTAGCACTGCCTGGGGTTGCTGCGGCCAATGTGCAGCACCTGGCACTTGGATGTGTTCAATCTCCTGCCCTTGGCCTCTGCCCATCTGTCCAGCCTGGCCAGGTCCCTCTGCAGAGCCTCTCTACCCTCCAGCAGATCAACTCCTACCCCCAGCTTGGTGCCATCTGCACTGCTGATGGACTCAATGCCCTCATCCAGATCATCAATGAAGATGTTAAAGAGCACAGGGCCCAGCACTGATCCCTGGGGCACACCACTGGTGCCTGGCTGCCAGCTGGCTGTGGCACCATTCACCACCACTCTCTGGGCTCAGCCTCCAGCCAGTTCCTAACCCAGCTCAGAGAGCTGCTGTCCCAGCCAGGGGCTGACAGCTTGGCCAGGAGTTTGCTAAGGGGGACGGTGTCAAAGGCCTGGCTGAGGTCCAGGTAGACCACATCCACAGCCTGCCCCACATCCCCCAGGCAGTCACCTGATCACAGAAGGAGATCAGGTTGGTCAGGCAGGACCTGCCCTTCCTAAATCCATGCTGGCTGGATGAAGGAAGCCTAAGGAGGTTTCTAACTGGGTGGTAGATGCCCCCCATTCTTGGGAACATTCAGGGTCAGGCTGGCTGGAGCAAATCTAGTGAGCTATCTTACCTGTGTGGTAGGTGCCCCCTTCCCAGGAACATTCAGGGTCAGGATGGATGAAGCCTTCTTTAGCAGGCAGGTGGAGGAGGGCTAATAAAGGTTTATTCTAAATCATTGAATGTTTTGGGTTAGGAAGGACCCCTGCAGTCCCCAGGGATGTAAGCAACTCCAGCAGGCTGCTCAGAGCCCCAACCAGCCTGGCCTGGAATAACTGTTCCAGGGATGGAGGCATCTCCCACCTCTGGGAGTCCAGAGTCTCACCACCTTTATCAGAACAAATATCTTCCTTGGATCTCTTTTTTTTAGTCCCAAACCATCACCCCTTGTCCTGTCCCAATAGGCCCTGTCAAAGGTTTGCCTCCAGCTTTCTTCTAGGTCCCCTGTAAGTGCCAAAAGGCCCCAAGAAGGTCTCTCTGGAGCCTTCTCCAGGCTGAACAACCCCAACTCTTTCAGCCTTTCTTCACCCAGTCCATGATGAAACTCAAAAGGCAGGTCTTCACAAAGATAACCTAGTCCAACCCCCCTGCTCCAGCAGGGTCACACAGAGCAAGCTGCCCAGGATCACAATACTCAGGAGAGGGTTTGGAATCTCTCCTGAGGAGGAGACTCCACAACCTCTCTGTGCAGCCTGCTCCAGGGCTCCAGCACCCTCAAAGATGGAAGTTCTGCTGCTTCTGTAGGCCTGAATTGCTGGAACACTCTGTCATGCTGCCTCTGCACCCATCAGCACCATCTTTGGTGGGCCCTGATTTGCTACAGTGAGGGCTCAGATAAGAAGAGCCCCGTGGCAGGACATGTTATCATGTTAAGCTATTAATGATAACGACTCTTAATTACCTTCATCCATTTAATTACACATCTGACTACAATTAGCCAAGTAATTGCTCTGATAGATGCTGCTGGAGCTGCACCACACTCAGATCCTGGTCTTTAACCCACTTCTGGAGGGATATGAAGACAGAGAAGAGCATTTGTCCCAGTCCTACCACTGCAGGAACAAATTTGGAACCTGCTGACCAAGTTCATAGAATCTCAGAAGGGTTTGAGTTGGGGAAGTCCTTCAAAGGTCATCCAGTCCAACCCCCCTGCACTCAGCAGGGATATCTTAGATGGAGTCTCCTTCTCCAGAGACTTTCAAGACCCATCTGGATGCATTCCTGTATGACCTTCCCTAAGTGATACTGCTTTGGCAGGGGGTTGGACTTGATCTCCAGAGCTCCCTCCCAAACTCTCCCACTCTGTGAGTTTATGATCTTCAGACAGAGCAGGGTGCTCTACAGTTGCAGACCTTATCTTTACTGTCTCCCAGGATGAGGCATCTACCCCTTCTCTGGGCAACCTGGTCCAGGCAGAAGGCATGACATGGGAAGGAGCCTTTGAAGTGGCAGTGCTGAGTGCTATGGTCATGGGCACGCTACGGTCATGGGCACGCCATGGTCATGGGCACCAGTGCTTCCAGAGGAATCTCTGGAGTCTTTGGACCATGGGAGCTCTCATGCCCTGGTGAGCTTCCAGCTCTCTCCTTGTTTAATCCCCAATCTTTTTGCAGCTTCACTGTGCAACCCCATGTGAATGGCTTCCTTTTTGGCTCCACTTCCCTGTGCCTTTTGTGGTCAAGCCACTCCATAGAAGGCACAAAGCCCACTAAGGACCTGAGCAAGGTCATACTCTTGTGTTCATCAGCTACACAGCCAAAGAAAGTCCATTCATCTCTGTGAAATAAACATCCCCTCCAAAATGAATTCAAAGGCAAATGGTTTGGGTTGGCAAGGACCTTTGAAGGTCATCAAGGGTCATCAAGTCCACCCCCCTGCATTCAGCAGGGACATCTGCAACTGGAGCAGGTTGCTCAGACACCCATGGACCTACACCTAAGACATCTCCACATCTTTGGGGTGTGTCCACAATTTACTCTAACAGACTGGTGAATCCTCTCCAGTTATGTCAGGTGGCAGCAAGTATCTGAGATGCCTTGAAGGCAGCAGTGACTGGGTGTGCTCCTGACACCATGTGCTCCCCAGCTGTTTCTTTTGTGGCAAAGAAAGGGACACAAAGCAAGCAGAGAAAGCTGAAGTACATAGCAAGTATGTTTGGCAGTTTCCTGCCAGGAAAGGCAACACAAAGCCAGAGTACATCTCATGATGGTCCTTCAGCTACTAAAGAGTGAAAAGAGCCAAGCCCAGGAGTCTTCTCCTCACAACCACTTACTGCAGAGCAACAGCTTCATGGAGATGCAACTCATCAAATACTTGAGAACCAAGAAGACTCCAAGGAGTAACAAAGCTTTCAAGTTGTCCCTCAGGGTTTTTTAGGTTATCCATCCCACAAGTTGCATGTTCCAGTTGTGTACCATCCGAGAAGATGGATGCAAACCAGTAACTTCTGGAGAAGGGGGCAGGAGAGCAAAGATCTAAGTGCATGTTGGCTAAAATCTGATCATTATTCCTGTGATCCCAAAGTTGGAACCAGAAGTGGGAAAGAAGCATCTGCAGGGACAATGGATAGAGTTCATGGAGAACCTCGGGAGGAACCATCTCCTGTCCTCCACTTCTCCCAATTAGTGGGACATTAGCACAGCACTAAGTACTTCAGAAGGGACCTATTAAGGGATCTCCACATGTCTTGAGGCAGTACAAGTCCTCTTCCCATTCCCATGGAGCTTTCCTGCTCCACTGAGATTGCTTTCTACAGCCCTGGAGGTTCTCAGAGCACTATGGCCCATCAAGTCTGTCCTCTAACACTCCAGCAGTCAATAAATGCCAATGGAAAGAGACCAACCCATTGTCAGAGCTCCTTCAGCCTGATGCACATCAACCCTCACAGGACCTTGTCTGAATAGACTGAAGCCACTCTGCACAGCTCAACCAAGGCAGAGGTCCAAGCTCAAGCTGCCCAGCAGATGTTGCAGTCCAATTTAGACCTAGGAGAGAAGCCAGCAAGCAAAGGAAGGCCGTGGTGGCAGCAGTAGGTCTGTCCCATGATACGAGATGATCAGAGTGATGGCTCACCTCTGCCGTCAGGACATGCTGGGAGAGTTGGGGCTGTTCAGCCTGCAGAAGAGAAGGTTTCAGGGAGACCTTCTGGTGGCCTTCCTGAACTTAAAGGGGGTCTGTAAGAAGGATTGGGATGTTGTGATAGGACAAGGGGCGATGGGGTTAAAGTAAAAGAGGGAGATTTAGACTAGAAGGGAGAAATTATGACAAGGGCGATGAGACCCTGGCCCAGGTTGCCCAGAGAAGTGCTACAAGCCCCATCCCTGGAACCAGCTCGGCTCAGGCTAGTCTTTGAGCAGCCTGCTCAAGCTGAAGATGTCCCTGCCCATGGCAGAAAGTGTGGACCAGGTTGACCTTTCAAAGTCCTCTCCGACCCAAGCCATTCAATAATTTTGTGATTCATGTCCCTTGGTTCCCTTCCACTGCTCCTCAGCAGCCCTACAACGAAGCCAGCACAGCACACAGCAGACCAAAATCCACCGCGCCGCTGCGGCTGCTGCCGGAGGAGAAACTGGGTTAAGCAGATCTCAGAGGAGCACAGAGAGCAGCTGCCAGGGAGATGAATAGTGCACAAAAAGCCCTCTCACGTGCCACAGCTGACAACTCAAGCCTCATCTCTTGGTGTGAGCTGTTAGATCTCACAGGTCCTCAGACCTCCCTGAGCTGGGGTCCCTTTTGAAAGGGGGCTTTTGCTGCTGAAAGGGAAGGGTTGCCTTTCTTTTGGTTTAGGGAGAAAAAGATCTGATCATGCAAAAAACAGACCCCAAAATAGATCTGGATCTGGTTGTCCACCAGACTGCAGCAGGGTTGGACTAGATGCCCTTTAAGGTCCTTTCCAGCCCAACCCATTCAATGATGCCATCATTTCAAATGCATCAGAAGAAAACTGAGCTCGTCTGCGCTGTCATCAAGACCACCAAGCACATCTCTTGCATCAAATAATAGGCTCTTACCGAGGTTAAGAACAAGTTTTGCACACTTTGGCCATCCACAAGCTCAGCACTCAGGTGTCCCTTGGTCATTTTGATCTCCTGAGTCACTATTTAATTGATAACTCTGCCCCATCATCTTCCTCCTGATCACCACCTTCGCTCCTGTCATTACTGCAGCTATTTTCCTCCTACCTCCGACTGGTCTTAATTGCTGCAGCCTCCTCTTTTGAACCTTCAAACCCATTCTTCTGCTCCAGCTGTCACCTGACAGGAAACAAACCTGCTGCCACTTGGGTTTCTTCACCAAAGATCTGAGCAGCTTTTGACCACCCCCAAAGAAAGAGACAATCAAAGAATCACAGAATGCTTTGGCTTGGAAGAGACCTTCTAAGGTCATCCAGTCCAACCACCCTGCAGTCAGCAGGAACAGCTTCAGCTAGAGCAGGGTGCTCAAAGCCCCATCCAACCTGACTTGGAATGGTTGCAGGGATGGGGCATCTCCCACCTCTCTGAGCAACCTGGGTGGTGTCCCACCACCCTCTAAGTGAAGAATTGCTTCCTCAGACCCAGTCTAAATCTCCCCCTTTTTGTTTGAAACATCACCTCTTGTCCTGCCTCAACAGGTCTTGCTAAGGACTGTCCCATCCTCATCTGGATCAAGTTGCTCAGAGCCTCATCCAACCTGACCTGGAATGTTTCCAAGGATGAGGCATCTACCACCTCTCTGGGCAACCTGGTCAAGTGTCTCACCACCCTCCCAGTGAGGAGCTTCCCTCTAGTCTAATCTCCCTCTTTCTCTTGGAAAGGGCTTGTTAACTGATGGCTTCCTGCCTCATTACCCACCCAGAAGAAGCCTTGCAGGATTCCCAGGGTAATTTAGATCTAATTTAGATATTCCAAGGATAGGGAGATGCCTTCAGCCTGTCCTCAGGGCTGTGGCAAGAGAAGCTCTTAACCTGCCTGCTGTGGATAGAACAGGCGTCTTCTAGGCTCCCAATCCCACTGGCAGAGAAGGGAATGCTCTGGCAAGACACTTTGTCCACCTGTAGATACCAGCCACAGTGCTTAGATGAACCAACCCCTTTGTCAACACTTGCTACATGTCCTCCTACATCTCTTACTGCCAAGAAACCATCAACCCTTACCCCAAGGAGAAGGATGGAAATGATGGAAACTCGGTGAAAGCAGCCAGTAAAGTATCAGAGAGTGGTGGGGATTGGAAGGGACCCCTGGAGATCATCCAGTCCAACCCTCTTGGCTAAAGCAGGTGGGCCAGGATCCCAATATCCAGGTGGGTTTGGAATCTCTCCAAAGAAGGAAACTCCACCACCTCTCTGGGCAGCCTGCTCCAGGGCTCTGACCCCTCCAAGCCAAGAGGTTGCTCCTGATGGCACCTCTTGGCTTCCAGTTTGTGACCAGTGCACCTTGTCCTATCAGTGGGCACCTCTGAGAAGATTCTGAGCCCATCCACCTGACCCCCAGCTCCTCCAAGTGGTTCGTTGTGGTTGGTTGATTTGTTTTTAAGCAAATATTGGAGGAGGTCACCTAACAAACCTTGCTCATTGTCCCCGTGCTTAGCTCAGCAGCTCCGTTCCATGAGGAACCGAGGCGGAGGGAGCAGCAGCAGCAGCACTTTTCTGCCTCCCCAGCCTCACCCAAGAGGCTAATTAATATTCCTTAAGCACCACACCCCTAATTACCATCGATTGAAGCGCCCACAAAAAGCTCTTTGGTCTCCCAAGTTTGCCTTGGATTCTGCCTGTGGATTCTCCCCGCCGCAGAAGCCCCATTATTAAGTCCCTGGCTTTAACGAGGCCATCAACCCCCTCCTGATTAGAGTACAAAAAACCCAATGGCGTTGAACTGAAGAGCACAGCCCCCCCTCCCCCTCCCCCCCCCTTCTTCTCCTCCTCCTGCAGCTTGCTGAGAAGGTATTTCCACCCAGAGCAAAGGGGGACATGGCCCAGACGGTGACACACACTCCAGCCCTGTGGTGGAAGAGCTTGGAGAGGAGATGAAAGCTCAGCTTATTAGCATAAATTAGGATAGAGCAGATTGAGCAATGCTCTGGAGGACCTGGGGCAGCTCTGGAGGTTTTAGGTTGCTCCAGAGCTGGACTGGCTTTCTCAGAAGATCAGGTATGGTGGGGCTTAGAAACATAGAATGGTGGGGGCTGGAAGGGACCTCTGGAGATTATCCAGTCCAACCCCTCTGCTGAAGCAGGGCCACCTAGACCAAGCTGCCCTTGTCCTGTCCCTGGGCACCACTGAGAAGAGCCCAGCCCCAGCCTCTTGCCCCCCACCCTTCAGCTCTTGCTGAGCATTGATCAGATCCCCTCTCAGGCTGCCCTTCTCCAGGCTCACCAGCCCCAGGGCTCTCAGCCTTTCCTCCTCACAGAGCTGCTCCAGGCCCCTCAGCATCTTCCCACCCTCCACTGGACTTGCTCCGGTAGTTCCCTGTCTCTCCTGAAGCGGGGAGCCCAGAACTGGATCCAATTGTCCATCTCTGTCCCCACCAGGGCAGTTAGAGGGGGAGGAGAACATCCCTCCACCTGCTGGCCACACTCTCCTTCATATGCCACAGGAGATCAGTGGTCTTCTTGGCCAGGCAGTCACATTGCTGGCTCATGGGCAACTTCTCTGCTCCTTCTCTTTGGAGCTGCCTTCCAGAAGGTCACCCCCTCACCTGAACAGAAACGTTAAGGTTGACAAAGCCTCCAAGATCACCAAGCTTGTGTGGCATGGTGACTCCAGACCATCCTGCACTCACCCAGGCCATGGACCTTGACCTCATCTGCTGTCTGTGCAGGACAGGGGTGGAGAACAGAGCCAGCAGTGTTTCTCCAAGCCCTCTGGAGTGGTTCCATGTGGCCACAGCAAGCGAGGGCGGAAAAGAGGGATAAAGGGCACAGCTGTTCTTCTGCCAGCTTCATCTCAACAGTCACAGCCTCATCCACTCATTGAGGCTGGAAAAGACCTTTGAGATCATCGAGGTCAAACACAAACCCAACGCTGCCAAGTCCTCAACCACCTCTTGAGCTCACTTTGGGCTCTGTGAAGCAGTTGGTTACCTGAGCAGGAGCGGTGGGTGGGGAGGGAGCTGAGGGAAGGAGATTGTTCGACACCATCAGCCCAAAGAGCCAAACTGTGAAGCTAATTGAACCCCCCCCCGGAAAGCAGAGCTGCAGCAACAGCAGGCAGCCCTGAAGCGTGGCAGCGAAGCTCAGTCCAGAAGCCCATCAAGCTTCTGCTGTCAAAACTGCTGACAGATCTCCATCTGCCCAGAGAAAGAGACTCTGGTTGTCCCCACCCTCCCTGCTCTCCTCAATGGCTTGGCTGCTGACAGCTTCAAAGAGGGAAGTTGGTGACTTGCAGCCTGCTCTGGCTACAAGTGGAGAGGAACCAGGTTTCAACTTGTCCTGCCCCAAGGGCACTGCTCCAAACCCCAGAGCAGAAGAGTTTCGGTGGGATGTTTTGTCAGCCAAGCTCTCACATCCAGAAGTGTGACTGAGCTGGGTGGAGAAGGTCACCTTCACAAACCCACCCTCATGGCAAGCCTGCTATCAGGGCCACCAGCAATGTTCCAGGCCTCAATACCACAACCTTAACATCTCTGCTGTGAGGACAGGCTGAGAGAGCTGGGGCTGTACAACACAGGGCAGGGAGGGCTCTGGGGAGACCTTCTGGTGGCCTTTCTGGACTTCAGGGGGCTACAGAAAAGCTGGGGACAATCATGTTAGCAGGACCTGTTGTGACAGGACAAGGGGTGATGGTTTGAAACTAAAAGAGGGAGATTTACACTAGAGAGAAGGCAGAAATGTTTGACACTGGGGGTGGTGAGACCCTGGCCCACGTTGTCCAGGGAGGAGGTAGCTGCCCCATTGCTGGACCCACTCCAGGTCAGGTTGTGTGGGGCTCTGAGCAGCCTGCTCTAGTTCAGGTGTCCCTGCTGACTGCAGGGGAGCTGGACTAGGTGACCTTTAAAGGTTCCTTCACACCCAAACCATTCGAAGATTCTATGAATTCTGAGCTTCATGCCCAGCTCCTCCCACAGAGAAGCCCTCTCATCCCTTACCCTCTATCTCACAGCAGTCCTCCAGGCTCCTCAGGAGACAAGGCTTCAGGGGAGACCACCTTCATTTCAGCTGATTACACATCTAAGCAAAGGTCTGCTCTGGGGTGCTCTGCAGCTGGGGCTGCCAAAGCACCTCACAGAATCACAGAATATCTTTGGTTGGAAGAGACCTTCAAGATCATCCAGTCCAACCTTCAGCCCAGCACTGCAAGATCACCACTCAAGCATGTCCCCGAGCACCAGCTCCACATGCCACTTAAACACCTCCAGGGATGGTGACTCCACCACTGCCCCAGGCAGGCTGTTCCAGTGGGCAGGCTGTCTCCAGAGGACCTGGCAGCAAGCCCTCTTCTGCAAAGATGTGTGGGTGATGGCAGTGCCCTCCCCTCCCAGCCTCCCTGGCATTTTGCAAGAGAAGGAGCCACAGAGAAGCTGTTTGCTGGAGCCAGATGACTCCTTCAGAAGAGTCTTAATTAGTTGGGCTCCTAAATACATGAGGCTGAGATGGAGAAACAAGGAGGTGCTGCTTCTGCTGGGCTTACAGAAAGGATCTGGAGCACGTCCAGAGAAGGTCAACAAAGTTGGTGAAGGGTCAGGAGAACTTGTAAGGAGTGGCTGAGGGGCCTGGAGCAAAGGAGGAGAGACCTTCTGGTTCTCTACAACTCCCTGAAAGGAGGTTGGAACCAGGTGGGGGTTGGTCTCTTCTCCCAAGTGATGGGACAAAGATTAAATGGCCTCAAGTTGCCCCAGGGGAGGTTTAGCTTAGGTATGAAGAACAATTTCTTCATGGAAAGGGTTGCCAGAACCTGGCCCAGGCTGCCCAGGGCAGTGGTGGAGTCCTCATCCCTGGAGGGGTTTCAAAGCTCTGGAGATGTGGTGCTGAAGGACATGGTTTAGCAGTGGGCCTGGCAGTGCTGGGTTAACAGTTGGACTCCATGATCTTAAAGGTCTCTTCCAATCAAAACAATTCAGTGATTCTATGACTCAAGTTTCCAATCTACTCATTTCAGATCCCATTCCCAGCATGCCAGCTGTAAGAACCTCACCAGAGGCTACAAGAACCTGAGCAGAGGCTGCAAGAATCTCACCAGAGCCTGCAAGAACTTCACCTGAGTCATGAAAACCAGGAGGATCCCACCCAGTAACCACACAAGTTACTTCCCACTTACAGATCCCCTAATCCCAGTGCTTTAGGACAACAGGAACCTGCCTCAGATCCCCCTTATTTAGAATAGAATAGAATAGAATAGACCAGACCAGGTTGGAAGAGACCTTCAAGCTCATCGTGTCCAACCTGTCATCCAACACCACCTAATCAACTAACCCATGGCACCGAGCACCCCATCAAGTCTCCTCCTGAACACCTCCAGTGATGGTGACTCCACCACCTCCCCAGGCAGCCCCATTCCAATGGGCAATCACTCTCTCTGTGTAAAACTTCCTCCTGACCTCTCAGCCTGAACCTCCCCTGGCGCAGCCTGAGACTGTGTCCTCTTGTTCTGGTGCTGGTTGCCTGGGAGAAGAGACCAACCTCTGCCTGGCTACAACCTCCCTTCAGGTAGTTGTAGAGAGCAAGAAGGTCTCCCCTGAGCCTCCTCCTCTCCAGGCTAAGCAACCCCAGCTCCCTCAGCCTCTCCTCACAGGGCTGTGTTCCAAGCCCCTCCCCAGCTTTGTTGCCCTTCTCTGGACACCTTCCAGCAAGTCAACCTCCTTCCTAAACTGATGGGACCAGAACTGGACACAGGACTCAAGGTGTGGCCTAAGCAGTGCAGTGTACAGGGGCAGAATGACCTCCCTGCTCCTGCTGGCCACACTGTTCCTGCTGCAGGCCAGGATGCCCTTGGCCCTCCTGGCTGCCTGGGCACACTGCAGGCTCATGTTCAGCCTACCATCAACCAGCACCCCCAGGTCCCTCTCTGCCTGGCTGCTCTCAGCCACTCTGACCCCAGCCTGTAGCACTGCCTGGGGTTGTTGTGGCCAATGTGCAGAACCAGGCACTTGGATGTGTTCAGTCTCCTGCCCTTGGCCTCTGCCCATCTGCCCAGCCTGGCCAGGTCCCTCTGCAGAGCCTCTCTACCCTCCAGCAGATCAACTCCTGCCCCCAGCTTGGTGCCATCTGCACTGCTGATGGACTCAATGCCCTCATCCAGATCATCAATGAAGATATTAAAGAGCACAGAGCCCAGCACCCAATAAAGCAAATTAGGAAGAGAATGGAAGTTTGACCTTACCATACAGGTAAGATGCAGGGGGTGGTTGCAAAGGGAATGAAGAATTGGCTGTGACTGGACAAGAAGGAGAAAAAGAGACCTGACAGAAGAGGTCCCTTCTGCCAAGCCAGGGCCTGCCATCAGGACAAGGCAGAACACCATTTTGCACAAGCAGCAGCAGTTTGGAGAAGACCAGGAGGAGCTGAGGTGTGATCAGCAGAAGAACTGGGCTTTCAATCCTACATATTTAATGTGTCTCAGGCAAGCAGTCAAGAACTGACATGACCTAATCCATTTTTAATGCTCCACATTCTTCTTGCTGCTGCTCTCCACCTCAAACATGTCCCCAGCACCCATTTATCCTGAGAGCTTCTGAGCTGCAGGTTGAAGGAAAATTACAGCAGAGGGAGAGAATTCTTTTGGCTTCATTTCATCCCAGAAATGACTTATTTGCTGCTGATTGCTTCAGGACTGTTGGAAAAGGCTCTTTTATTCACATCAGAAGCCTCCTGAGAGGTTAATATCAGCCTGGTAGACGCCGTGGTGGCCTGGTAACCACCACACTCTGACAGCTGCTCTTTAAAATCCACTGCTTTTCCCCCCACCTTTCCACTTAAGGACATCTGTCCAACCTGACTCACCCCCACTTTGTCCCTGTTAGACCCAACAATGGCTGCCAACCTCCTGTCAACCAAACTGCCCTCTTCCTCCTCCATCCAATCCAATCTGTCATTTCAGCAGGACTGATAATGGCAGGACAATGGGTGATGGCTTGAAGCTCAAAAAGGAGAGAGCTAGACTGGAGGCAAGGAAGAAATTCTTCATGCTCAGGGTGATGAGACCCCAGCCCAGGCTGCCCAGAGAGGTGGCAGGTGCCCCATCCCTGGAACCATTCCCAGTCAGGTTGGACAGGGCCCTGAGCAACCTGCTCTCGTTGGAGATCACAGAATTCCAGCATGGTGGGGGTTGGAAGGGACCTCTGGAGGTCATCTAGTCCAACTCCTCTGCTAATGTAGGGCCACTTAGAGCAGGTTGCTGAGGATCACAATGTCCAGGAAGCTTTGGAATCTCCCCAGAGAGGAAGACTCCACAGGCTCTCTGGGCAGTGTTGGTTGGCAGCATTGGGACACTGGTTTCAGCGTTCCAGCACCCTCAAGTCAAGAGGTTTCTCCTCATGGAACCTCCTGGGTTCCAGTTTGTGCCTGGTGTCCCTTGTCCTGTCACTGGGCACCACTGGCAAGAGCCTGGCCCCATCCTCTTACACCCCCAGGCCTTTTATCTCTTGCTGAGGATTGAGAAGATCCCCTCTCAGGCTGCTCTTCTGCAGGCTAAACAGCCCCAGGGCTCTCAGCTTTTCCTCCTCACAGAGAAGCTCCAGGCCCCTCAGCAGCTTTGGAGCCTCCACTGGAGACAGTAGTTCCCTGTCTCTCTTGAACCTTGGGGCCCAGAGCTGGATCCAGTCCTCCAGCTGTTTCCTCACCAGGGCAGAGCAGAAGGGGAGCAGAACCTCCCTTGACCTGCTGGCCACATGCACCCCAGGAGACCATTTGCCTCCTTGGCCATGAGGGCACATTGCTGGCTCGTGGCTCATTTTCACTAGCTGGAAGCACAAGGAGTTGGGTTTGTCCCACTTTGTCCCCTTTCTGTCTTCTGGCCTCTCTCAGACCCTGCAGCTCCAGCTCCATCCCAGAATCCCAGGGTTTGCCAAGATTCCTTTTCCTGGGAGCTCTGATCAGACCAAACAATTTTTATCACCATTTGAAAATGAGTCTTGAACCAATGCCTGAAACCACACTGGAGCTTCCAGCTGTCTGCAGCTCACCAAACAACTTGGAGAAAGTCTCTCTGAATAACATCTCCTGTTTCCCAAACCCTACCCTTGGGAAGAGCTTGACCTACTTGGCAGGAGCTTGAAGAAGCTCTGCTCTGGTTTGGGGCTTTTTCCTCTCCTTTTAATGATTTAAGACCAATGGGAAGCACCAGAGAGGTGGGAACTGCACAAAGGCCTCAGCAGAGCAGCCCAGGGATGGTCTGAGAAGACAATTAGCAGTCGTTTGGGTTTTAATCCCCCAAATCCCTCATTCAACTGACCAAAAGCCAAAGCAAACAAAGTTCCTGGCCTGTGCTGGTGGTTGTCAAAGGGAGGTTTGTAGATGAGGTGAGAGGTCCTAAAAAAGCACCAGCAGCAAAGGCTGGATGAATATCTTTCCACCCAGCATGGCAGAGACTGACATCAGTGCCCAGCTTCCAGTCTCTCTTGACTACCTTGGTTTAGGCTAACCTCCACAGGGCCAAGGGCAGAGGCTTCAAACAATCAGCACATCATTTTGGATGGAAGAGACTGTTAAGCTCACAGAATCATGGAATTGTTTTGGTTGGAGAAGACCTCTAAGATCACCAAACCTAACCATCAACCCAACACCACCATGCCCATTAAACCATGTCCTGAAGTGCCATGGCCACACATTTCATGAATGCCTCCAGTCCAACCATTCAGCAGGGCTTTGGATCTCCCTGCCAAGGAGATAGCAGGCTGTCTGCATCAGGGAGGAAGGAGAATTGCTTCTGAGGCTTCTCCAGGGTGAAACAAGAGCTCAGGTGCTCCACAGGTATCAGAGGGAGGTAAAAATCAAGTAGACAAGACTAGGATAGGACAAGACAGGACACTGTTGCATTCTGGGCCACTCACTCCAGGGACATTGAGGGGCTGGAGTGGGTCCAAGGATGGGCAATGAAGCTCGTGGAGAGCCTGGAGAAGGAGAGGGGTCTGAGGAACTTGTGAGGAGCAGCTGAGGGCTCTGGGCTTGTTCAGCCTGGAGAACAGGAGGCTGAGGGGAGAACTTCTGGCTCTCTACAGCTCCCTGAGAGGAGGTTGGAGCTGGGTGGGGGTTGGTCTCTTCTCTCAAGGAACAAATGTCAGGACAAGAAGTAATTTTCACAGGTCAGGACATTCTCAGTTGGAAGGAACCTCTGATGATAGTCCAGTCCAAATAACTGACACCTGCCCTAGGTGACCCTTCCTTAGCAGGGAGGCTGGACTAGATAATCTCCAGAGGTCTCTACCAAGCCCCACCATCCTGTGACTCTAAAGAAGAGCACTGGACATGTGCAAGATGAAACCTGTTCCCACAAGGCTGCAGGACTTGCTGAGGGTCTCCTGCCCTGCTGTCAAACACAGAGCTAAGCCAACCTTCTCCCAGCAGCATCATGTAGTTTTGCTCCACCTCCTCTGCACCAAAGGCTGCGACCAAGGCTTGGAGCTTGCTGTTCCTACCTCTCGTACTTGTCCCACACCCTGGATGCTTCCCTTCCTGGGATGAAAGGGTGCCTTTGTTCCCACGGAGCGATGGCATTCGGCTTCGGGGTCAGAGCTTCCCGGCAGGGCCAAAGCCGCGCGCCAAGGCCCCAGCTGGGCACCGATGCCCACACAGCGCCGGCACAGAGCGACCTTGTTCTGCGGGGCAGCCGCACCTCCCTGCTCTCTGCAAAGTCCACTGCACCCAGCATCTGCTTGATGGCCACTGGGGGCACTTTCAGGGGGTGAAGAACCCACCCAAGTGGGAGGATTTCACAGTATCACTAAGGTTGGAAAGGACCTCGAGGATCATTGAGTCCAGCCTATCACCACAGACCCCATGACCAGACCATGGCACCAAGTGCCACGTCCAATCCCTTCTTGAACACCTCCAGGGATGGTGACTCCACCACCTCCCCTGGGCAGCACATCCCAATGGCGAATGACTCACTCGGTGAAGAACTTCCTCCTCACCTCGAGTCTAAACCTCCCCTGGTGCAGCTTGAGACTGTGTCCTCTTGTTCTGGTGCTGGTTGCCTGGGAGAAGAGACCAACCCCTTCCCGGCTACAGCCACCTTTCAGGTAGTTGTAGAGGGCAATGAGGTCACCCCTGAGCCTCCTCTTCTCCAGGCTAAACAATCCCAGCTCCCTCAGCCTCTCCTCACAGGGCTGTGCTCAAGGCCTCTCCCCAGCCTTGTTGCCCTTCTCTGGACACCTTCAAGTGTCTCAATGTCCTTCTTAAACTGAGGAGCCCAGAACTGGACACAGTACTCAAGGTGCGGCCTAACCAGTGCAGAGTCCAGGGGCACAATGACTTCCCTGCTCCTGCTGGCCACACTATTCCTAATGCAGGCCAGGATGCCATTGGCCCTCTTGGCCACCTGGGCACACTGCTGGCTCATGTTCAGGCGGCTGTCGATCAGCACACCCAGGTCCCTCTCTGTTTGGGAGCTCTCAGCCACTCTGACCCCAGCCTGTAGCTCTGCATGGGATTGCTGTAGCCAAAGTGCAGCACTCGGCACTGGGACTTGTTGAAAGCCATCCCATGGGACTCTGCCCATCTGTCCAGTCGGTTGAGGTCCCTCTGCAGAGCCTTTCTACCCTCTAACTGACCAACATCTGCTCCTAACTTGGTGTCACCTGCAAACTTGCTGATGACTGACTCGACCCCCTCATCCAGATCATCAGTGAAGATTAAGATGTTAAAGAGGAAGCACCCAGCTCCGACTCCTGTTCAGCCTTCGTCAGCCCTCTAGCAAACACAAAAGCTCTGGGGGCAAGGAGCCTGCCCACAGCTTTGCCAACAGCTGCTGCTATGGACTGTGTCCTCTGCTGGCACCTACTAAGTGTTGAGGAGCAATGGAGACGCTGAAGTTCATCTGGAGAAGGCTCTGCTGCCTGAACATTGCTCAGAAGAGCTTCTGAAGTTGTTTGCTGTGGTTTGTTCATCCATACAACAACATTCCCTGCGGCACAGGGGATCAGGAGACACAGACAGAAAATCCTCCAGCTGAAGGTCACAGAAATGGCCTGCAGCCTCTCTGTGCTGAAGACAGCCTATGAGGTAAACCCAAAGAGCACCACAGCTGAGGGACAAAGCCTCCTCTGATGGGCAAAGTCAGCTCAGGCTGGCCAGATTCACTGGTCCTCTCAGAAAGGTCAGCTGTCATCTGAGTTTGCTCATCTTGTTCCACTCAAGGCTGAAGTGGAGCTGGGAAGGAATTTCCACCCTCAATCCCTTCCACCACCTCAAGGCTGGGATGTCTTGAGCCAACAAGGGCAGGGAGGAGAAGCACCAATGCAAGCTGGGCAATGAGCAGGGTGAGAGCAGGCCTGTGAAGGACTTGGGGGGGTTGGGTGATGAAAAAATCAACGTGAAGGAAGTAAGGAAGAAGATCTTCGTTGTGAGGGTGGTGAGACACTGGAACAAGTTGGCCTGTGAGGTGCTCCAGGTGCTCTACCCCTGAAAGTGTTCAAGGCCAGGTTGGATGGGCCTCTAAGCAGCCCAGTCTAGAAGAAGGTGACTCCAAAGGTAGCAGGATGGGCTGCACTAGGTGATCACAAAAGTCTCTCCCACCCAACCCAGTCTATGATTCCATGACTTGGGCAAAGACACTAAGTTGTACAATAGCCATCAGTGAGCTGAGGCCCAGGAACCTCCTGAGAAACATTTACAGCAACAACTTGGAGATCCCCAGCTCCTAGATGTGTCCATCATACATCAGCTGGACCTTATCTCCTTTGCACAAATGTCCATCCTCTCCACCCACCTTCATGGGGTCTAGCAGCACATCTAAGACGGTGCAGAGCAGTAGATGGCTCCTGCTCTGAAGAACTTACAGTTTGAATAAAGAGGGTCAAGAAAGTCAATCCAAATGATTGACACAGTCATAGGCATTGTGCTCTCTGGGATGGTTGCCTTGATAAGTCCACCTGGAAGAACTCATCCAACCTCAGGGGTTCTGGGATGAACCACAGTGACCAGCCAGTACCCTGGTGATTGGAGAGCTGAAGGAATCACATCTGCCCCTCTGCCGAGGGAAGGGGACCAGGGAAGTGGCCACTGGCCAGCAGTGGAGTTCTGGTGGGAACATGCTGCCTTCCAGCAACTTGATGCACTTCTGACCCTGCTAGGGAGCACCAACACCTCCTTGCTTCTGGAGATCTAGGTCCAATTCTGGGCTCCCCAGTTCAAGAGAGACAGGGAACTGCTGGACAGAGTCTAGTGAAGGCTGTGAAGATGCTGAGGGGCCTGGAGTGTCTCTGTGAGGAGGAAAGGCAGAGAGCCCTAGGGCTGGTGAGCCTGGAGAAGAGCAGCCTGAGAGGGGATCTGATCAATGCTCAGCAAGAGCTAAAGGGTGCAGGGCAAGAGGCTGGGGCCAGACTCTTCTCACTGGTGTCCAGCAACAGGCACAAACTGGAAGCCAGGAGGTTCCCATTAGGAGAAACCTTTTGACTTGGAGGGTTCAGAGCCCTGGAGCAGGCTGCCCAGAGAGGTTGTGGAGTTTCCTTCTTTGGACAGCTTCCAAACCCACCTGGCTATTGTGATCCTGGGCAACCTGCTGTGGGTGACCCTGCTGGAGCAGCTGATCTCCAGAGGTCCCTTCCAAACCCCCACCCTGCTGGGATTCTGTGTGATCCTTCCCAAGAAGGGCACCATATGGCCACCAGAACATCAGCATGGGCCAGACCTCACAAAAAATGATGCTTTGAGGGCTTTTTCTTGGGGGTGGGGTTAATAGAGACATTTCCCAAGCAGCCTTCTCCACTCCTGAATCCAGCTGACAGATTCCAAGCTCCCTGCCATCTCTGTAATCAGCCACCACCAGCTGCCTTAGGCTCTGATGAACGCTGCTATATTTGCAGCCTTTCAGCGGTATTCATCCTGAAGGACCATCCTTCACCCCAGAAGCTCAAGCTATGAAGACACCAAAAAAGCTTCTGCAAGGATGGGGGGGAGAAGGGGACAGCACTTAGCAATTTCCTGCTCTTTTCTTTCTGAGCACACAGAAAAGAGAGAGAGGAGAGGATCCAACTCCTGAAGCCAAGGACAGCAGCGCGTGATGAAGTTGACTGGAGGAAAGCAGCTTCTCAGCAGGCCTTTGATTAGGAGGAGGCAAGATCTCCAGGGAGAAGAGCAGAGCCTTGTTGAAGCACCTCTGTTTGTCCCTGTTCACCTCCCTCCTGTGTCTTCCCACTCAAATTGAGATGTTCTGCAGCGTTTCTCTGACCTATTTGCCTGTCAAAGCTGCATCTCAACTCTCAGCCTAGGCTCACAGCAGAGCTGCTCCAGCTTCTGATCATCTTTGTGGTCTCCCCTGGCTCCACTCCAACAGGTCCATGTCTCTCCTGTGCTGAGGACTCCAGAGCTGGTCCCAGCATTGCAGGTGGGGTCTCAGCAGAGAGGAGCAGAAGGGCAGAATCCTCTCCCTCCACCTGCTGCCCACGCTGCTGTGGATGCAAATGCTCCACCAACCACCTGGGACCTCCATCTACCCAGGACACACCAAGAATGAATCAAAATCTGGGGCTCTCAGGGCTTGCCATCACTTGGAGATGGAAAATGAGGCCAAGAAGAGCAGTTAATCAAAGGTCTCATGTTTAATTTCCATCAGGAGTCACCATCTAAGTGCTCAGGGTCACCATACTGACCCACTTAAGTAACTGCAGACTAAAATACTTCAGCACAGCTGAGCCTGCACCTGAGTCCTCGTTGACCTTCATCCCATCTCTCCATTCATTGAGATCTCCTCCAGTATTGCATAGCTCTGCCTGGCTGCCAGAGAAGACATCTGCAGAGTAACCTCTGCTTTCAAATCCAAACCATCTCACCAGATTTGGGTCTGAGAGGTGTCAAAGTTCCTTCTGCTCTCCAGGTACAGCCATCACCCAGCTGGCCAGCAGCCAGGTGAGCAAAGTGCTGCTGCAAATAGCCACCAGAAATCACAGCATGCTCTGCTTTGGAAGGGACCTTGAAAGGTCATCTAGTCAAACCCCCCCTGCAGTAAGCAGGGACATCCCCAGCTAGATCAGGTTGCTCAGATCCCCATCAAGCCTGACCTTGAATGGCTGAAGGGATGGGCTTCTTTCTTTCAATGCTAAGGTCAACCCAAGCACCCAGTTGTGCTCGGAACACTCCTACCTTCAGGAGATCTCCTGCTTGCTTGCCTGACCAGGGGGCTGGGCTGGCTTTCTTAGTCTAGAGAGGAACCATCTTACCTCCACACAGCTGTCCTCCAAGAGATGGAAACCAAAGTGTGTGAGTTTGGAGGCAGAAGTGTGGCTGACACTGCTTCATAGAGTCACAGCCTCAGACACAGAACCATGGAACAGTTTGGGTTGGAAGGGACCTTTGAAGGTCATCAAGTCCAACCCCCTGCAGTCAGCAGGGACATCTCCCACCAGACAGGTTGCTCAAAGTCCCAACCAGTCTGAGCTGGAGTGGTTCCAGGGATGGGGCATTTCCCACCAAATGTCTGCGTTGGATCTCATCTAAATCTCCCTCTTTAGTTTCAAACCATCACCTCTTGTCCTGGCCCAACAGACCCTGCTCAAAAGCTTGTCCCCATCAGTCATCATCAATCCAAAAGCTGCCAGACAGGACCCAAGTCCCAGTTCCAGCTTTAATGAAGACACAAGAAGAGCTAAAGCCACACAATTCCCATTTTCCAGTGGCTCAGCAAGTCCTCAAGCAGTCCAAGGCCACCACAAGCATGGTGGCAGTTTCAGCAGAAGCCAGAGATGTGTTTTGATGTCCTAAATCCCTGGAGAGAAAGGACAAACCAACTCTGGCTGGCAGCTGGTCTGCTCTGGTAGGGATCAAGGTGGGAACTGGAAGCTCCAGTAACCACTTGTCCCAAGTCCCTTTCTACAAGAGATCTGCTGGAGAACTGACACTGGGAAAGGACACGGAGAAAATTTCCACCCAAACCCCCACTTCAGTGAAGGAAGGTCTGGAAAAGAAGACTTCCATGAAGCTCTGTCTAGAAACTGGGATCTCAAACCATGATTTTCTCATCAGATGTTGGCTTTTAGATGATAACCATCTCCACAACAATGATTACATGGCAGCAGCATGAGTTTTGCAGCCAAGCCAAGGCCTTGCACCAGGCACCTAGCCAAAGTTCTGCCACGGGCTTGGGTGAACTCCAGGCACTCCCTACTTCATTTCCATAGCTGTAGAGCAATGACATCCACCCTCCCATCACCCTCATGCTGGAAACCCAGCTGCTAAGGTCTTTGAAACTAAAACCAAAGGGTCAGTGTGGATTAGGAGGAGCTCAAAGTCCAAGCTGTCATAGGACACTCATCCAGGAGACAGAAAGCCAGCAGGAAAGGGCAGGAGCATCTTCAACTCAGTTAAAGAGGGACAGGGTTGTAGGCTGACCACTCCAAAGGAGGGTAGGTTTAGCTTAGATCTGAGGAGGAAGCTCTTCACTGTGAGGGTGGTAAGACACTGGAACAGGTTGCCTAAAGAGGTGGCAGATGCCCCATGCCTGCAAGTGTTGAAGGCCAAACTGGATGAGTCTTTGAGCAACCTGGTTTAGTTGGAGGTGTTCATGGCAGGGGGTTGGACCAGCTGATCTTTAAGGATCCTGCTAACCCAAACCATTCTATGATTCTGAGACAAGAAGAGACAGGTTTGAATTCCTACACAAAACAGCTGGGAGCTTGCTTCCAAAACTTGCTCTTGCTGTGACCAGGGACCCAAAGTGACAAATCCTCAACACCTTCCCAGCCAGCACATGCAGGACTGTGGCCTTCAAGCTTGCTCCAGCATGTTCTCAACTCTTAACTATGGCTTCATCCCCCTGCACCTTTAACACTATGGGGACCACATCCATTCCCAGCAGGTGCCATCTCCAGCCATGCATCTGTCACACACAGCATGGCCTCCCTGCTCTTCCACACAGTACTGCAGAGCTTTCTGACACGAGAAAAGCCACCCAGAAACTCAAGCCAGGTGAACCAGCCACAAGAACTGCCTCTAGAGTCTTGCCTTTGGCTCTAGGGAACTGCCTGCTGCTTTGGTTAGGCTTCTGCCCACACCAATCCCTTTCTCCTATCATGTCTGCTTCCTTCAGGTAGCTCTACCAAGGCTAAGCAGATTTCCACCTTCCTTCAGGTAGATCTACCAAGGCAAACAGCCCAGGAGGCACAATAATTACACCTGTGCTCTCTGGTTTTCCTACATTATTTCTCCTTTTTGACCCTCTCTATTCCAAGCAGAAATCCTCCAGAGCAGGATCTCTCTGCTCTGTGTCCTAGATGTGCTCCACTGAACTCCCAACCCAGACACCTCCATCACTGAGAGGGTTAACAGTAACCACCTTGCACTGCAGCTCTTTGAATGTTCTGAATAATAACCCAAGATGATTCCTGAGGCAGACAATAATATTCCAGCTCCACCACCTGCAGCTCCACAATGCACTTCATTAGCAACTCAAAACATCACCTGCCTCTGAGCCAAGTACTTCATTGTCACGTGGAGCTGAGCACACTTCAGGAGAGCATTCAAATGCAACTGGCTTGTTCATAGTACCATAGGATCAGTCAGGGTTGGAAGGGACCACAAGGATCTTCTAGTTCCAACCCCCCTGCCATGGGCAGGGACACCCCACACTAGATCAGCCTGGCCAGAGCCTCATCCAGCCTGGGCTTAAACACCTCCAGGGACAGGGCCTCAACCACCTCCCTGCACAACCCATTCCAGGGCTTCACCACTCTCATGGGGAAGAACTTCCTCCTCACATCCAGCCTGAATCTCCCCACCTCCAGCTTCATTCCATTCCCCCTAGTCCTATCACTACCTGAGATCCTGAGAAGTCCCTCCCCAGCCTTCCTGTAGGCCCCTTCAGATCCTGGAAGGCCACAATGAGGTCACCTCGGAGCCTTCTCTTCTGCAGACTGAACAGCCCCAACTCCTTCAGTCTGTCCTCACAGGAGAGGTGCTCCAGCCCTCTGTTCATCCTCCTGGCCCTGCTCTGGACACCTTCCAGCACCTCCACATCCCTCTTGTAACAGGGGCTCCAGAACTGGACACAGTACTCCAGGTGGGGTCTCACCAGGGCTGAGCAGAGGGGGAGGATCACCTCCCTTGCCCTGCTGGCCACACTTCTCCTGATGCAGCCCAGGATCTGATTGGCTTTGCAGGCTGCAAGTGCACACTGAGAGCTCCTGTTGAGCTTTTTGTCCACCAGCACCCCCAAGTCTCTCTCCTCAGGGCTGCTTTCCAGCCAGTCACTGCCCAGCCTGGATTTGTGCCTGGGATTGCCTCGACCCAGCTGCAGGACCCTGCACTTGCTCTTATTGAACCTCATGAGGTTGGCCTGTGCCCACCTCTCCAGCCTGTCCAGGTCCCTCTGGATGGCCTCCCTTCCCTCCAGCTGTCTGCTGCACCACACAGCTTGGTGTCATCAGCAAACCTGCTGAGGGTGCACTCAGTGCCACTGTCCATGGCACCCACAAAGATGTTGAACAAGACAAAAAGATGTTGAACAAGTTCCTCAGTGCTGCACTTCTGCTTCCCCCTTTAAAAGCAGATCACCTCCACTTAAGATCTTGAACCTGATGAGGCAAAGTGGCAACACTGAAGAGTCGAGAGAGTTGGAGTTGTTCAGCCTGAAGAAGACAGAGGCTCCAGGGGCAACTTCTGAAGGCCTTTCAGGACTTAAACAGGACTACAGAAAAGCTGGGCACAGACTTTTGAGCAGGACCTGTTGTGACAGGACAAGGGATGATGGTTTGAAAGTAAAAGAGGGAGATTTATACCTCTCTGGGCAACTTGGGCCACAGAATAAACATTTAGAATAAACCAAACCAGGTTGGAAGAGACCTTCAAGATCATCCTGTCCAACCCATCAACCAATCCAACCCACCTAAACAACTAACCCAGTCTCACCACCCTCAGTGTCAAACATTTCTGCCTTCTCTCTAGTATAAATCCAGCCTCTTCCTGGCTCACACAGATCCTGAGGGTCACCCCTAGCTTGGTCTGCTGTGGAAATCATTAACTCAAGTACCCACGTGGCCTCTCCAAGGCACTGATGTTCCCCACAGAAATGGAAACAAGGAGGAAGGATAAGAAATGCCAAGACAGCAGTTTGAGTGCTCAGATGGGTGCTGAACAAATCCAGCACTTCCAGAACAGGGATTCTACCAGCGTGCTGGCCAAGAGGGGATGCAATCTGCTGGGCCACACCAGTGCTCCTCCTAGTTGTCCCTTCTTGACCATGCTTTTCTCAAGAAAAGTTGGACAAGATGGCTCTTAAGGGCCCTTCCAACCTGACATCCTGGGAGTCACAGGGCAACAAGGCAGGTGAGAGGCCTTGAACACATGCCCTATGAGGAGAGGCTGAGGGAGCTGGGATTGTTTAGCCTGGAGAAGAGGAGGCTCTGGGGTGACCTCATTGCCCTCTACAACTTCCTGAAGGGTGGTTGTAGCTGGGAAGGGGTTGGTCTCTTCTCCCAGGCAACCAGCACCAGAACAAGAGGACACAGTCTCAAGCTGCACCAGGGGAGGTTTAGACTCAAGGTGAGGAGGAAGTTCTTCACCGAGCGAGTCGTTCGCCATTGGGATGTGCTGCCCAGGGAGGTGGTGGAGTCACCGTCCCTGGAGGTGTTCAAGAGGAGATTGGACTTGGCACTTGGTGCCATGGTCTAGTCATGGGGTCTGTGCTGATAGGTTGGACTCGATGATCCTCGAGGTCCTTTCCAGCCTTAGTTATACTGTGATACTGTGATACAGGGTGCACAGGGAGGTCACAGATGCCCCCTCCCTGGAGATGTTCAAGGTCAGGTTGAATAAGGCCTTGAGTAACTCAGTCTAGCAGAAGGTGTTCCTGCCCATGGCAGGGTGGCTGGAGCTAAAGGATATTTGAGGTCCCTCCCAACCCAACCCATTCTATGGATCTGTCAATCTATGACCCCTCTAGACTCCACCTCAACCTTCCACCCAGGACATTGATTCTCCCTTCCACAGCCATCTCGCACTTCGGAGGCAGCCTCGCTCTGCTTTCCTTCATCCCCCTCTGGGCCGCTTACTGCACCCATGAGCCTCCCACCCCAGCAGCTCCTTCCACAGCCCCCCCGCCCCTGCAGAGCCGCCCTGGATTCCGCCCGGCTCTGGGGCGCAGGAGATGAAAAGCCCATTGTCCGGCTTGCTGAGCCCATCTGGCTGAGCGGCCGCCCCTTCAATGCCCCTCTTGTCTGCGGCCGCCACCTCACGCTCCGGGGCCCGGGCCGCCTGACGGAGCCATTCCACAGGCATGAGCAAAGATCTCACTGAGTCCTCAACAAGTTTCTGCTTCGGTGCCCTTCAAGCCCTTCGAATCTCATCTGAGCAAAGGTTTTCTGAGCTGGAGCTGGGTTGTGAGCTGCTTGCTCAAGCGAGATCGCAGCTAACATTTGAGCTGCAAATTTTAACCTTTCCCTGGTGCCTCCTGGAGAGGCTGGAAAGTCTCTCAAGTGATGTGGCTTCCTCAAGCCCACTTCCCCTGGGGAGTTTTTGATCTCCACTTAACCTTTTCCATTCTAAATAACTGAAATGTTGAGAGGCAAAGGCATCAACTATTCAGGAAGCTCTTTTGTCCCCTCCCTCGTGTCACCCATGGCTGTTAATCATCACCACAGCAGCAAACATCTAAGGAAGCTGGTGTGGTTTCATCCATCTGCCAGCTGGGGAATGCCAGTTCTAGAGAGGAGAGCTGGACCTGGGGCGCTCCTGGGGTAGGGTTACTGCTGTTGCTTGGCATCACCTCTTTATTTTGAGACCAACTCACCCAGACCTTTGTTTCTCTGATTTCACCCAGCTCCACCAGCAGGGAGAACCTGCCTCTTCTTAGCTTCAAATTCCCTCGGCACTGCTCTGGTTTTTTGTTTCTTGGGAGGTTCTCACTCAAGTCTCACAGAATTCCATCACAGGAGGGATTGCAAGGGACCTCTGGAGATCATTCAGTCCAACCTCCCCTGCTAAAGCAGGGGCACCACCAGCAGCTTGCCCAGGATCACAATGACTATGTGGGTTTGGAAGCTGTCCAGAGGAGCAGACTCCACAACCTCTCCGGGCAGCCTGCTCCAGAGCTCTGAATCCCCTAAGCCAAGAGGCTGCTCCTGGCTTCCAGGTTGTGCCTGGTGCCCTTTGTCCTGTCACTGGACACCACTGACAAGTCTGGCCCCAGACTCTTGCCCCCTACCCTTTAGTTCTTGCCAAATATGAAGAAGGTGCCCTCAGGCTGCTCTTCTCCAGGCTCAACAGCCCCACATCTCTCAGCCTTTCCTCACAGAGAAGCTCCAGGGCCCTCACCATCTTCCCACCCTCCAGTGGACTCTCTCCAGTAGTTCCCTGTCTCTCCTGAAGTGGGGAGCCCAGAACTGGACCCAGTCAGCTGTGTCCTCACAAGGGGGCAGAGTAGATTGGGAGGAGAACTTCCCTCCATCTGCTGGCCACACTCTTCTTCATATGCCCCAGGAGACCATTGGCCTTCTTGGCCATAAGGGCACATTGCTGGCTCATGGGCAACTTGCTGCCCACCAGCACTCCCAGGTCCAGCTCCTTGGAGCTGCTTTCCAGCAGGTCATGTCTCACCTGTACTGGTGCAGGGGCCTGTTCCTCCCCAGGTGCAGGACTCCACACTCGCCCTTGTTGAACTTGATGACGTCTCTCTTCCTCTCCACCCATCTCTGCCAGCTTGTCCAGGTCAGCAGTGACCCACTCCTTTAGACATGCTTATGAAGCACAAAGCAAATTTCCAACCTGAGGAGTTTCCTCACAGGTCATGGCAACCACAACAGCTTGCAGATGACAAATCCTTTCTCAAACACGTTCCTTCAGCTTCACCCTCTTGGCTCCCAGCAAAACTGTGATGCCAAGGAGAAGACTTGAACTATGGTGTGACCCTGAGCTCCTATTTTTAGAAACCACACGAGGATGTCAACACTTTTGGGGTTTATTTTCAACCTTCTGGAGGCACAGCTCAGAGATGCTACTCCTGAGATGTTTCTCCACGCAGGCAGCAGGGCATGGGTGGGTTGTGAAAGTCTCCCTGCAAGCAGCACCACAGCATTACTCACAGAAGACAGAAACCCCAGTGATTCATGCTCATATTGTCAGAAAAGCAGCTTAAAGGCTTCCTTCCCATCCTCATATGTCTGGGACTACATATTCCTGAAGATCTCATTGCTTAACTCTTCCTGAGGTGCTCCTCGTTAACTCCTGGGCCAAGACGTCGGAGAGAGGAAGGCCTCAAAGAATGAAGCTCAAGAATGAATCAGAAGCCACTGAAGAATTAGATTGCATTTTCTGGTGAGGATCTGAGGTCCTCAAAGGATTAGTCTCTCAAAATGTGAAGCTGCTGAAGAACTGAGCTGTGTTTTCTGGTGGAGATACAAGTTTAGAAATAGAAGAGAATAAACCAGGTTGGAAGAGACCTTCAAGATCATCAAGTCCAACCTATCATCCAACACCACCTAATCAACTAACCCATGGAGAGATGAGCTCCTCAAAGGATTAGTCTCCAAAGATCAGAAGCTACCCTAGAACTGGACTGCAGCTTCTGGTAAGGATGGAAGATCCCCAAGAATCAAGATCTGAAGAGAATCAGAAGGTCCCAAAGAATTTGGATGCACTTTTGGGTGGAGATAGATATGAGCCCCTCCAGGAACTCGTTGCTTCATTCTTCTTGCAGCACCCTATCACAACTCCTGTCCAAGCTGCTGGGAGAGACAAGCTGCTCAAGAATCAGCCTCTGAAAAAGAGTGAGGAGCTACTGAAGAATTGGGCTGCGTTTTCTGCTGGGGATAAAAGTGCCTCACAGAATCAGCTGCTAAGAGAAATTAGATGCTGCTGACATTTGGACTGTAGTTTCTGGTGGAGATAGATATGAGCTCCTCAAAGAACGAAGCTCCAAAAAGAATCAGAAGCCACTGAAGAATTAGATTGCATTTTCTGGTCAAGATCTGAGCTCCTCAAAGGATTAGTCTCTCAAAATGTGAAGCTGCTGAAGACCTGAGCTGTGTTTTCTGGTGGAGATACAAGTTTAGGAATAGAATAGAATAGAATAGACCAGAACAGGTTGGAAGAGACCTTCAAGATCATCATGTCCAACCTATCACCCAACACCACCTAATCAACTAACCCATGGCACCAAGCACACCGTCAAGTCTCCTCCTGAACACCTCCAGTGATGGTGACTCCACCACCTCCCCAGGCAGCCCATTCCAATGGGCAATCACTCTCTCTGTGTAGAACTTCCTCCTGACCTCCAGCCTGAACCTCCCCTGGCACAGCTTGAGACTGTGTCCTCTTGTTCTGGTGCTGGTTGCCTGGGAGAAGAGACCAACCCCCACCTGGCTACAACCTCCCTTCAGGGAGTTGTAGAGAGCAAGAAGGTCTCCCCTGAGCCTCCTCTTCTCCAGGCTAAGCAATCCCAGCTCCCTCAGCCGCTCCTCACAGGGCTGTGCTCCAAACCCCTCACCAACTTTGTTGCCCTTCTCTGGACACCTTCCATCAGCTCAACCTCCTTCCTAAACTGAGGGGCCCAGAACTGGACACAGGACTCAAGGTGTGGCCTAACCAGTGCAGTGTACAGGGGCAGAATGACCTCCCTGCTCCTGCTGGCCACACTCTTCCTGATGCAGGCCAGGATGCCATTGGCCCTCCTGGCTGCCTGGGCACACTGCAGGCTCATGTTCATCCTACCATCGACCAGTACCCCCAGGTCCCTCTCTGCCTGGCTGCTCTCAGCCACTCTGACCCCAGCCTGTAGCACTGCCTGGGGTTGCTGTGGCCAATGTGCAGAACCAAAGAACTATCAGAGTTCTAATAGTTCTTCAAAGAACTACTAGGGGCTACTAAAGAAGAGGTCAACCACATTAGAAGAGCAGCCTCATGCTCTTGCTGTGCTTTCAAGCAAAGGTTCTCAATTTCGTTTTGCAAGATGTCGAGCTCTTAGTAGATTACCAACCCCAGCAGAGCAGCCCCAGGGCTGGACAGAGAGGTAGTGGTGAAGTTTTCAGTGTCCCACCTCCATTCCAGTCCCCCCAGGGTTGGTTTGTTGCCACGCAGCCTTAAAGTTCTGTATCTCCATACTGTGTGATATATGTCAGGAGGAAAGAAAAGCAGGAAGACAAAGGGAAGATTCATCTCCAAGGACTGTCAGGGCAGGGAGGTCACTTGTCTGCTTGCTTCTGAGAAAGTGTAGGACATTACATCTGAAATATTCATGAAGCTCATGTTTGGAGCAACATCAGCTGGTCTTTTGAAGCTCACTGACCACTTCCCAGGGACAAAGTGAGTTATCTGGGCTGAAGGTGGGGATTTAAGTCCAGTAAAGCACAGTTTATTACACCTACACCAAATAAAAAGTGACCCAAGCCCCAACCAAACCAAAATCCTGAAGATGCATGGACTTGGAAGCCAGCAGATGACTCCACCATGCTCCCCCAGCCTGTTGAAAGCAAGTCCTTAGGCAGCAAGAGACACAAGTGCTTCACACAACAGCATTTCCCAATGCCTCTCCAAAGAGGGAGGGGAGCAAGGTCCAGCCCATGGGCAGGAGGGACACCTTGCTTACTCTGAGGGATTACTGAAAATCCTTCTTAATTAGGGCTTTGGGCTGCTAATTGCTAATTCTGTTTAATTAAATCAGACTTCAGGGTTGGTTCTGTAGCTCTTAGAGCACAAGTCATGTGAGGAGCAGCTGAGGAATGGGATTGTTCAGCCTGGAGAAAAGGAGGCTGAGGGCAGACCTTCTGTCTCTCTGCAATTCCCTGACAGGAGGCTGAAGCTAGGTTGGGGTTGGTCTCTTCTGAGGACAGGACAAGAACAAATGGCCTCAAGTTTCCCCAGGGCAGGTTTAGGTTGGACATGAGGAACAATTTTTTCCTGGAAGGGGTTGTGAAGGCCTGGCCCAGGCTGCCCAGGGCAGTGGTGGAGTCCCCATCCCTGGAGGGGTTTCACAGCAGCGCAGATGTGGCGCTGAGGAACATGCTTTAAGTTGTGACCTGGCAGTGCTGGGTTCATGGTTGGACTCCATGATCTTAAAGGTCTCTTCCAAGCAAATGGATTCTGTGATTCAGGGAAGGGATTGGGGGAAGGATCAGAGTGGAGATGCAACTTCTGGACTCTGCAGCTGGGAGCACACCAGCCATCAGGTGTTTTGTGCACAGAACCAGCTCCAGCAGTTGGGTTTTTCCTTAAACTCCAGGAGAACCCCTCAGGATGGAGAAGTCCAGGAGAAAGACTTCTGCCATTGCTAAAAGAATCAGCAAAGGTCTCCTCCAGCATTACTTCAGAAGATCCTTCACCCAGAACTGCAGCTTTCCCATGGTCACTTCCAGCCAACAAATGTTGGCTGAGAGAAGAGCAGCCTCATGATCTTCCTTCCTCCCCTATGTCCTCTTCCTCCCCAGAAGCCCCTTCTCCCCCCAGCTCACCAGAACATTAACAGGTTTTGTCTGTTATTTTCCACCTGCACCATCCTTCCACAAGATGAACAAGTACCAGAATCCAGGAGCTCTAGCATCCCATTCACCATCATCACAAGTCCCCTCACAGCTGCCCTGTCCCTGCCAGCAGCATTGGCCATCACCAAGGCAAAGAAGTTCCAACCATACTCCAGGTCTGTTAAGTAGTTTGATGACCATTCCTTGGTCATTTTGGTGAAAACCTGCCCTACAGGTTACTGGCTAGTGAGGTTGTGCTGCTCCAGAGCTAAGGAAGCATCACAACTCATTGAGCTCTGACTGTGCCAAACCTGAAAGACATGAAGACAAGCAGCCAAATCCAGGAGGCCTCACTTCACCACAGAATCAATCACAGAATCAAACAGGTTGGAAGAGACCTCCAAGATCATCAAGTCCAACTGATCACCCAACCTTAACTAATCAACTAGACCATGGCACTAAGGCTCTTCTTAAACACCTCCAGGGATGCTGACCCCACCACCTCCCTGGGCAGCCCATTCCAACAGGCAATAACTCTTTCTGTGAAGAACTTCTTCCTAAGATCAAGCCTAAACTTACCCCTGCACTGCTTGAGACTGTGTCCTCTTGTTCTGTTGCTGGTTGCCTGGGAGAAGAGACCAACCCCACCTGGCTACAGCCACCCTTCAGGCCTCCTCTTCTCCAGGGCTTCTTCCTCTTCTGCTGTGTCCCCAGCAGCAAATGCACACAAGAGACAATTCCAGGCTGTTGAAGAGTCATTTGAATTATCTCCTACTAATTTGTTCGCAGGACATAAGGACAGCTGAACAACCTCCAACCTCTACGAGCTGGAATCTTAGAGGTTGAAGGAGAGCTCAGACAATCCAGACCAGACTTCTTGTCCCAAGCTTCAAACCAAGCAGACACTTGTTTGCCCATGGCAGAAAGTTGTTATCTTAAATGTTAGTTCTGAAGATGGTGACCTTTACAGTTGCCATGACAGCTACCAGCGGAGAGTTAGGTCACATCATCATGAGGATGAAGGAAAGGTGAAATACTTGGGGTTGTTCAGCTTGGAAAAGAAAGAAAGAAGGCTCCAGGGGAGACCTTCTGGTGACCTTTCAGGACTTTAAAGGGGACTACAGGAAAGCTAGGGACAGACTTTTTAGCAGGACCTGCTGTGACAGGCCAGGAGGTGATGGTTTTAGACTGCAAGACTAGAGAGAAGGAAGAAATGTTTGACACTGAGGGTGGTGAGACCCTGCTCTAGGTTACCCAGAGAGGTGGGAGATGCCTCATCCCTGGAACCATTCCAGGCCTGCTCTAGCTGCAGATGTCCCTGCTGCCTGCAGGGGCATTGGGACAGATGGCCTTTAAAGGTCCCTTCCAGCCCAACCCAGTCTGGGATTCTGAGAAATCTGCCCTTAAAGGATCTTCAAGACCTGTTGTTGTCTGGACAGCACTTCTTCTGAGGATGAATTTTTGCCTGTTCCAGTGGGGTTGCTTCACTAGCTCTGCTGATGCTGTACACAAGGCTGAGGAGGTTTCTGAGTGCACATGGCTTGTGTGGTTTCTTAGAAAGGTGACCCTGCCTAGGTGTGAAATTATAGGATCCTGGAACCCTTTAGGTTGGAGAAAACCTTTAAAGTCACAGAGTCCAGCAGCTAAACTGTGCAATGTTGTTGCTTTCCCGCTTCTCAGCAGCAATTGCAGGAGTTCAGCCACTCTTCAGAAGGTCATCTTCTGTCCTGCTGAATGCAGGGCCATAAAAAGGCAGTTCATGACAGTGAGGACATGGACAGAAGTCCTGCACTGGTTCTCAGCTTGGTTTCTTAAGTAATCTTCTTAGGTAATATCACAACTGGAGAGAAGGAATGTGGCCACCTTCCAGTGACCACAGTGCCAGGGTCTCACCACCTTCATTGTAAAACATTTCTTCCCTCTCTTCAGTCCAAATCTCCCTCTTTTAGTTCAAACCATCACCCCTTGTCCTGTCACAACAGGCCCTGCTAAAATGTCTGTCTCCAGTATTCCAATCCACCTCTTTAAACACTGAAAGGCCACCAGAAGGTCTCCCTGGAGCCTTCTCCAGGCTCAGCAATCTCAGCTCTCTCAGCTTTTCTTCAGGATTCACACCAGGCTAGCAGGAAGAAAAGTGCAAAGTGGTGACATTAACATCTAAATGCTCAACACTTTGGACTCTGGAGACAGTTTGAGGTTTTATCCCCAGGAGAAGCAGGAAACAAACAAAACACAACAAAAACAAGGCACATCAGATGAAAGACCACAGCAGAGCAGCTCAGACTGCACTAGAAGCCACCATGGACACTGGCCAAATCTAGCTGGGATGGGAGCAAGATTCCCCAAGCTGAGAGCAGCAGTGGTGGGATTGCACTTCCTTTCATTCACAAGGTCAAGGGGGTTGTGATCTCAGAGGGGTTTGCTGCCTCCTCCTCAGCACTGTCCTGCAGAGCTGCTGGTCAGCAGCAGGCAGGAGGTTTCGGAAGCGGAGGGACGCTGATGGCCATCCCCTACCGCTCCGAGTCAGCAGGAAGCTTCCTGGCTGGTGACAACCCAAAAGGAAGAGAGAGAGCTGTTGGGATGACGCCAAGACAAACCACACATGGCTGCAGGAGGTTGCTTAGAAACCTTTGAAAATTCAGATTTGGATGAAGAACTCCCCAGTCAAACGAGCAGCAGCTTTGCTTTCAGGCAGCCTCCCCTAGAGCCGAGTTCATTGTCTCCACATTCCTCCCTCTCCCCCTCTGCTCCTGCTGCTTTGCAGGTTGCCTCTGGACCCTAACATCTCAAGGTCTTCACAAGCTGGCACTTTGGGACGTGGTTTGATGGCCATGGTGATCTTCAGTTGAGGGTTGGACTCGATGATCTTAGTGGTCTTTTCCAAACCAAAGCATTCTATGATTGTAAGTTCAAGGTGGCCAGCAGACAGCTGGGTACTTGCCTACAGCAGGAAGTCCTTCAGATGCTCAGAAGCACCCAGCAGAGCAATATGTCATGGAGTCATTAAGGTTGGAAAGGATCTCAAAGATCATCAAGTCCAAATGCTGATCCAACACCACCATGACCATTAAACCATGTCCTGAAGTGCCATGTGGTGGAATTGTGACCTCTAGGTTCAGGCTGGAAAGGACCTTAAAGATCACTGAGTTCCAACCCCCCTGCCATGGACAGGGACACCTTCCACTAGCCCAGGCTGCTCAAGGCCTCATCCAACCTAGCCTTGAACACCTCCAGGGAGGGGGCATCCACAACCTCCCTGGGCAACCTTTGATGAGCTCAGAGGTCTCTTCCAACCTCAGTGGTTCTAAAATGCCTAGGTCTTTCTAGAACACCTCAGGACTGGTGACTCCACCACCTCTCTGGGCAGCCTGTTTTGATGCTTGACCAACAAAATTTCAGCAAGGAGATGAGGATTTATGGAAGGGGAAAGGCTGAAAAGCCAAAGAATGAAGCCTGCATAGCAGGGCTGCTGGGCTGGCATCTGCTGAGGGAGGCAGCTGAAGGCAGCAAGCTGTCTCCTTCGGATCTGCACAGTTTATTATCTTGGGTGCTGGTTTTTTTTCTTCTCTGCATAACTGGATTGTGAAGATGCTCAGAAAATGGCTGCAGCAGGAGGGGGGCTGCAGCAGGAGCCCTCCCTCTGCAATCACGAGGGAAGTAACAAGCAATTTCCTCATTAGCGGGGAGTTAATTGCCAGCAGCCAGAGAACTCCTTCACAGCCTTTATTAGCTTTGGAAGCTACCTGCCCACCAGAATCTTCCTAAGACAGGTTTTGCTTTAGAGCTTTAAATCCTGCTGCAGACATTTCACTCAGCAGTCACCTAAGAATTCTGCATCACTGAGATTCCTACCAGGATCTGTGGTGGTGGAGGGTTGGTGTGCTCCCCAAAACCCAGCTGAGGAGACGACAGGGATGAGCCCACTGCACCCACCCCAACCAACCACCCAGTGCTCTGGGCTGGCAGGGACCTGAAAGGTCACCTAGTCCAATTCCCCTGCAGTCTGCATGAACATCTGCAACTAGAGCAGGTTGCTCAGAGCACCAAACAACCTGACCTGGATTGGTTCCAGCAATGGGGCACCTACCACCTCTCTGGGCAACTTGGGCCAGGGTCTCAGCACCCTCACAGTGAAGAATTTCTTCCTGACATCTCATCTCAATCTTCCTCTTTTAGTCTGAAACCATCAACACTTTTCCTATCCCCACACTCCTTGATCAAAGCTCCTCCACAGCTCTCCTGGAGCCCCCTTGAAGTCCTGAAAGGCAACCAGGTCTCCCTGGAGCCTTCTCTTCTCCAGGATGAAAATCCCACCTCTCTCGGTCTGGCCTCACAGCAGAGGTGCTCCACCCCTCCCATCATTGCTGTGGCCTCATCTGGCCCTTCTCCAACAGATCTCTCCTGTGCTGAGGACTCCAGAGGTGGCCCCAGCACTGCAGGTGGGACCTCAGCAGAGTGCAGCAGAGGGACAGAATCCCCTCCCTCCACCTGCTGCCCACACTGCTGGGGATCAGCCCAGGACAGGGCTGGCTCTGGTCTGGCAGCACTCAGTGTCAGCTCATCTCCAGCTTTTCACCCACTACCACTCCCAAGTCCTTCTCCACATGGCTGCCCTCCAGCCCTTCATCCCCAGCCTGGATTTGTGCTTGGGGCTGCCCCAACCCATGTTCAGGACCTTGCACTTGGTCTGGTTTAAACTCATGAGGTTCACACAGGCCCACCTCTGAAGCTTGCAGAGATCCCTCAGGTCACCTTCTACACACCAGCTCATTCCTCACCTTCTGCCCAGCTTATTCCTCTGGGCTTGTAGTTCACTAGAGACACTCCAAACATGAGCCAGAAGCAAACAGGCAACTCATCTTCATTGCTCAATGCAAGAGCCCATGTGAAACTCCTTCCACCTTCAAGCCTCAAAGCAACTCCCTACCAGCCTACACCAACCTTCATTCCCTGCTCCATCACAGTCTGTCTATTTGGGTTTTCCATCAACCACTCTTCATGTGGAGATGGAATCTTCATCTTAAACAAGGAGCTGGATGACCAAAGTCTGCTCCAACCTGCTCCTTCTTTCCCAACTCTCCTCAGATGGGAAGTTCCTCCCTGGAAAGATGATTGTAGTGTTTTTTAATCCAGGGCAAATGGGATGGACACCTATGGACAGGAGTCACTTGGAACCATTCCAATGGGGGAATGGTTCCAATGGGGGAATGGTTCCAATGGGGGAATGGTTCCAATGGGGGAATGGTTCCAATGGGTTCAGCAGCCTTACAAAAACAATGTTTTGAAGAGATCTAGGAACCTTCATCTTCTACCCTACCACAAACAGACCCCTATAGACTCACAGTTAAGACAAAGCCATCAAAATCCCCACCTTGAAGACACCTCACCCAGCAGAGCTCCAGAACACCCTCCCACTCTTGAGGGAACAAGCTCACAGCAATCAGAGATTTTAGCATTCAACCACAACCTGACACAACCAAGACCCATTTTATCATAGCTTGGATGAAGATCACAAGATGCTCCTCACCTAGCTTCTGTCTTCACCATGCTTCTCCAAATCCCACACCCTGGATTTTCATTCCAGCCTCATTTACACCTCAGAGTGCTCCAGCAGCTCCCCTCACCCACCAAAACAGCCAGAAATCAATGGATTGGGTTTGTGCACAGGGATTAGTTGTTAGCAGGAGTCTCCCAGCAGGATGGTTGATTCCCACCAGGAATCAGCAGAGCTGGAGCAACAATAAGCCACCAGAAAGACACAGCAAGGCACTAGCAGTACAAAACAGATCTAAAGAACTTTGCTTGTGCAACCATCAAAGACTCCACGAGATCTTCAAGCACAAACCCATCTTTTCCCTACAGGATGCCAAAGGAATGGTAGTGAGAGCAATGGGGGTGGAAAGGCAGGAGAAGATGACAAGAAGTGTTGAGTGTAGCAGGAACTCAACGGTTGGAGGCAAACCAAGCTCAGAGAGCAGCAGAAACGGCAGCTTGGGTGCCAAGAGCAAAGTGAAGAGCAACATTCAGGCACCTGCAGTGAGATGGAAGAGAGCTTGAGCAGAGAACAACCAAAAAGTGGTGGGAGGAGAAGGAAAGCTACAAGGCTGATCACAGGGGAGAAAGACAGAGGCTCCTGGGCTGCAAAATAAGGTGGTGTTTCATGAAGACCTTCTGCTACTCCATTCTGCTGAGACCTCACCTGCAGTGCTGGAGTCCTCAGCACAGGAGAAACATGGACCTGTTGGAGTGGGGCCAGAGGAGGACACAAAGATGATGCAAGGGTTGGAAGTCCCCAGGTGTGAGTGCAGGCTGAGGGAGTTGGTGTTGTTCAGCCTGGAGAAGAGGAGGCTCCAGGGAGACCTCCTGGTGGTCTTTCAAGGCTTAAAGGGGGTCTATAAGAAAGCTGGAGAGGGAACTTGAATGTGGTGATAGGGTGAGGGGTGACGGTTTCAGACTAGAGGAGGGAGATTTAGATGAGATCCATTGATGATGAGGCTGATGAGCACCTGCCCTGGGCTGCCCAGCCAGGTGGTAGATGCCCCATCCCAGGTCATGCTGCCTGGGGCTCTGAGCAATCTGCTCTGGTTGGAGATGTCCCTGATGACTGCAGGGGATTGGATATTTATGGCTCTTCCAGCCCAAACCAGTCTGGGATTTGATGAATATTTACAGCATGTGCCCAGTAAAGGAGGATGATGAGCTGACTGGTTCAAGGAGACGAGTCTAAATAAGAATTGGTCTTCTACCACTTAATAGTCAGTGCCCTGGAAGCCACCAAAGAGCTGGCAGCACGGTTAATTGCTTGTTACTCAGTGCAAGAGCAGGTAATGAGTGCTGTGCTGGCAAGCCAGGAAGAATTGCAAGGGGGAAGAAATCTTCTGGAGCCAGCAGAGATGGAGAAGCTGACTTGAAACTTTGGGCTTTGTGGTTAGGAGTCAGAGACTGGAAGCCAGACTGCAGGAGAGACTGTGGTGGGATCACCCAGGCTCGTCCTGGCAGTACCTGCAGTACCAGTCAGGTCAGGATCCTTGTGCTGCCTAAGACATTTAATTAGCTATTTGGAAGTCTTCAGGACTCAAAGATGCTTTTTAAGCCACTGCAACATGTTAAGATGGCTCAGAACAGCATATCAAGTTGGAAAGAAGATCATGAAGTCAAGCTAGTGCTGCTCACCTTGGTTCTATGAAGGAGGCACATGTTATAGGATGCTAAAATCACAGAGTTCTTTTGGGTGGAAAAGCTCTCTGTGAGATTTTTGAGTCCAACAATCAACCTAACACCACCATGGCCATTAAACCACGTCCCAGAGTGCCATGTCCACAAGTGTCTTGAACACCTGCAGGGTCATTGACTCTACCACCTCCCTGGACAGCCTGTTCCAGTGCCTGGCCACTCTTTCACTACAGAATTGTTTCCCAATCTCCAACCTAAACCTAACCCTGGTGCAAGTTGAGGCCATTTTTCCTCATCCTGTCACCTGATGCTAGGGAGAAGAGACCAGCGCCCAGCCAGCTCCAAGCTCCGGACAGGCAGTTCTCAAGAGCAGAGAGGTGTCCCCTCAACCTCCTCTTCTCCAGGCTCAACAACTCAACTCCCTCAGCCCCTTCTCTCTTGCCCTCCAGGCCCTTCACCAGCTTCATTGCCCCAGCACCTCAATGTCCTTCTCAGAGTGAAGTGCCCCAAAAGAAATGCTCAAAGGTGCAGAAGGCCAAGCTCCACCATTCCAGAGAGCAAAAAAGGAGAGAGGCTACGACTGAACCACAGGAGTTTCTGCCACCATTCACATCTTTGAAGATCTGGAGTTCTGGACTGGAGAAATAGGGAAGATGTCATGAAAAGGATTTCTGGAATGGAAGTTGTCACCTGTTCCAGAAGTTTTGGCACAACATGGCCAAGGACTGCTAACAATTAGGACAGGGGTTGGTTATTTGCAGCACCAGACATTTGCTTCCTGGGTGTTAGGAGAAGTTCTTGGTTGCACTGTGTCCTAAGGAAAAAAAATATCTCAAGAAGGATCAGCAGAAGCATGGCCTGCAGCATCAGGGCAGGGATTGTCCCCCTGGACTGGGCACTGGTGAGGCCATACCTTGAGTCCTGGGTTCAGTTTTGGAGCCCTCACTCCAAGAAGGATATTGAAGTGCTGGAGTACCTCCAGAGAAGAGTAACAAAGCTGGTGAAGAGTCTGGAGAACAAGAGAAGGGGCTGACGGAACTGGAGTTGTTGAGCCTGGAGAAAAGGAGGCTGAAGGGAGACCTTCTGGCTCTCTGTAGCTCCCTGAATGGAGGTTGGAGCCAGGTTGGGGTTGGTCTCTTTTCCCAAGGAATAGGTGATAGGACAAGAGGAAATAGCCTTAAGCTGCCCTAGGGGAGGTTTAAGTTGGACATGAAGAATAATTTGTTCACAGAAAGGTTTGTCAAAGCCTGCCCCAGGCTGCCCAGGGCAGTGGTGGAGTCCCCATCCCTGGGGGGGTTTCAAAGCAGCAGAGATGTGGTGCTAAGGGACATGGTTTAGTGGAGACCTAGCAGTGCTGGGTTAATGGTTGGACTCCATAACCTTAAAGGTCTCCTCCAACCTAAATGATTTGTGCCTACACAGGACCAACAAATGACCCAAATCTCCCTTTCCATGGAGGTGTGGCCAGGGCTCTTCAGGAAGCAGTTTAATGCCCATGGTGGTCTTAGGTCAATGGTTGGACTCAGTGCTCTCAGAGGTCTTTTCCAACCCAAACAATTCAATGGTTCTATAACTTACAGGCTACCAAAATCATTCTTCTGAAGCTGCTCCCTTTTTTTATTCAAACCTTCCCAGTCCTTTGTCAGCCTCCTCAGCAATTGACAGCAGCCTCCTCTTCCAAGAATAGCTCTGCCTGGAACAAAGAACCTGTGAAGTTTGATTATCCCAGCGATGCTTTCCGGCAGCATATCAGCCTCCTGCCCCTGGGGGAGAGCAAAAAAAGCCTCTCTCCTCTCCATGTAATCCTTGGGATGGAGACAGCCAAGTGAAAATAGGGCAGAGGGAAGGAAGAGATTCCCTTTGAAAAGCCAGAAGGAGGTAAGCAGGTTAAAAGGACACAAACCAGTGACATTTTTCAGGGTGACACCAGAATTTGGGCAGAACCAGCTGGTTTGAAGGTGATTATGGGTGATTCATGCTGGATGCTACTACATGGTGGTTGAGTCATGGGGAAAAGCTCTTGAGTGAGGCAACTCAAAGAAGCCCAACAAGCTTCTGGCGGCTCAACCAAAGTGGCGGCACGTTGCTGACAGAGAAGCCCACGCGTGGTGCTGCAGCTTTGGAGAGGAGAGACTTAAAGCAGCAGCTCTTGTGTGCCTCAGCCTCATGGCAAAGCCTTTAATCCACTAATTCCACCCTAAAACCCTGCAACCAACCAAAACTCACTTGAGGAGCTTGCTCTACGATGACAAAGCCAAACAGGTCCCTTCGCCACCACCAGCAAGATAAGGTCCGGTCTGCAGGATCAGCCAACCCTGCAATTTGCTCCCTGGTTAGATCCCCTCCAGCAGAGCAGCACAGAATTAGTCAAATCATCACTCAGACCTGAAGGCAACCTTGGCTGCTGGTTGTCTTTCAGGATAAACCATCTCACCACAAGCTCTGCTGGAGCTTGGGGGATGACAGGTGGTATTTAGGCATCAACGAGACGTTGTCCTCCTTGTCCTCAGAACTTGGTTTGCCTGTCTTGCATGGCAAAGGGTTTCAAGCGATGCTCAACTGGCAATATCAAAGTGCTCTTTGCACAGACCTCTTGCATAGTTCAGCAGAACATTTACCACCAGAAACCACCAGAACTTCCAAAGTCTGAGCCACACTGGATGTTCTCCAACTAAGTGAAGTGAGTTTAGCTCAGTGTCTATGGAGAACGCCAACAGTCAGCTTGAGGCTGGCTACATAAAGACCATGGGTTTGGTTCTGAGGTGCTTGAAACAAGGTTTATCTAATGTGGAGGCCCCCAAAGAAGGTACCACTTAGAAAAATAATCAAATGAACTAGATTAGATCCAAGGAGGACATCTTTTACACTGGGGTGCTGAGACACTGTCCATGTTGCCCAGATTGATGGTCGATACCTCATCCCTGGAACCATTCCAGGTCAGGTTGTTTGGGGCTCTGTGATAGCATCCTAAAACTGTCACAGGCTCTGAGCAACCTGCTCTAGTTGCAGATGTCCCTGCTCACTGCAGGGGCTTGGACTAGATGAGTTTTGCAGGTCCTTCCAACCCATGATACAGGAGACAAAAAATCATTGAACAGTTAGGGTTGGAAGGCACCTTAAAACATCATCTAGACCAACTGCCCTATGGTGAGCAGGGACATCTGCAACCAGAGCAGGTTGCTCAGAGCCCTGAACAACCTGACCTGGAACAGCTCCAGGGATGGAGCATCTCCCACCTCTCTGGACAACCTCTCCCAGTGTCTCACCACCCACCTTCACTGTAACAAATCTCTGCCTTCTCTCCAGTTTAAATCTCCCTCTTTTAGGTTCAAACCATCACCCCTTGTCCCATCCAGGACCTGATAAAAAGTCCCTCCCCATCTTTAGCTCCCCCTTTAAGTCCTGAAAGGCCACCAGAATGTCTCCTTAGAGCCTCCTCTTCTCCAGGCTGAACAACCCCAACTCTCTCAACCTGTCCTCACACCAGAAGGCTTCCACACTTGAATCATTATCGTGGCCTCCTCTGGACCTGCTCCAGTACATCCATGTCGCTCCAGAGCTGGAGATGCTGCTCCAGGTGCGGTAGGACCCGAAGCAAGCAGAAGAGCTCTGCCAAAAGACAGATAAGCTGTCAGTCCCACCTCAGCTGAACACAGGATCTTCCAGTCCTGACAAAAGACTATTCCAGCTGACTGGGCTACAAATCCCGAAGGAGCAGTGGGAGGCACACAGCAAGGGTGCCTTTGACACAGCTCTGAGCTGCATCGTGCTCGGTACTAGCGACCGCTTCACCCAGCGTGTCCACCCTGCTCACTTCTGCCTTTTCCAGACACTGACTGCTCAGAGACACAGCCGAGCTGGAAGGAAGCTCGCCTGCCAGTCTGAAAATCAATGACCCATGGCTTTCAAAGCCACCATCACGTGGCCTCCAGGGCAGCTACAACTGAGGGAAGATGAGAAGGAGAGAAGAGGAAGAAGAATTCTGCAACATCAAGGGGTTTACCTTGCACACCTCTACCATGGATGGCTGCTCAGGCTGATGAAGGGCACCAGCACCCAGCGTGGTAATCAGGGAATCCCATGCTCCCAGCATCTTGGGAGTTGGAAGGCACCTCTGGAGACTGTCTAGTCCCAGCCCTCTGCTGAAAGCAGGTCACCCACAGCAGGCTGCCCAGGATCACAACGTCCAGGTAGGTTTAGAAGCTCCCCAGAGAAGGCCACTTCACAACTCTCTGGGCAGCCTGCTCCAGGGCTCAGAACTCTCCAAGCCAAGAGGTTGTTCTTGATGGAACCTCCTGGATTCCAGTTTGTGCACATTGCCCTTTGTCCTGTCACTGGGTACCGCTGACAAGACGTCTGGCCCCAGCCTCTTGCCCCCTTCCCTTTAGCTCTTGCTGAGCATTGAGAAGATCCCCTCTCAGGCTGCTCTTCTCCAGCCTGAACAGCCCCAGGGCTCTCAGCCTTTTCAGAGTCTCCACTGGCCTCTCTCCAGTAGTTCCTTGTCTCTCTTGAACTGGGGAGACCAAAAGTAGACACAGGACTCCAGATGCAGTCTCACCAGAGCAGAGTAGAGGAGAACCCTCCTCCACCCACTGGCCACACTCTTCTTCAAGCACCCCCAAGACACCACTGGCCATGAGGGCACATTGCTGTCTCCTGGTGAACTTGTTCCTCACCAGCACTTCCAGGTCCTTCTTCTTGGAGCTGCTAACCAGCAGGTCACCCCTCACCTGTACTGGTGCAGGGGGTTGTTCCTCCCCAGATGCAGGGCTGGCCACACTCTTCTTCAGGCACTAGAGGCAGGTGTGAGAGTGTCCTGGAACAGGTTGCCCAGGAAGGTCATGGATGCCCCTGCCCTGGAGGTGCTCAAGGCTAGATTGGAAGGGACCTTTCAGATCATCTAGTTCCAACCCCCCTGCCATGAGCAAGGACACCTTCCACTAGCCCTGGTTGCTCAAGGCCTCATCCCAACCATCTGGAACTTCCCTGTCTCCTCAGCCTGCTCCCCACTTCATTCCTCATCACTATCAAAGAGCTTCTGCACTGCTCTCACTGCACGCAACTCCGATGTGCTGCCTGGAGCATCCTCTCTCTCCTTCACATCCACTTTTCTTCTTCCTAGGTGATGTCCTTCTCTATTAACACCATGGTTATGATGTTTTTCACTCACATGTCTTCTTTGACAATCAATCCTGTCTTCCTGAGACTTCACCTTGTCCCTGAGACACCACCTTGCCCTGGTTCTTATTCCCAGTCTGCAGCTAGGGTGGAACAACCCCCTGCACCAGTACAGGTGAGGGTGACCTGCTGCAAAGCAGCTCCAAAAAGAAGGACCTGGGAGTGCTGGTGAGGAACAAGTTCACCACGAGCCAGCAATGTCCCCTCATGGCCAGTGGTGTCCTGGGGTGCGTGGGGAAGAGTGGGGCCAGCAGGTTGAGGGAGGTTCTTCTCCCTCTCTACTCTGCCCCAGGGAGGCCACAGCTGGAGCCCTGGGTCCAGTTCTAGGCTCCCCAGTTCAAAAGAGACAGGGAACTGCTGGAGAGAGTTCAGTGAAGACTACAAAGCTGCTGAGGGGCCTGGAGCTTCTCTGTGAGAAGGAAAGGCTGAGAGCCCTGGGGCTGTTGAGCCTGGAGAAGAGCAGCCTGAGAGGGAATCTTCTCAATGCTCAGCAAGAGCTGAAGGGTGGGGGGCAAAGGGATGGGGCTGGGCTCTTCTCAGTGGTGCCCAGTAACAGGATAAGGGGCACTGGGCACAAACTAGAGCCCAGGAGGTTCTACCTGAACAGCAGGAGATACTTTTTTCTCTTTGAGGTGCTGGAGCCCTGGAGCAGGCTGCTCAGAGACTGTAGAGTCTCCTTCTCTGGAAAGATTCCAGACCCCACCAGGACACTTTGATCCTGGGCAAGCTGCTGTGGGTTACCCTGCTTTAGCAGAAGAGTTGGAGTAGATGATCTCCAGAGGTCACTTCCAACACCCAACATGCTGGGATTCTACACAAGAGCTAATGAGGAAAGGAAGGTCTTCTCCTTCCTGGAGGGAGCCATGCCTCTGCCTCCCACAAAAGCTTCCTTGAACAAACAGGAGATAATCAGCCTTTGCATAGCTCCAGGATAAAGATCTTCCCAGAATCTGCTCCCAGAAGATGACAATTCTGGTTCAGCAAACTGCAGGGGAAGAGCATCATTCAGGGAATGGGAAACTCCAGGCTACTTGGCACGGTTTAAGATCCAGATATTTAAACCCTTAGGAAATACTGACCTCAAAGACATTTAAGTTGATGTGCTCCCAACACAGCCAGGATCTGATCTAGCTGAAGATGTCCTTGTTGACTGCAGGGGGCTTTGACAGGATGACCCCTGGGGAGGGGTTTCAAAGCCATGGAGATGTGGTGCTAAGGGACATGGTTTGGTGATGAGCTGGCAGTGCTGGGTGAATGGTTGGACTTGATGATCTTAAAGGTCATTTCCAACCAAAATGATTCCATGGCTCCATGATTGCAACCACGCAGGATGGTCTGAAATGCATTATGAAGAGAAATGAAGCCTTGGATCGCAGCTGTGTGGGTGGAAGGAGATCAATGACTCACTGATAACCTTTAATTACTTCGTTGTGCAGATCTGTCTCCCCCAGTAGCCCCTGTGGGTCCCTTTTCCAAGCTCACAAGTGCTTCCAGGATGAAACCAACCCCAGGACATCTGTTCATGGCAGTGGCATTTGAAATCCCACTGCTCCAGCCTCCCTTTTCCCTATTTTGGTGATTTTGTGCCTTTCATTTCTGTGAAAGGGAACAAAGAAGGGAACTGAATTCAAGTCCTAGTGGTGAGACCTAGAAGAGGGAGGGACAAACCTTAAGATGAGTCTGCTTAGCTTTGAAATGAGCTTGTAGCATGGAGTCATGGAATTGCTTGGGATGGAAGCAACCTTAAAGATCATCAAGTCCAACCATAACCCAGCACTGCCAAGTCACCACTAAAACCATGTCACCTAGTCCAACCCCCCTGCACTCAGCAGGGGTATCTGCAACTAGAGCAGGTTGCTCAGAGCCCAACCCAACCTGACCTGGATTGGCTCCAGGAATCTACTACCTCTTTGGGCAACCTGGGCCAGGGGCTCACGACCTGGTCAGGGTGCTGGGCCAACTTATCTAGACCATGGCTTTCCCAAGGAAGGTTGGAGGGGGATGATCCTTGAGGTCCCTTCCAACCTGAGAGTCTGTAAAATTTCTCCCCTCTCTCCAGTCTGAATCCCTTCTTTTAGTTCCAAACCATCACCCTTGTCCTGTCATAACAGGTCCTGCTAAAAAGTCTCTCCCTATCTTTCTGATCAGCTCCTTGAAGTCCTGAAAGGCTACCAGAAGGTCTCCTCAGAGACTTCTCTTCTCAACAAAGGGTTTCAAATCACTCAGCCCTCAGACACCTTCCTGCCTTGGGAAGGACAATTGGCAATGGCTCCTTTTGGTGTTCAGCTGCTAGCTCTTTGTATGTCTTTGAGAGCCAACCACCAGAAGCCCAGGGTAGCTACTTGAGGACCTCTTGCTCTTCTGTCCATGGCTCCCTTTTTGTGATACCCACATGGACTGCTGGAGACCATGAAGAGTCAACTTGCTCTCTTCTCCACGTGGAATTAACTCCACCAAGGGCTGAAACACGACCTCAACTCCAACAAAACCCCAAGCAGCAAGTCACAGAGGTCACACTTGGTTAAGTGGCAGGGAATGGGAGTCCAGCAGCCTCAATAAACAACCTTCTCCATTCTCTGCTTACCCCAATACCACCACTTTTGGAAGGAAAAACTTTGGGTTTTCCTTCTCCATGCTCCTTTCACCCAAATGCTAACCCTCACCACAAGCCCACTGATCTGGCTGGAGATGCTTGCACAAAAATCCCTCAAGCCTTCTGCTCCAAAGATTGATTGTTCTGCCTGGTGGGTTCTCTTTTTCACTCCCTAACTCTTCCCAGATGTTCCTGACCACATTCAACATTGCTGGAGCAAGAGGCCTTTGTGGGCTTGTTCTGTGAGGGCTTTCTAAAGCCTCAGCCACCACAATGGCACGTGGAGAAGGCTCCACAGGACCTCCTTCTCCCTCTATCTTTGAGGGGATGGAGATTCACAGATGTCCACGTTAGATTAAAGGCAGCAAAGAAGCTTATGAAGCAGAGCAGCATCCAGAAAGGCAACTTCAGGACTCCAAAAGGACTTAGGAGTCAGCTTACTGACCAATGAAGCTGATGATACACCCCTGGGTCCTCTGCAGCCTCGCCTGTGGGCTTGGTCAGCTTCAGATGCATCCCTTAAGGTGAGTAACTTGGCAGATGGACACCAAAACCAGTCCCAGTACAACAAAAGAAACCAAGACCACCACTAAAAAAGATGTGGACAACATGGAGAGGGTACAGAGAAGATACGGACAGGCTGGAAGAGAGTCCAGATAAGATGTGGACAAGGTAGAGACAGCGCAGTTAGAAAGTGTCCAGAGGAAGCTGTGGGCAGGCTGGAAAAGGGTCCACAGAAGGGCTGCCAAAGTGATCCAAGGACTGGAAGGTGCCAGATGAGGAAAGGCTGGGTTTGTTCAGCCTAGAGAAAAGTGGCTTGTGGGGGACCTCATCACCATGTTCCAGGATTTAAAGGGTGGCTACAAAGAGGATGGAGACTCCCTTTTGACAAGGGGGCAGATGGAAAAGATCAGGGGTGATGGGCACAGGTTACTGCTGGGGACATTCAAGTTGGGACACAAGAGGCCAATTTTTCAAAGCAAGCACAATCATCCATTAGAATGATCCCCAGGGAAGTGAAGGAGTCTCCAACATTGGACACTTGGAAGATTCCACTTGACATGGTGCTGGGCCATCTTCCCTAGACTGTGCTTGTGCCAAGAAAGGTTGGACCAGGTGATCCTTCAGGTCCTTTCCAATCTGGGATCCTAGGATTCTTTGAATACACCCAAAAGGGCTGTCAAGGCCTGTCCCAGGCTGCCCAGGGCAGTGGTGGAGTTCCCATCCCTGGGAGGGGGGGGTTAAAAGCTGTGGAGATGTGGTGCTGAGGTCATGGGCTGGTGGTGACCTGGCAGTGCCAGATCAATGGTTGGGCTTGATGATCTTAAAGACCTTTCCCAACCCAAACAATTTGATGATTCCATGATTTTATGACTTGATGATCTTGGATGAGGCCTTGAGCAACCTGGTCTAGTGGAACTAGATACACTCCAGGGGCCCCTCTAATACAAACCATTCTATGAATCTATGAACTGTATGGGAAGTTGTCTCAGCCTTGCAAGAATCTCTATGGGCAGATCAATGAAAATCACAGACCTGCAGGTTGAGTTTGCAGAGTCAGGGCCCTTCCTGCCTGGTGGGGAGCTTGGGTTGCCACACACGCTGCCCGTGGAAGTCATTTAGATTCAAGCACAGAGTGAAGAGGGAAGATCAATAAAAATGCAATGAGGCAGAGAGAGAAATGTCACCACCTTGGAAGAGGAAGCCCAGCCACCACAGGCAGCAGAACAAACAGAGCTGGCATCTGGAGGCTACACCAACAAGGAGCTCAGAGATCTTTTGGGGGGTCTTGATGGTAAAGAGGGAGGATACTCTATGGTCACACCATGTCATGGCCCAGAGAGCTGAGACCCCAGGTTCTGGTGTTACTGCACCACATCGAGGACTCCTCTCTTTCCAGCTGTAGAATGGGAACTGTGGTGAGGTTGTTCAGCCTGGAGAAGGCTGCAGAGAGACCTTCTGGTGGCCCTTCAGGACTGCAGAAGAGCTGGAGACAAGAGTTCTTAGCAGGGTCTGTTGTGACAGGACAACAGGTGATGGTCTGAAACTCAAGGAGGGAGATTTAGACTGGAGAGATGGAAGAAATTTGTTATGCCAGGGTGGTGAGACCCTGGCCCAGGTTTCCCAGAGATGTGGTAGCTGCCCCATCCCTGGAACCATTCCAGGTCAGGCTGTTTGGGGTTCTGGGCAACCTGCTCTAGTTGCAGACATCCTTCTGACTTCAGTGGGGCAGGGGACTTGGTGACCTTTAAGGGTCCTTTCCAACCCAAACCAGTCTGGGATTCCAAGATCCAAGACTGGTGGCCATGACACCAGCAAACCACTCATGCAACCTTCCTCCACATCCCATTCAAGCCCAGATAGTATCAATGCTCCACCACTTCCACCTCCATAAGGCTTTTCTGCACATTCAAACTGTGTTAAAAAGTCAACAACTTCAAACATCAGCCAGAAGTCCAAAAGCTCTGCTGCACACCAGAAGCGGAACTTCAGTCTAGATTCAGTCCAGGAAGAAAAACCCTTCCAGGCTCACACTGGCTATAAAATCCAAGCAGCAAAACCTTCTCCTTCTGACAGCCTATTTCAGGCCTCATTGACCACAGCTTTGATGAGCTGTTAATCAACCATCAGAAGCTTCCATGTCCTTCACTGCAGTAAGAGAGGTTTCTGCTCTTGAAATGTCACCCATGGATAACTGCACCTCACAGCTGATGAGACCTCACCATCCCTTCCCACATCTCCTTCCCATCTATTGTTTAAAAATACTTTAACAGCCTCATAAAATGACTTTGATGCCATTTCAGAGCCTCCCTGTCACCTGCCCATCAGCTGGGATGGCACCAAAAGCCAGAGTGATGGATGTGGCTCCCTAAAAATTGGCATCCATCCAGCAGGATTTGGTTCTTGTGGAGGTGCTTGTGAGTGTGCTCAAAGGGTAGGAGCCACGCCAGCAGCAATAAGGACATCTGACAAGGTTTCTGCTGAGGGAACCTCCTGGGTTCCAGTATGTGCCCATTGTCACTTGTCCTGTCACTGGGCACCACTGACATGAGTCTGGTCCCAGCCTCTTGCTGTGATTCCTTGAGGTTAGAGAAACAGGAATGGGCAAGGACTTAGAGGAAAGAGGCACCTGGAGAATATGGTTCATAGATTCATAGAATCATAGAATGGTTTGGGTTGGAAAGGACATTAAAGGTGATTTAGTTCCAACCCCAGGCCACAGGCAGGAACACCTTCCACTAGCCCAGATTGCTCAAGGCCTCAAGGTTCTTCCAAGTGGTGATAAATGGGGGAAAATCTGCTTCTCAGGGGTGAGGGGATGAGTAAGAGCTAATTCCAAGGGCATGAAGCAGATGCTGTCAAGGGGATGCTCCACTTCTTCCCCTCAGCACCTGGAGGACATTTATCCCTCACTTGCATCTTGCCAACAGCTTGGATTTGTTGGAAAGTGTGGCAAAAGGATAACAAATATTCCAGCAGAAAATGTTTGGTTTGGAGAAGATGCTGAGTAGGGCCGAGGAGAGGTCTGGGCTCAATGAGTTATCTAGAGCATGTAAGGAAATAAGCAGTGAAGCAAAAAAGCAGAAGGGAAGAGCTTCAGAAGACAGGGAGAAGGAATCATTGTGAAAAATCAATCACATTTTGGAACAAAAAGATCACCCTAAGGTTTGTAGTCATCTCTATCAGTGGCCAGAATAGAACAGAACAAACCAGGTTGGAAGAGACCTTCAAGACGAAGCTCTTGCAGATCTAGGACCAACAGGGCCCAACCAAACCACCATAAAGGTACTTCTGTACGTGGAGAGTGGCCCCAAGCTGACCCTAAACCCCCCAGAGCTGAGGTTTTATGATCCACCCCCCAAAGCCAACCTCTTCCATGGTGAACCTTCAGCTGGTTTCTACAGCAGCTTAACTCCTGGATTCAGCCCAGTCCCCGAAGACCTCTTGGTTACTTGATGGTTTTGGTTTGGGTTGTGGGCTTCTGTTTAAAGGTTATTGGCTAGAGACTGCAGTGTTTTTCCTTAAGCTACAACAGGTGAGCTGTGAAAACCTTCATCTTTCAGAAGAGGAACATCTGACCACAAGTCTTTGGTCTCAATATGGTTGTCAGAAGGGTTTGAGTCTTTGGCAAGACTTGAGTCTCGCCCAAACCGGTCTTTAACCAAGACACCAATTGAGGAGACAAGATGCCTCCCCTCCAGATTACAGCTTACCTAGAAACTCATCCAGAAGAACTTGCCCTGGACCTTCACCTTCACCAGCCTAAGTGCAGACTGAGGAGTCAGAGGAGAAGCAATGGTCAAGTCAGTTGACCTGAAGAAGCAGCAGCTACCAGAGGACATTGCTGGTAGAGGGATTTAAGAAGCTGCTCCTTGCTGGGGAGCGAAGTTGCCTACACCAACATGCTGCATATTTTTACAGCTCAAGATGCCAAGTCAACAATCATTTCATAGAACCACAGAATGGTTTGGTTTGGAAGGGGCCTTAAAGATCATCTAGTTCCAACCTCCCTCTCGTGGTGGGGACAACTTCCACTAGACCAGGTTGCTCAAGGCCTCATCCAACCTGGTCTTGAACACCTCCAGCCAGGGGGCACCCATGACCACCCCAGACAACCTGTTCCAGTGTCTCACCAATTTCCCCAGGTGATAACTGCCACGTGGTGGGGGGAGCAGATGGAGCATAAAGACTTGATCATGACCAAAGTAGGTCACCTTCAAATCCAGGAGTAGAATTGTGGATTCACCTAACCATTTCAGGTAAAGTGGGACCTGGTGCTCTGGGTAACCTGCGATAGTTGAAGATGTACATCCTCACTTAGTATCATAGTATCAGTCAGGGTTGGAAGGGACTACAAGGATCATCTAGTTCCAACCCCCCTGCCATGGGCAGGGACACCCCACACTAGATCAGCCTGGCCAGAGCCTCAGCCAGCCTGGGCTTAAACACCTCCAGGGACAGGGCCCCAACCACCTCCCTGGACACCCCATTCCAGGGCTTCACCACTCTCATGGGGAAGAACTTCCCCCTCACATCCAGCCTTCATGCGGGTTGGACTAGATGACCTTTGAAGTCTCTTCCAACCCAAACCAGTCTGCAGTCCTCCTATAAGTGGATTAAGAGTCTCCAAGTCCCAATGGAGAGAGGAGATGTAGACATCACAATCACTGGCAATGAGGCAGCTTGCAGCTGCTGAAAGCCCTCAAGAGTCAGGCTTAGGAGAACATGGAGGCTCTCACAGATGGGCTGCTGGGATTGTCCCAGATTTCCCCAGGTTTTGTCACCATGAAAAAGCTGAAGGAGCAGCTCCACAAACCAACAGGCACCCGAGCGAGCATCGGCGGCACTGTGCTCGCTGCCCTTGGGGCAGCACAAGCCCAGGAGGCCTGATGCCATCTGACCATGCATGAGTTCATCTTATCTCCCTAGCTTTCCAGAAGCATCCAGAAAATGATTAATTTTCCACAAAATCCATGGAGATTTGTTTCATTATGGTTGTTTCACAGAAGATCTGGGGTTTGATTACACCATTTAAGTGTCTGGAAACCACCAGCTTCTCCAGCCCAGCACTCTTCTCAACCAGCAGGTCCTTTAATCCTGCTTCAAGGTGATGCCATCTCAGCACTCATGGAGTCAGAGCCCATCACCCCTGGTCCAAAACACCCAACACAGGTCAAGAGGAATGAGGCAGAAGGTTTAAATCAGGCCATCCACGTGACCTCTATCATCTCATTGCTCCTCTGCTGCCAAGCCCATTAGCATGCATTAACATACCTTCACTAATAAAGCTGCTCTAGACTATGTCCAGCCTCACTGCTAAGTTTCACAGCACCAGCAGCCATCAAAGACTAACCACAAAAGCCACTTTGTGGTTGCAAGCAGAGCAGAAAGTGGTTCCTGTAGCAACAACACAGCAGCGGCGACAAAAATCACTCCCCAAAAATCAAGGTAAAAAAGTGGGCACCCCCCAAAAAGAATCCCAAAACCCAAGATGAAAACTGTGCACCCCCCAAAAAAACAGACACCTAACATCAAGAGAACCCTCCTGGATCCACCAAGCAGCTGCTCCTTGTGATGGAGATCAGGAAAACCTTTTGTGCAAGGCAACAATGGGGGCAACCTTTAACAGTCCAGATCTCAGAGGTCTCCTTCCAGTTTTCCAGCTTGGACTTGATCATCTTAAAGGTCTTTTTTTCCAACCTAACTGCTGGTTCTCTGACCCCTCCCTGTTCCCACCAACCAACAACCCCACAGTGGGACCCTCTCCTCCTGACAAAGACACAGTTGGCAACTGATTTACCCTGCTGGATTCTCCTGCATCTCCTCTCCCACCTTTGATTCAGCTGTAAGCTACAAATATCTGTGATGCTTCTTCTGGGCTCTTGGCCAACTGGCTGCATCTTCTCTCCCTTGCTCCCTGGGAGCTGCAGGTGACAGGACACGGTGGCATTTCTGCTTCTCGTACTAGGATGGTTAATGACCTAATTTAAGCCGTGGAAGGTAGAGCTGGAATTGCAGTCAGAGGTTCCTCAAACCAAGTTAAGGGCGAATCAGCTGCGAGAGCTGCTTGGGCCCCTTCTTCTCAGAAACACTAATGAGACCAGGAGCAGAGGACATTTGGTCCCTCCCCTCTTTTTAAGCTACTGAGGAATCTTGATGCCTCAAAGCTCCTTTGAACTCCAGCTCCAGCTCCTTTAGATGAGAGCTAGCTGAAGACATCTGGCTTACAGACAAGCCAGACCTTGGTCTGTCTTGATCTGCAGAGAGGGAAAAATAGATCTGGGTGGGAAGTTCCCTGTCAGCAGCTCCTTTGGACTTCCCCAGAGATGGAGGGGCCTCAACATCTGCCTTTTATCCCAAAGGAAGAGCATGGAAATTCTGCCTCCAACTCAAACCCAATTCAAGTGGTTGGGATTAAGATTCAAGAGTCATTTAGACTTGAAAGCCACCCCAGGTACTGGTGGAATGAGGTGGTGCTGCCATCAGGGACTCAAATCCCATCTTGGAGGTAAATTTTAGGCTGGGAATATAGCTGTCAATGAGCAGAAAAGGCGACCTACAAAACCTCACAGGAGATGTCTGGAGGAAGGGTAATGACACTGGACATTCTGAGTTTTCTTCTCTTCCCCCATCTTAAGCAGGGGGAAGAAATATCATAGAATCAGAGCATCATTGAGGTTGCAAAGACCTCCAAGATCCTGGAATCCAACTACTAACCCAGCACTGCCAGGGCACCACTAAACCATGGCCCTCAGCACCACATCACCACAGCTATCAAACACCTCCAGGGATGAAGCCTCCACCACTGCCCTGAGCAGCCTGGACAACCCTTTCCATGAAGAAATTATTCCTCATGTCCAGCCTAAATCCAGCCTGGAGCAACTTGAGACCATTTCCTCTTGTCTTGTCCCTTATTCCTTGGGAGAAGAAACTGACCCCCACCTGGCTGCAACTTCCTTTCAGGGAGTTGTAGAGAGCCAAAAGGTCTCCCCTCAGTCTCCTCTGCTCCAGAGGACTCCAGGTCCTTCAGCTGCTCCCCTCCAGCCCTGTTCTCCAGCCCCTTCCCCAGCTTTGTTGCACTTCTGTGGAAATGCTCCAGTCCCTCAATGTCCTTCTCGGCATGAGGGGCCCAAAACTGAACGCAGGACTCAAGGTGTGGTCTCAACAGTGCCCAGTCCAAGGAAACCATCCCAGCCCTGCTCCTGCTGGCCACACTCTTTCAGGTCCAACCCAGGCTGCTGGTGGCCTCCTCACACTTGGGCACACTCTGACTCATCTCCAGCCACTGTCACCAACCTCAGGTCCTTTCCCAACAGGCAGCTCCCAGCCACTCTGGAGAACACCACTGGCAACTGACCACCAACTGGAGGTAACTCCCTTCCTCACCACTCCTTGGTTCCAGTCACCCAGACAGGTTTTGCATCCAGCTCTAATTCCATCCCTTAGCCCTTCCCTGAGAGCAATCTTCACTGACAAAGCTACCAGAGGCATTTCTTCATCAACAGAAGCTCACAGCTCACAAGCACAAACCAAGATCTTGGAGCAATCCACATCTCCAAGCACTAACCACCACCTTTTGTCACAGCCCCCCTCTTCCAAAGTCAGCAGAGAGAGTTTTGCAGCAGCCTGATGATGGCAAATGGTGAGGGTGTTGGTTCCTCCACTCTCCCCTTCCTCACAGCACACCAATCCTCTTTCAGATGCAGGAGACCAGCTCTGCAGCAAGGTTCAGTCCCCTTGTTTTGAAGGATCATGTGGTTAGATGAACATTCAGCTGCAGATCCCACCTAGGGTAGGTATTTGATGCCATCAACCCACCACCCATGGTGGACGTCACCCCACCACCCGGGGAGGAGACCAAACCTCCTTCCTTGATGGAGATCAGCCCACCCCCTGTGGTGGAAATCAACCTCCACCCATGGAGAAGATGAAGCCAGCATGCATGGAGGGCAACAGCATGGCCACCATCCTGCTGGCACGCAGCGCAGCGTCACATTTTGCTCACCACGGCCCTACCCAAGCCACCTGCTGCTGGCAGGTAGCTGAAAGCTCCCCCACGAGCTTCTCACTTCAATCATCTGGGATTGAAAATCTACACCAGCTTGTTTTTTTCGTTCCTCTATCCCCCCCCCACCTCACCCCACCCCTGAAGCTCACCCAGCTGCGTGTGGCAGGTGAGGAACCAGAGGCACAGCAGCTGCGGGTTTCTCTGTAGAGGTCACTCAAGGGTTGATTAAAAACCCTAAAGACGGCCAAGGAAGTGGGGGGGGGGGGGGATAAAGAAATAAACGTTTTGTGTGTGTCCCCCCCCCAAATCCTGCATTTTCTTTTGCAGCTGAAGCCCCAAAATCCTGCAGGGTTTTTTTTTTGCAGCTGGAAAATGCGGGGCTGGGGGAAAGCAGCAGGAGCAGCGCAGCGAGGAGGAGGTGGGGGGAAGGATGAAAAATCCCACCCAAAACCCCAACCAGTGCATGAGAGAGACAAAATACCCTCCCACCCCAGCACAAACCACCTCAACTCAACCACTGAACCTCCCCCAAATCTCTGCGCATCCTGCAGCAGCCCCCCTCCCCCCATCGCCAGCCCCTGCAGCCCCCCCCCCCAGCCCTGCCCGCACCCCTTTCCCACCGCATCCCTGCATCCACACCCACCCCAGCACCACCTTGCTGCGTTCCCCCCGACAAGGACCCCCCCCATTCGCCCTGCCACACCTTACCCCTCCCTAAAAACACCTCCCATGCCTGCCGCCCCGCGCCGGGTGGGATCCATCCCGATCCAAAGCCTCCTCCCTACGGCATCCATAGGGCACAGGAGGGGATCCAGCCCCCTCCAAAACCTCCCCGATAGATCCAGCCCCCTTCAGAACCTCCCCACAGGGCTCAGGAGGGGACCCAGCCCCTCCGCAGGGAGCAAGATAGAATCCAGCACCCCTCTCCATGGGAACCAGGGGAGGATCCAGCTCCTTCATCACCCCTTCAAGGGGAGCAAGGTGGGATCCAGCCCCTCCAGAACCCATTCCATAACGAGAATAGGGGAATCCAGCCCCTCTGTAGGGTACAGGATGCATCCAGCCCCTCCAGAACCCCTTTCGTAGGCAGCAGGGTGGGATCCAGCCCCTCCAGAACGCCTTCCATAAGGAGCTAGGTGGGATCCAGCCCCTTCAAAACCCCTTCCATAGAGAGAAGAGGGAGAGAAGGGTGGGATACAACCTCGCCAGAAGGAATAAGGTGGGATCCAACCCCTCCATGAGCAGCCGGGTAGGATCCAGCCTCCCTTTTACCAATACCCCCTTGGAAATCAGGGTGGGGTTGGGATCCTTTCGGGTCGGGATCTCTCCTGCCCCCCACCTCCTTCCTGCATCCAGCCCCCTCCTCATGCACCAAAAGCCTGGGGGTGAGATTGACGTTCGCCCATACCCACCCCGGGAGCGCAGGGTGGGGTCCAGATGCAAGCCTACCCCCGGGAACAGCCCGAGAAGAACCCAGGGCGCTGCTGACACCCCCCTCAGAACATTCCAACCCCCCCCAAGCACCCAGAAGGCAAAAGAAAGAGAAGGAAGCATCTCCCTCCTCCAGAAGGGGCAGGGAAACACCTGAAGGTGAGGGGTAGGGGGTCACAAGCAGCCCAAAGCAGGGGTGACACCCCCACAAACCGCTACAGGGATCATCTATAAGGGAGAGGGAAGGCAAAGTCCCCCAAGGGCTAGAGAAAGGAGCCTAGACCACCCCCTCGGCTCCCACGGGAGGGGGCACAGCCCCCCGCACCCCCCCCGGTGCCGCTGCGGGCGGTCTAGGCCGCTTCGACCTGGAGGTGCAGCCCCTTGTAGGCCTCAGCATCTCCCCCCCCAAACCTCAATTCCCACCCCCCCGCGATGCCGGTTCTCACCTCTCCGCCATGTTCCCGCCGGTCCTACCGCTCGTAGGCGGTGATCCCAAGCCCGCTTAGATCTCCCATGGTGATCATCGCTGCATTCCCCCTCTCAATAATCGATTAATCGATCCGAAATCACCACCCCCCCCCCCCCCGCGCAACCTCACGACTTGAACCCCGCGGCCGCTCCCGCCGCTGACTCGAGCCCGACGCTCGCGCACACCCCCAACCCCCCCCCTCCCCCCCCATCGAACCCCTCCCCGCGCGCGCACCGCGTCCCGCCGTCACCCGGCGACGAAGGCGGCTCAACCAATAGGGAACTAAGGAGGGGGCGGAACCAGCAAAGGAACACGCCTATTCATTTTAAGCCCCGCCTTAAGCTCCACCCCCTCCTCATTAGACTGATGGGAGCGGTAGTTCGGCTGTGAGCGCCTAGTGCGCATGAGCATGGAATAGCCGGGGGGGGGGGGGGGGGGAGGGATACGCACACGCAAGGCGAGGGTGTTACGTAAGCGCTGTAGGCAAGCGTACGGAAGGTTAACGTCTACGCCGCACGCTATATAAGGAGAGTAAGATACGTATGCGTACCGAACGCGTGTGCGTAAATCGCGTTACGTAGGCGTACCGAACGCTAACGTACGCTTAGCACACGGAGGGTACCGCACGCATGCGTAGAGGAGGGTGTACGTAAGGCGCCGTACGCATGTGCAACGAAGATTGCCGTACGCATGTGCAACGAACATGTAACTTAGGTTTTGTCTGTTGTCTAGGGGGAGTACGAGACGCATGCGTGCGTGCATGGGCAGTACGTGTATGTGCGTGAAGGCTGCGTGCGTGTGCATGGGCCGTGCATAGGCATGCATGTGTTTGTGTGTAGACTGCATGTGTGTGCATGGGTAGTGCACACATGCTGCAGACAGCTGTCCACATGTGCATGGCCAGTACAGGCATGTGCACAGGGCACATCTGTATGCACGTCTGCACGTGTGTGCACACTATGTTCACGGCTGCATGTGCATGCATGCCAGGTATAAGTGTGGTGGGAGATGCCCCATCCCTGGAACCATTCCAGGTCAGATTGTTTGGGGCTCTGAGCAGCCCCCTCTGGTTGCAGATGTCCCTGCTGACAGCAGGGGGGTTGCACTACATGGCCTTCAAAGATCCCTTCCAACCCAACCCAGATGATGATTCTCTCAACTTTCCTGAGGTCAAGGAAAGTAACTGCAGGGACCTGACTGTCCCTATGTAATTGCAATGTCCTACACCACCCTTGCTTGGAAAACCACCTTGAGACCCCACCTGGAGCCCTTCATCCAGTTCTGGAGTCCTCACCAGAGGAGAGACATGGACTTGTCAGAGCTGGGCCAGAGGAGGTCATGGAGATGATCCAAGGGCTGGAACCCCTGTGGTGTGAGGCCAGGCTGAGAGAGTTGAGATTGTTAACGCCTGGGGAAGGGTCCCGGGAGACCTTCTGGTGGCCACTTAGGACTTAAAGGGGGCTACAGGAAGACTGGGGAGGGACCTGATTGGGAGTGCAGAGATAGGATCAGGGGTGATGTTTTCAAACTAAAACCAAGATTTAGATGAGATACAAAAGTGAAATTCTTCAATGTGAGGGTGGTGAGACCCTGGCCCAGGTTGCCCAGAGAGCAGGTAGATGCTCCATTGCTGGAACCATTCCAGGTCTGTTTGTTTGGGGCTATGAGCAACCTGTTTTAGGTGGGGATATCCCTGCTGACTGCAGAGGGGTTGGACTGGATGACCTTTAAGGTCCCTCTGAACCCATTTGATTATTCTGTGTGTGGGAGAATGGCAGAGACATATCCTCAGTCCCAGAATGGTCCTCTTCTAGATGATGCCAAGTCCATCAGTCACAGACACCTATCCAGGCAGGAAAACCAGTTACAGAACCTCAGCTCCCTAACCTGGAGCTCACTGAAGCTCACAGACCTGAGTTCTGAGAGCAAGCATTGTTCTCTGCTGGTCTCTTCCAGACCAAGGCCTACCTTCAACTCTGTGTCTTGTTTTCTGAGAACCTTGAAGCAATTTGCTTTGTCTTGTGATGGAGGCAAGATGCCAAAATCTCAAGCCTATGAATATCTGCTGTCTCTGTTACCATGGAAACAGAAGACTATTATGTTTTAATTTTCACAAGCTATATACAGACTTCAACAATCTCTCAATGATTCAACAAGAGAAGGAACCTTCCATGAAGGCAGGTCTGAAAAGCTGCAGCAGCATCAACCTTGACAGCTCCACCTCCTTTAGATTTCCCACATCTGTGTCAAACGTGGTGTTGCATTGTGCTGAGATGTTCTGGGATCCCTCAGGGGTTGCTGGGGCATGAATTAATGGGCATGACCTTGAAGGCAAGCCCAGGGACAGCTTTGTCCACCTCTAACCTGGCAACTGGGATAGTTTCTCGCTGCCAAGAAGCACTCAGAAGCAGCATCCTTGTGGTGCCAAGGCCACCACTAAAACATGTCCCATGGCACCACATCTGCACAGCCTCCCCATCCCTCCAGCCCTGGACAGCCTGGTCCAGGGCTTGACAACCCTTTCCATCAAGAAATTCTTCCTCATAGCCAACTTAAACCTCCCCTGGTGCAAATTGAGGCCATTTGCTCTTGCCCTATGCCTTGTTCCTTGGGAGAAGAGACCAACCTCTACCAGTCTCCAACCTCCTTTCTGAGATTTGCACACACTCAAAAGGTCTTCCCTCAGCCTCCCATTTTCCAGGCTGAACAAGCCCAGGTCCCTCAGCTGCTCCTCACCAGAGTTGTGCTCCAACCCCCTCACCAGCTTCATTGCCCTTTTCTGGACCTGCTCCAGCACCTCAGTGTCCTTCTGGGAGTGAGTGGCCCGAAAAGTGAACACAGGATGGGAGGTGTGGCCTCCACAGTGCCCCATGGTGTCAGGGCATGGTCACTGTCCTGGTTCTGCTGGTCACACTCTTGCTGATCCAAGCCAGGAGGCTGGAGTCTGCCTTGGCAACCTGAGCACAAGCTGGCTGATCTCCAGCTGGATACTGAACAATGTCTCCAGGTCCTTTTCCTTGGTGATAAGCAAGTGGGGGGGCAACCAAAGATCTTCAGTGGCCAGAGGTCAAGGGTTAAGTGCCCAGGCTGAGAAGGCAGAGAGCTAAAAGGGTGGCAGAGGGGAATGTGACCAAACTGCCACCTTCGTGGCCACACAGCCCCACAGGAGCTTCACCAGCGCAGCCAAGCAGGGCCAAGGGCCTGCTCCTGCTTCTGGTCCTAAGGACCTCAGGGAGCCCACACTAAGCAGGCAGCTGACCTTACAGAGGGGGCTTTCTGTGTGACCTCAGATCAGAGAGATGGTTGCTTGGAGACCCCTCACAGGTGCTCTAGAGACCTTGCAGCAAGAAGTATGCTAGTCCAGACCCTGCAGTGAAGAAGGAGATGGTGTCCTGAGGCTCCTCCCCAGGGGATGAGTTGAGGATGCCATAGGAAGGTAAGAGCATGGCCCAGGGACAACCTACTGGGTGGAATGACACTGGCCAGGCAGATGGCCCAGAAAGGACCCAGCCCAGCATCACCTGAAGGTTCCAAATCAAGGCTGGTGTTCAGCTGGGCAGCCTGTAGAGAGACTTGGCCAGAGGCATTGCAGAGGAAAGCTGTTGTGTTGGAGCCTTTCTGTGAAGCACTGCTGGGGCTGTGTCAAAATCCTGACACTGCCAAGGTACCAGTGGGGGGTGTTGCTGGTGGCATATTTCTGAGGAGAGCTCTTGTGGACCTTTTTGATCCACTGCAAAGGCCTGGTGAGCCCAGGCCTTGAAAAGAAATTCAGAGGAGGCTTCTGGGTCAGGTCTGCAGGAGAAGTTTATTGAGGGCAAAGCAGAGGGCAGAGGCAGGAGCAGCAAGGGCCAGGAAGGGAGGCGGTGTGAGGGGCAAGCAGGGCGAGCATGAGGCCAGGGGCTTGTGTTGCAGGAGCTGTTGCAGGCTGTGTGTGGGGTCAGGGGGGTGTGCAGGGCCCTCAGCAGAGGTAGCAGCCTCTTGCGGCGCCGCAGCCATAGCCCAGGCCAGCCAAGCCGTAGCCGTAGCCGAAGGCGCCGGAGGAGATGGGCACTCCCTGGGCGTTGAGCTCGGTGCCCAGGGCAGCCCCTGAGGAGGATCCGACGGCGGTGCTCTGGGGGAAGGAGGTGAGGATGGGTCCTGGCAGGGTGACCAGCACGGGGGAAGGCTGGATGAAGACGCGGGAGTCCTGGCACTGCCTGACGCAGGGCTCGTTGCAGCTGTTGGCCAGCGGGGTGGGTCCGCAGGGGCGGCAGCGGTCGTAGCAGGCCATGGCTGTGGGGTGGAGGGGCCCTGGAAGAGAGAGAGGCTGTGGAGGGAGCGCAGGGGCTCGGGGGTGTGAGAGAGGGGGGCTCCCTGGGGCAGGAGCAGGAGGGTGAGGGGCTGGAGGCTGACCTGGTGGAGGGAGCAGAGCGCAGGAGAAGGCGTCAGGAGGCGTCTGGGAGGGAGAGAGGCGCTGGGCCGGCTTTATGCTGGCAGGGCTGGCAGCAGAGGGGAGCCCAGCCCAGCAGAGGTGGGGTGTCAGCAGTGAGGTCACGGCGTGGCACTGGGGTGCTGTGGTTTGTGGCTGCCCTGTGGCCAGGGGGTCTCATTTCCTGGCGGCCCTGCAATGGCTCCTCTGGCCCTGTTGGTTGTGAGCAAAGAGGGAGCTGTGTGTCAGCTGCAGCCTGGAGGCTGCCTTGGGCACAGCAGTTCCTCAGTGGTGGAGCCTTCTGTTCTGAGAGGAGTAAGCTGTGAGGTCAGCAGCTCTGCCACCCTGGAGTTGCAGAGGGCACACTTGGCCTTGTTTAGTAACCTGCTTGACAAAGTATCTTGGGGGCCGTCCTGAAGGGCACAGGAGTCCAGGATGACCAGGCATGACATTCTTAAAGCAGGACCTCTTGGTGGCTCAGCAGCAGGTCATAGAGTCACAGAATCAGAGAGTTGTTTTGATTGGAAAGCACATCTAAGAGCATCCAGTCTAACCATTGACCTAGCCCCACCATGGACATTAAATGATGTCCCAAAGTGCCATGTGCACAGGTTTCTTGAACACTTCCTGGAGAAAGAGAAGTCATTGGGAAGGGGCAGGCTGGCTGCACGGAGACCTTTGGCTGGAGATCTTGCACCATCCCTGTGTGACTGTTATACCCAAGACAGCCTCCAGGCTGCAGCTGACACCCAGCTCCCTCTTTGCTCACAACCAACAGGGCCAGAGGAGCCATTGCAGGGCCGCCAGGAAATGAGACCCCCTGGCCACAGGGCAGCCACAAACCACAGCACCCCAGTGCCATGCCGTGACCTCACTGCTGACACCCCACCTCTGCTGGGCTGGGCTCCCCTCTGCTGCCAGCCCTGCCAGCATAAAGCCGGCCCAGCGCCTCTCTCCCTCCCAGACGCCTCCTGACGCCTTCTCCTGCGCTCTGCTCCCTCCACCAGGTCAGCCTCCAGCCCCTCACCCTCCTGCTCCTGCCCCAGGGAGCCCCCCTCTCTCACACCCCCGAGCCCCTGCGCTCCCTCCACAGCCTCTCTCTCTTCCAGGGCCCCTCCACCCCACAGCCATGGCCTGCTACGACCGCTGCCGCCCCTGCGGACCCACCCCGCTGGCCAACAGCTGCAACGAGCCCTGCGTCAGGCAGTGCCAGGACTCCCGCGTCTTCATCCAGCCTTCCCCCGTGCTGGTCACCCTGCCAGGACCCATCCTCACCTCCTTCCCCCAGAGCACCGCCGTCGGATCCTCCTCAGGGGCTGCCCTGGGCACCGAGCTCAACGCCCAGGGAGTGCCCATCTCCTCCGGCGCCTTCGGCTACGGCTACGGCTTGGCTGGCCTGGGCTATGGCTGCGGCGCCGCAAGAGGCTGCTACCTCTGCTGAGGGCCCTGCACACCCCCCTGACCCCACACACAGCCTGCAACAGCTCCTGCAACACAAGCCCCTGGCCTCATGCTCGCCCTGCTTGCCCCTCACACCGCCTCCCTTCCTGGCCCTTGCTGCTCCTGCCTCTGCCCTCTGCTTTGCCCTCAATAAACTTCTCCTGCAGACCTGACCCAGAAGCCTCCTCTGAATTTCTTCTCCCAAGCCTCTGACAGCCACACAGGGGACAGTGTCTGGGCTCAAGAGCCCATGGGGGTGGGTGGGAAAGGCCCACAAGGCCTCTCATAGGAAGGAGTGACCATTATGACCTCTAGACACTCAGTCTAGCACCTGGACTCTTCCCGAATGTACCACAAGTCCACCGCTTGCTCCCCGCCTTCAAGCACTCTCCTGCACACCCTTCCAAGGAATTCAGCCTGCTCCAGGGACACTTGGCTGAATCTCCTCCCACCAGCCAGGCTGGACAAGCCCAACTCTCTCAGCTTGGCCTCATCTTCTTAGCCTGCTCTCGATCCACTCCAACACCTCCATGTCCTTCCTGGCCTGGGGGCCCCACAGCTCAACCCCACACTGCAGCTGAGGTCTCATGACACTTGAGTAAGCATGGAGCATCACCTCCCTTGACCTGCTGCTCATGCAGCATCTCGTCCCTGCAGCCTGTCAGCCACACCACACAGCTTGCTGTCATCCACAGACTTGCTGAGGCTGCCTGGATCCCATGTCACCAACAAAGACCTTAATTAATCCTGCTCCCAAGCTGCACCTCTGAGGGACACCGCTCCTTACTGGTCTCCACCTGTACAGCAAACCTTGGACCACAACTCTTTGAGTGTGGCCAGCCAGACTATTCCTTATCCACCAACCTCTCCACCCAGCAAGTCCACAGCTTGTCACTTGAGAGACTTGGCTGTTGTGCAGGACACTGACAATCGCTTTGCACACGGCCAGGTAGGTGACATCAGGTGCTCTGCCCTTACCCACCAGCACTCCAACCCTCTTGCAGAAGGCCACCAAATTTGTCAGGCACATTGAGAGCTTCGTGAGGCCATGCTGGTTGTCACTGAGCTCCTCTCTGTTCTCTGCTCATCCTGCCACAGTCTCCAGGAAGATCTTCTCCATAGTGTTGCTGGGCACAGTGGTGATGCTGTCAGGCCTGCAGTCAAGCTCAGTCTTCCTCTTCAGCCTCCTCCCATGGCCACCACCTGCTGCCACCTGGCTGCTGGGCACTCTTACACATTACCCAGGGCATGGAGGAGGATGTCCAACACTGGGCCCCACTGATATGAGTGCTGGGCTCCACCACTTGAGACTTGCCCCAGCCAGATTTTGGGGCACTCATCAGAAGCCTCTGGGCCCAGAGCTTCAGCCCTTTGCAGTCCACCTCACTGGCCACTCACACAGCATGCTCCTGGCCAGCTTCTGGAGGAGCATGCACTGTAGCAAGTGTCACAGCTTTACAGAGTGCAACATCAGCCACAGCTCTCTGTCCATCCACAAAGCCACTCAGTTCCATGCAGAACACGTGGAGGATGGCCAAGGACAGCTGCCCTACTAGAGCCCAGGCTGACAACTGCCCATCCCCTTCTGGGATTTCAGGAGCCTGGCAGAGCTTTCCAGGAGGATTTTCTGCAGAACCTGCCCTAGAGACAACATCAGGCTCACCAGGCTCTAACATCTCAGATCTTCCTACTGAAGCCTCCAACACTGGAGGGCTCTGAGATGTCTCACACTCCTCAAGAACAGCTCCAAGGCACCATGGCCATCCCAAGCTCAGGCACAGTGTCCTCCCAAGGTCAGCAGTCAGCTCCCTCAGCATTCCTGCCCACACCCAGTCCCACACCACTCCTTCCCACCTCCCTTCATCATTCAGCACTGTTTGCCTGACAAACAGCCTGGAAATGCTCACCTGGGCTCATGGCCACTGCCCAACCCTTGGCAGGAAGCCCCCAGCACCAGGGCCTGGGCTCTGCAGCCACATGCTGCACACTGGTCCCCAGGGAGAAACAGCAGGCCTGCAGACAGGCTGAGCTGCACCTGAGCCTGGCTGTGTCTCATTTTCTCTGTTCAGCTAGGCTGCTCTTCTTGAGAACCTGCTTCTCTTTAGGAACATGGGGACGGCCTGCTCTTGAATCCCCAGCACTTCCAACGCACAGGTCGCTCGCCCTTCTGGGCACTTTTGACCCTCATGTCTGACTCCAAAGGGACTCCTGTACACCAGGCTCCTCACAAGGCCATCATCTGTGTTCTGAAAGTGCAGGGTGGCAGAGCTGCTGACCTCACAGCTTACTCCTCTCAGAACAGAAGGCTCCACCACTGAGGAACTGCTGTGCCCAAGGCAGCCTCCAGGCTGCAGCTGACACACAGCTCCCTCTTTGCTCACAACCAACAGGGCCAGAGGAGCCATTGCAGGGCCGCCAGGAAATGAGACCCCCTGGCCACAGGGCAGCCACAAACCACAGCACCCCAGTGCCACGCCGTGACCTCACTGCTGACACCCCACCTCTGCTGGGCTGGGCTCCCCTCTGCTGCCAGCCCTGCCAGCATAAAGCCGGCCCAGCGCCTCTCTCCCTCCCAGACGCCTCCTGACGCCTTCTCCTGCGCTCTGCTCCCTCCACCAGGTCAGCCTCCAGCCCCTCACCCTCCTGCTCCTGCCCCAGGGAGCCCCCCTCTCTCACACCCCCTGGCCCCTGCGCTCCCTCCACAGCCTCTCTCTCTTCCAGGGCCCCTCCACCCCACAGCCATGGCCTGCTACGACCGCTGCCGCCCCTGCGGACCCACCCCGCTGGCCAACAGCTGCAACGAGCCCTGCGTCAGGCAGTGCCAGGACTCCCGCGTCTTCATCCAGCCTTCCCCCGTGCTGGTCACCCTGCCAGGACCCATCCTCACCTCCTTCCCCCAGAGCACCGCCGTCGGATCCTCCTCAGGGGCTGCCCTGGGCACCGAGCTCAACGCCCAGGGAGTGCCCATCTCCTCCGGCGCCTTCGGCTACGGCTACGGCTTGGCTGGCCTGGGCTATGGCTGCGGCGCCGCAAGAGGCTGCTACCTCTGCTGAGGGCCCTGCACACCAACCCTGACCCCACACACAGCCTGCAACAGCTCCTGCAACACAAGCCCCTGGCCTCATGCTCGTCCTGCTTGCCCCTCACACCGCCTCCCTTCCTGGCCCTTGCTGCTCCTGCCTCTGCCCTCTGCTTTGCCCTCAATAAACTTCTCCTGCAGACCTGACCCAGAAGCCTCCTCTGAATTTCTTCTCCCAAGCCTCTGACAGCCACACAGGGGACAGTGTCTGGGCTCAAGAGCCCATGGGGGTGGGTGGGAAAGGGCCACAAGTTCTCACCTAGACAATATGTCCTGCACAAGCACAGAGTGCTAGCAGCACCAGAGGGGCTTCCATGATGCCCTTCTCTTGCCCACACAGCAGCTCACCCATGCCCAGGAGCTTCTACACAGGCATCTGACACAAGCTGCCAGGGCAGCAGACACCTGCAATCACAAAGTCACTTTGGTTGGAAAAGTTCCTTTTTCTTCTCGAGGCCAACCACCAAGCCAAGACTACCAAGCCCAGCACTAAGCCAAGGCCCCAGCCTCCAGAAAGGTCAGAAAGGTTCTGCTTGAACCTCTTCCCATTGGCCTCAGCTCACCAATCCAGTCTGCCCATGGCCCTCTGTAGAGCCTCCCTACCCTCAGCATGTCCACACTCTGCCCACATGGTGTCATCTGCACACTGCAGGAGGGTGCCTCGATCCTCTTGTCCTGGACAGCAAGAGAAGAGTTTAAGGAGAGCAGGCCCCAGCACTCAGCCCTGCACAACACCTCCTGAGACTGGCCACCAACTGCATTGAGCTCCACTCCCCACCACTCACTCACCCCAGCCACACAGCCATTTCTTCACCCCGCTCAGAGTACTTCAGCCCAAGCCAGGAGCAGCAGCCACTTCCACCGGGAGAACCCTGAGGACACGATGGCAAAGAGTTGACTAAAGCCCAGGCAGAGGACATCCAAAGCTTCTCCCTCCTGCACTAACTGGGCCACCTTGTCACACAAGGAGATCAGGTGAGGCAGGCAGCACTTGGCTTTCCGAGAGCCTTGCTGAGCGAGCCGGACTGCCAGGTGTGCCGTGTGTGCTGAGTGACGGCACTCAGGATGATCTGCTGCATCACCTGCCACGGATCCAGGGTCAGGCCAACAGCCCTCTAGCTCCCCAGATGCTCATGCCAGCCCTTCTTCCACGTGGGCACCACATTTAGTCACCTCCAGTCAGCTGGGACCTGCTCAGTCACTGTGAAGTGCTGAGAAATGATGGAGAGTGGCTTGGAGAGAACTGCTGCCAGCTCTGTCAGGAGGCCCCTGGGGGGCACTCCAGGAGGTCCTACAGACTTGTGTGGGTCTGACTGTGTCAGGAGGGTACTGAGCATTTCCTCTTCAACTCTGGGGCATTCATTCTGCTCCCATCCCTGCCTTCCAGCTCCAGGAGCTGGGTACCCACAGGACAATTGCTCTATTGTTACAACCTGAGGCAAGGAATGCATCAAGTGCCTCAGCCTCTTCCTCATCCCTGGTCACAGTCTTCCCCACAGGTCCAGCAAAGGAAACAGATCCTTAGTGCTGCTTTGGCTGTTGGCAGCAGAGGAGGATTTTGTATTGGCCTTTCCAGCAGCAGCCAGATTCAGTCCTAGCTGACCTTTGGCCCTGCTCAGTTTCTCCCTGCACAGCCTCACACCATTGTTGTAGGCCTCCTGAGTTGCCTGTCCCATCATCCCAAGGTCACCAACTCTCCTTTCCTCCATCACTCCATCACTCTGTTCAGCCAGACCAGGCTGCTTCTGCAGCAGCTCCCCTGAAGGCACAAAGAGAAGTCCTTGCTGCAGAGCCTTCAAGTGTTGTGTTTGAAGCACATCCAACCTTCATGGAGTCCTTTGTCCTTCAGGAGGGACTCTGCCAGCCAGTGCCAAGAGACTCTGTCAGACAGGCTGCTAAAGAGGGCAAGGCCTATCACTTGGAGGTCCAGCTCTGCCACTCCCAAATTCCCTGTGAAGTGAAACCACCATCCCTGTGTGATTGTGGTACCCAAGACAGCCTCCAGGCTGCAGCTGACACACAGCTCCCTCTTTGCTCACAACCAACAGGGCCAGAGGAGCCATTGCAGGGCCGCCAGGAAATGAGACCCCCTGGCCACAGGGCAGCCACAAACCACAGCACCCCAGTGCCACGCCGTGACCTCACTGCTGACACCCCACCTCTGCTGGGCTGGGCTCCCCTCTGCTGCCAGCCCTGCCAGCATAAAGCCGGCCCAGCGCCTCTCTCCCTCCCAGACGCCTCCTGACGCCTTCTCCTGTGCTCTGCTCCCTCCACCAGGTCAGCCTCCAGCCCCTCACCCTCCTGCTCCTGCCCCAGGGAGCCCCCCTCTCTCACACCCCCGAGCCCCTGCGCTCCCTCCACAGCCTCTCTCTCTTCCAGGGCCCCTCCACCCCACAGCCATGGCCTGCTACGACCGCTGCCGCCCCTGCGGACCCACCCCGCTGGCCAACAGCTGCAACGAGCCCTGCGTCAGGCAGTGCCAGGACTCCCGCATCTTCATCCAGCCTTCCCCCGTGCTGGTCACCCTGCCAGGACCCATCCTCACCTCCTTCCCCCAGAGCACCGCCGTCGGATCCTCCTCAGGGGCTGCCCTGGGCACCGAGCTCAACGCCCAGGGAGTGCCCATCTCCTCCGGCGCCTTCGGCTACGGCTACGGCTTGGCTGGCCTGGGCTATGGCTGCGGCGCCGCAAGAGGCTGCTACCTCTGCTGAGGGCCCTGCACACCCCCCTGACCCCACACACAGCCTGCAACAGCTCCTGCAACACAAGCCCCTGGCCTCATGCTCGTCCTGCTTGCCCCTCACACCGCCTCCCTTCCTGGCCCTTGCTGCTCCTGCCTCTGCCCTCTGCTTTGCCCTCAATAAACTTCTCCTGCAGACCTGACCCAGAAGCCTCCTCTGAATTTCTTCTCCCAAGCCTCTGACAGCCACACAGGGGACAGTGTCTGGGCTCAAGAGCCCACGGGGGTGGGTGGGAAAGGGCCACATGACCTCTCTCATAGTAGAGCCCCATCAACAACAACAGAGAGCAGCAGAGGGAGCCTTCCTCAGCATAACTGTAACCACTCCCATGGGCAAAGCCAGGCTTGGACACACCAAGGCCTTTCTGCCAGCACCTCTCCCACAAGCTACCCATGGCACCACACTCCTCACCAACTCTTCCCCAGCACCACTCCCTGCCCATCACACCAAACAGAATCTTTAGCAGCCTGCCAGCCTCTGCAGATCTCCTACAGCCCCAAATGCTCCCTCAGGCCCAGCTCTAGCAGGCCATCCTTGACCATCTCCAGTTAGGTTTTCAGTATCTCCAGGATGGATTCCCCAACAACTCCCAATACAGCTGGTGCCACCCTCACACTGGAAAGCTGTTGCCTTCCCTGCCAAGGCAATGACATCTCTTGGCAGCTTTCTCCATGCCTGTCCCTGTGCACTCCTGAGCACAGTCTGGCTGCTCTCTTCCCATGCCCTCCCATCAGGCACTTTAGACACATTGATGACATCTCCCCTGCGTGGCCTTTCCTCCCGCCTGAAAAGCCTCCCAGCTCTCTCAGCTTCCCCTCACAGGAAGGACTCTCCAGACCCTTCAGTGCCTTGTGGCCCTGCACTGGACTCCCTCTGCTGAGTCTGTGGCCTCCTGCCATGGGGGAGTGCTCAGCTGCACACAGGACTCCACACAGCTCTGCTGGTGCAGATCCACTGGGCCACGCTGCTCTGGCAGGGCCACCCAACATTGTCTTCTGGTTCTGGCTGCAAGTGCACTGAGGTGGCACCTCTGGGACAGTCTTGTCCTGCTCATGGGGATGGGAGAGACTCCCTAACTGTTCCTGCAACTGCTGCTGCCTGGATCCTGGCCTAAGGTCTCAGAATCACCTGACATGAATGGTGGCCACAACAGAAATGCACTGGCCACTGGCCATCACCTCCTGGTCCTCAAAACACCAGTCCCAAGGGAGGGGTTCCTTGCCCTCACCACTGATCCCAGCAGACCTAAAGCACTGACTGGGCTTGGGACTCCATTTGCATCCAGTCCCACCAGGACTCCTGAGAAGCTCAGAAGCAGGAGGCTCCATTCTGAACCTGCTGCCTCAATGACAGGCTCTCCCTTAACCTTTGTAACCCTTCCATTAGGCATCATCCCTTGGCCAAGTCGGGGAGCAGGAGTGGCTCTAGCAGCACCTGAGCACCATCAGGAGTTTTGAGAGCAAGGAGGTGCCCTTGGAACCTCATGACTCAGCAGGAGGCTCTGCAGGAGCTTTTGTGTCTCTGCTCCCTGTGGGAATCCTCCTAAATCAGCTCCAACTCCATGTCCCTTGTTGTGTTCCCTCCATGTAGTCAGGAACAGAGAGACCCTTCCATGACCTGGCTTCAGGGGCACCTTGCCAATGTCACATTCATACCTCTTGTGGCTAACCCCTTTGGCAGGGGTACTCTAAGTGGCTGGAAACGCTCCTGTGGCATATGGGAGTCTCACCAGTGCTGCAGAGAGAATAAGATCACCTCCCACAGCCTGCTGGCAGCTCTCTGCCACTGGACTTTGGGCAACTCATCACAAACCTCCAGGCCCAGACCTTCAACTGCTTTGCAGTCACCTCACTGGACACTGACACACCCCCACACGATGGACTGTCCAGGGGCATGCAATGGAGGCAGCATCAAAGGCTTCATCACAACTCAAGGTCAACATCAACCTTGGTTTCTCCTCTTCCACACAATGAGTCACTCCAATGCAGCAGACACAATGGTTGCTCAAACCTGATTTCCTCTTCTTTGGAAGTCCCCACCAAGCACTCCCCATCACCTTCTTGTCCTCCAGAGGCTGGCAGTGCTTGTCTGCATGAACAATTCCATCCTCTGTCCTGACAACAAGGTCAGGCTCACCATCCATTTGGCCCTGAAACCTCAAGACTCATCTTCAAAAGACAAGAGCTAGGAGCACTCTTCAAGTCCTCAAGAACAGCCCCAAGGCACCATGGCCATCCCAAGCTCAGGCACAGTGTCCTCCCAAGGTCAGCAGTCAGCTCCCTCAGCATTCCTGCCCACACCCAGTCCCACACCACTCCTTCCCACCTCCCTTCATCCTCCCCAGCATCCAGCACTGCTTGCCTGACAAACAGCCAGGAAACCCTCACCTGGGCTCATGGCCATTGCCCCAACCCTTGGCAGGAAGCCCCCAGCACCAGGGCCTGGACTCTGCAGCCATATGCTGCACTCTGCCCACCAGGGAGAAACACCAGACCTGCACACAGGCTCAGCTGCACCTGAGCCTGCTAAGTCTCAATTTCTCCCTGCAGCACTTCACAACAGCCTTGGAGACCTCCTGAGTTGCCTGCCCCATATTCCAAAGCTGATAGACCCTTCTTTTCTTGCTGTGGTCCAGATAAAGCTCTCTGTTCAGGCAGGTTGCTCTTCTTCCCACCTGCTACTCTCATGGCAGATGCAGGCAGATGCTCTTGAGCCTCCACATGTTCAGGGCTGTCTACAAAGGGACTTTGCCATCCAGGCTCATCTAAAGGTCAAAATCTATCCTCCCAAAGTGCAGGGTGGCAGAGCTGCTGACCTCACAGCTTACTCCTCTCAGAACAGAAGGCTCCACCACTGAGGAACTGCTGTGCCCAAGACAGCCTCCAGGCTGCAGCTGACACCCAGCTCCCTCTTTGCTCACAACCAACAGGGGCAGAGGAGCCATTGCAGGGCCGCCAGGAAATGAGACCCCCTGGCCACAGGGCAGCCACAAACCACAGCACCCCAGTGCCACGCCGTGACCTCACTGCTGACACCCCACCTCTGCTGGGCTGGGCTCCCCTCTGCTGCCAGCCCTGCCAGCATAAAGCCGGCCCAGCGCCTCTCTCCCTCCCAGACGCCTCCTGACGCCTTCTCCTGCGCTCTGCTCCCTCCACCAGGTCAGCCTCCAGCCCCTCACCCTCCTGCTCCTGCCCCAGGGAGCCCCCCTCTCTCACACCCCCGAGCCCCTGCGCTCCCTCCACAGCCTCTCTCTCTTCCAGGGCCCCTCCACCCCACAGCCATGGCCTGCTACGACCGCTGCCGCCCCTGCGGACCCACCCCGCTGGCCAACAGCTGCAACGAGCCCTGCGTCAGGCAGTGCCAGGACTCCCGCGTCTTCATCCAGCCTTCCCCCGTGCTGGTCACCCTGCCAGGACCCATCCTCACCTCCTTCCCCCAGAGCACCGCCGTCGGATCCTCCTCAGGGGCTGCCCTGGGCACCGAGCTCAACGCCCAGGGAGTGCCCATCTCCTCCGGCGCCTTCGGCTACGGCTACGGCTTGGCTGGCCTGGGCTATGGCTGCGGCGCCGCAAGAGGCTGCTACCTCTGCTGAGGGCCCTGCACACCCCCCTGACCCCACACACAGCCTGCAACAGCTCCTGCAACACAAGCCCCTGGCCTCATGCTCGCCCTGCTTGCCCCTCACACCGCCTCCCTTCCTGGCCCTTGCTGCTCCTGCCTCTGCCCTCTGCTTTGCCCTCAATAAACTTCTCCTGCAGACCTGACCCAGAAGCCTCCTCTGAATTTCTTCTCCCAAGCCTCTGACAGCCTCACAGGGGACAGTGTCTGGGCTCAAGAGCCCATGGGGGTGGGTGGGAAAGGCCCACAAGGCCTCTCACAGGAAGGAGTGACCATTATGACCTCTAGACACTCAGTCTAGCACCTGGACTCTTCCCGAATGTACCACAAGTCCACCGCTTGCTCCCCGCCTTCAAGCACTCTCCTGCACACCCTTCCAAGGAATTCAGCCTGCTCCAGGGACACTTGGCTGAATCTCCTCCCACCAGCCAGGCTGGACAAGCCCAACTCTCTCAGCTTGGCCTCATCTTCTTAGCCTGCTCTCGATCCACTCCAACACCTCCATGTCCTTCCTGGCCTGGGGGCCCCACAGCTCAACCCCACACTGCAGCTGAGGTCTCATGACACTTGAGTAAGCATGGAGCATCACCTCCCTTGACCTGCTGCTCATGCAGCATCTCGTCCCTGCAGCCTGTCAGCCACACCACACAGCTCGCTGTCATCCACAGACTTGCTGAGGCTGCCTGGATCCCATGTCACCAACAAAGACCTTAATTAATCCTGCTCCCAAGCTGCACCTCTGAGGGACACCGCTCCTTACTGGTCTCCACCTGTACAGCAAACCTTGGACCACAACTCTTTGAGTGTGGCCAGCCAGACTATTCCTTATCCACCAACCTCTCCACCCAGCAAGTCCACAGCTTGTCACTTGAGAGACTTGGCTGTTGTGCAGGACACTGACAATCGCTTTGCACACGGCCAGGTAGGTGACATCAGGTGCTCTGCCCTTACCCACCAGCACTCCAACCCTCTTGCAGAAGGCCACCAAATTTGTCAGGCACACTGAGAGCTTCGTGAGGCCATGCTGGTTGTCACTGAGCTCCTCTCTGTTCTCTGCTCATCCTGCCACAGTCTCCAGGAAGATCTTCTCCATGGTGTTGCTGGGCACAGTGGTGATGCTGTCAGGCCTGCAGTCAAGCTCAGTCTTCCTCTTCAGCCTCCTCCCATGGCCACCACCTGCTGCCACCTGGCTGCTGGGCACTCTTACACATTAGCCAGGGCATGGAGGAGGATGTCCAACACTGGGCCCCACTGATATGAGTGCTGGGCTCCACCACTTGAGACTTGCCCCAGCCAGATTTTGGGGCACTCATCAGAAGCCTCTGGGCCCAGAGCTTCAGCCCTTTGCAGTCCACCTCACTGGCCACTCACACAGCATGCTCCTGGCCAGCTTCTGGAGGAGCATGCACTGTAGCAAGTGTCAGAGCTTTACAGAGTGCAACATCAGCCACAGCTCTCTGGCCATCCACAAAGCCACCCAGTTCAATGCAGAACACGTGGAGGATGGCCAAGGACAGCTGCCCTACTAGAGCCCAGGCTGACAACTGCCCATCCCCTTCTGGGATTTCAGGAGCCTGGCAGAGCTTTCCAGGAGGATTTTCTGCAGAACCTGCCCTAGAGACAACGTCAGGCTCACCAGGCTCTAACATCTCAGATCTTCCTACTGAAGCCTCCAACACTGGAGGGCTCTGAGACGTCTCACACTCCTCAAGAACAGCTCCAAGGCACCATGGCCATCCCAAGCTCAGGCACAGTGTCCTCCCAAGGTCAGCAGTCAGCTCCCTCAGCATTCCTGCCCACACCCAGTCCCACACCACTCCTTCCCACCTCCCTTCATCATTCAGCACTGTTTGCCTGACAAACAGCCTGGAAATGCTCACCTGGGCTCATGGCCACTGCCCAACCCTTGGCAGGAAGCCCCCAGCACCAGGGCCTGGGCTCTGCAGCCACATGCTGCACACTGGTCCCCAGGGAGAAACAGCAGGCCTGCAGACAGGCTGAGCTGCACCTGAGCCTGGCTGTGTCTCATTTTCTCTGTTCAGCTAGGCTGCTCTTCTTGAGAACCTGCTTCTCTTTAGGAACATGGGGACGGCCTGCTCTTGAATCCCCAGCACTTCCAACGCACAGGTCGCTCGCCCTTCTGGGCACTTTTGACCCTCATGTCTGACTCCAAAGGGACTCCTGTACACCAGGCTCCTCACAAGGCCATCATCTGTGTTCTGAAAGTGCAGGGTGGCAGAGCTGCTGACCTCACAGCTTACTCCTCTCAGAACAGAAGGCTGTGCCCAAGGCAGCCTCCAGGCTGCAGCTGACACACAGCTCCCTCTTTGCTCACAACCAACAGGGCCAGAGGAGCCATTGCAGGGCCGCCAGGAAATGAGACCCCCTGGCCACAGGGCAGCCACAAACCACAGCACCCCAGTGCCACGCCGTGACCTCACTGCTGACACCCCACCTCTGCTGGGCTGGGCTCCCCTCTGCTGCCAGCCCTGCCAGCATAAAGCCGGCCCAGCGCCTCTCTCCCTCCCAGACGCCTCCTGACGCCTTCTCCTGCGCTCTGCTCCCTCCACCAGGTCAGCCTCCAGCCCCTCACCCTCCTGCTCCTGCCCCAGGGAGCCCCCCTCTCTCACACCCCCGAGCCCCTGCGCTCCCTCCACAGCCTCTCTCTCTTCCAGGGCCCCTCCACCCCACAGCCATGGCCTGCTACGACCGCTGCCGCCCCTGCGGACCCACCCCGCTGGCCAACAGCTGCAACGAGCCCTGCGTCAGGCAGTGCCAGGACTCCCGCGTCTTCATCCAGCCTTCCCCCGTGCTGGTCACCCTGCCAGGACCCATCCTCACCTCCTTCCCCCAGAGCACCGCCGTCGGATCCTCCTCAGGGGCTGCCCTGGGCACCGAGCTCAACGCCCAGGGAGTGCCCATCTCCTCCGGCGCCTTCGGCTACGGCTACGGCTTGGCTGGCCTGGGCTATGGCTGCGGCGCCGCAAGAGGCTGCTACCTCTGCTGAGGGCCCTGCACACCCCCCTGACCCCACACACAGCCTGCAACAGCTCCTGCAACACAAGCCCCTGGCCTCATGCTCGTCCTGCTTGCCCCTCACACCGCCTCCCTTCCTGGCCCTTGCTGCTCCTGCCTCTGCCCTCTGCTTTGCCCTCAATAAACTTCTCCTGCAGACCTGACCCAGAAGCCTCCATTCCATTCCAGCAGAGTAAAAAGCAAAGCATTCCAGACAGTGTCACCTCTTGTGTGGGGATGAGGCAAACCACAATTTGAAGTCTGGGGGAACCTTGCCTTAGGGAAAAACACTGAAAACTCAGTGGTTCCAAAGAGTTCCTATCAATGGCAAAGTAATGACTAGGCAGAATCTTTTTTTATAAGCCCTGTAGCTTTTTCCTTGCCAGGAATGGCTCAGCAGTAGTTCCAAATGATGTGTATTAGTCCAAATGGCAGAAGTCACAGCAGCCCTTTTATGCAGTCTGTGCTAGTGCTTCACTTTGCACGTTAAACTGCTGTTAAACTAAGCCCCAGCCATAATGGCTCTACGTTATATAACTAAGCCAATATTCACAATTCAGAGACAGGCCTATGAAGCAGGGACTGGAATTCAGCCTGCCAGCATCCAAATCACAGTTCAAAAGCTCCAGAGGTCCCAGCAATAATCAGAATTGGGCAGAAAATAGCTTCAATTTTTAATTTGCCTTCATCACACAAAACTTGAAGTAACAAGAAGTCTAATTCATTGGTATGTCAAACAGAAATCCAAACAAACAGCCTCCTGAGCACAGACCAAGTGAAGGGTTTTTTTCCTTGGATTTTAGGCTGTCAAGAAGAAAATACACTACCACCATCAGCCTGCATCCCCTTCACTAGCAAGCAGTCTGGCAGAAAGGCACCCACACAGGTATAGAATCAGTGTTAGTCCATACATTATACAACACTCTGCATCCTCAAACACCAAGGAAATAACTCAGGAGGTAAGAGAGAGTCCACAGTGTGGTGCAAGTGTAGTAGCAGGGTTCAGGCAGTGACCAAGACCTCTCTCTCATCTTCCTTGCACCCTTGCCTTCCCCTTTTGCTGGAGAAGATCATAAATCTTCCAGCTGCCTCCTAGCTTGTTGGGTTTTCTTTTGCAAAGTGCTGAAGGAAGTGCTAAAAGCTGTTTGGCTCTGGCTCTGTTTGGAAAGCGTGCAGCAGAGCTTGAAAAAGAAGGAAAAATAGAGAAACTAACCAGTTCTAAATGTATATAAACTCTAACTACATGTGTTCAACAAGAAGGTCAAAGGGGTAATGTAAGTCACAGCAGCTGAATGCTGGCATCAGTCATGAGGTCTGTGGTGACAGGTTGGACTCGATGATCTTTGAGGTCTCCTCCAACCTTGGTGATAGTGTGATTCTGTGATACTGTGATCAGGAGACTAAGATCCTGTAGGACTGACAGAGCTTGTGCTCTGAAGGTTTATCACTGCTCTGCATGACAAACAGGTTTCATATAAAATCAGCACATCACCTGGGTGTCACTTACTCTTTCCCATGCTTTACCAGTGCCACAAGCTTAGTGCCTGCTGGCTCCTCTGCCTCTGTCTTCCACCCATCACACAGCTCTCTCCAGAGCATGGCACACAGTTCACCACTTCATGGGAGGTTTGTGAGTGTGTTGGTTAAGAAAGGCTCAGCTTTGCACAAATGAAAGGCTTTGTGCAAGATTCTGCCCATCCTGCCCATGTAAGATCAGTGACTGTTTTGCTCTGCTATCATAAGTTCCAGAGAGAAGGATCAGCCTTTACCAGTCTGTCACAGAGAGAGTTTACCTATTGTCCTGGGGCAACTTGTACACAACTTTGCTGCTAGGCCCCACTACAAACTTAGAAAGCAAGCTCAAAAGACTGCACAACAGTTTTACTTTGGTTCACAGCAGTGTGTTGAGGTTGTTTCTAAACATAAAGCATTTCATCTTCTCTTCTCTTCTCTTCTCTTCTCTTCTCTTCTCTTCTCTTCTCTTCTCTTCTCTTCTCTTCTCTTCTCTTCTCTTCTCTTCTCTTCTCTTCTCTTCTCTTCTCTTCTCTTCTCTTCTCTTCTCTTCTCTTCTCTTCTCTTCTCTTCTCTCCTATACTATTCTATCATATTCTATTCTATTTGCTCTGCTATCCTCTGTTTAATTATTTAGATGATTATTATGTTTTCTTTTTGGAGAGGAACCTCAAACTGGAATGGGGAAGAACATAACTAAGCAGAAGAGAAGTGTGATTCCAGGCAGACCATTATTCCCTATTTCAGCAGCCCCAAATAACAACTCTCCAAAGAGTATCAGGGATGTTCAAATTCCAATGGCAGAGCTAAGCTCTGTGATCTCTAGGAGGAGGGTGAAGGAGAACTGTAAAAGACAGAAATGCCTGAGATAAGAATGCAAAAGTCTGGGGCTGGATGCATGCCCACAATCTCTCATGTGTAAACAAACAGTTAGATTTGTGTCAGGGAGCAGCATGTTCAGTGTTCTGAAGAAGACATGTTTCCCAGAAGGAATTACATAAATATTTATGAAAATGAAGCAGGAAATATTTTCCCAGGGTAGGACACTGTTCAGCTCTGCATCAGGTCAGCAGAAGCCCTGGTTTATTTTGTCAGCCTTCCCCTGGAACTCAATCACTGCCCTCTGGTTTGCACAACATCTGCTCCGACACAGGAAGAGGCTGCACTTAGATAAACACAATTACAAACCACACTGAGTGTTTCACTTTCTGTCACACCTCTGAATACATATGTGAAAGCCTTACTCTTTTGGACAGCTTCTCCAAATGGTGGCATGGAAACCAATAGCAACAGCTATCTGGCTTAGGCCTCTCAGGAAAGCGTCAAAAGCGTCTGCAGCAGAATGGAAAGCTGAAGGCTCACAAACAAAGTGCTGGTAACACATTCAGGCTAAGCTGCTCTGCTCTTGCAAAGCAAACAGCTAGAAATGCAAAGTTGCAATGCAGAGTGGGAGTCACACACAGCTGAGGTCTGCTGGGATATAGGCTTGAGTACTGCACCTCACAATGTGTCCAGCAGCTCCCTGAATCTGTGGTCTGCAGCTCAAGCTCCTCAGATTGTGGTGCTGACCAGCCACTCTGCTCCCTGGACACCAGCTGTCTCCAAATCCCTCCTGCTTTGCAGCAGATAATTCCATCTGGAATCTGGGTCAGCTTTTGTGTTTAAGGGTTCAGAACTGAGGGCACAGGAGCGGGAAAGGAGAGGTAGAGTAAGCCAAAAAGGGGTTTAAAGCTCTAAAGCTGGCCTAAGGTCCTTCTAGAGCACCCTCTCTGTGTCAGATGCTCAAACCCTTCCCTCAAGGTACCCTAACTCAACCAAGAGTCAAACTCACTAGCAGGAAGCCAGGGAGATCCTAATTGACAGGAGAACATCTATTTCTACACTGTTGAGGCTGATTAAGCCACTCAAACAGCCAGCAAGAATTACTTAAAATCATGAGAGTCCTACAAGCTGTTTCCTGAATGTAGAAACAAGGAGATTTTTGTGCAGGTGTATCAGCTTTGATGGTTAAGGCAGGTTTCCTAGCTCCAGGACACAGTTTTTGGTCCAACACACTGAAAGACATAATTTATTAGCAAACAGATTTGTAGTAAGGCAACATAACCTTAAGGGTCTAGTGCAAACACTGGTTTGACTTAGGTAGAGAAAGAATTTGAATCTGGATCTCCTACATGTTAAGTAAGTGCCTTCACTACCAGAGTCTTGGATATAGTATCATATAATCAGTCAGGGTTGGAAGGGACCACAAGGATCATCTAGTTCCAACCCCCCTGCCATGGGCAGGGACACCTCACACTAGATCAGGCTGGCCAGAGCCTCATCCAGCCTGGGCTTAAACATATATTAAACTTCATGGAGCAAAAGGGGGAAAAAAAAGGGAAGCAAAAAACCATAGAAGCAGGGTCCTAAATTATGTTCTAATGTGGAATTAGAATGCTTGTAAATTACCACAGCAATAGTAGTATCTGTGTGCAGTTCTGGGCTCCTCAGTTTAAGAAGGACATTGAGACACTTGAACGTGTCCAGAGAAGGGCAATGAGGCTGGGGAGAGGCCTTGAGCACAGCCCTGTGAGGAGAGGCTGAGGGAGCTGGGGTTGCTTAGCCTGGAGAAGAGGAGGCTCAGGGGTGACCTCATTGCCCTCTACAATTACCTGAAGGGAGGTTGTAGCCAGGAAGGTGTTGGTCTCTTCTCCCAGGCAACCAGCACCAGAACAAGAGGACACAGTCTCAAGCTGCACCAGGGGAAGTTTAGGCTGAAGGTGAAGAGAAAGTTCTTCACCGAACGAATCATTGGTCATTGGAATGTGCTGCCCAGGGAGGTGGTGGAGTCCCCATCCCTGGAGGTGTTCAAGAGGGGATTGGATGTGGCACTTGGTGCCATGGTCTAGTCATGAGATCTGTGGTGACAGGTTGGACTTGATGATCCTCGAGGTCTCTTCCAACCTTAGCGATACTGTGATACTGTATCAGGAAAAATATGCTCCCTGCTTAGTCCTGGTCAGTAATGAAGTGGTTAAACAAATGGTTTCCTCTCTCACATTTACCCCTCCTCATCCCTGATAAATAACAAAGAAGTCACTGTAAGTCTCTCAGTACTGTGGAACAGATAGCATCACTGACATCAGTTTGGCAAGCCTTCCCAAAATGCCTCCTCCGAAGCTAGCCTCCCCCTCCCATGTTCTCTATTCTGGCTCTCACATTGACTTTCTGCTCACAAAATGGAAAGTGATGAGAAGAAAAAGATAAATAAAACAGATCCAGAGTGCACAAGTCGTAGGCACAGTGCCCAGTGCAAATCACAGAGGAACAAGTTTATTCTTGGTACCACTCTCCATCTGTAATCCAGCTTTTCCCTTCCTCCCCCTCTAGCTGTAGCATATCTGCTATGAAGGCCACATTTGAGGGTGTTTGGTAGATGGCATCTTGAGGACAGAGACCACTGTTTATTTCTGAACAATACTGCATACACTTTAACAAAGCAGGAAAGTGCTTTGGCAAGTGGGACAGTCTGTGACCAGGCTGGAGGAAGGGAGGGGGAGGAATGTCTTGACCCCTCTTGGGACTTTGGCCAATATTTCATCCCAGATGAAAGCTTGAAATCAAAGCCCTCCTCCAGCCTTTAAGAAAAGGTACTCACTTTCACATTGGTGCTGCTACTTCTTCTGTCTACCAAGAGGCTGAAAGGTTGTGGGACTAAGGAACTAATATTCTTAAATAATGAGGAAAGCCTCTGAAAAGTTATTAGCATAGGAAACACATTTTTTTTGCCTAGTATGGAAAACAAGCATGCCCTCACACACTAGGCAGTTCCAAAGTACAGTTCAGCTGTCTCCTTTGTTGTGTGAGGTACCAGAATTCAACACAATTCCTGGAAAGATTACAGATACTCATCTCCCCCCTTTTTTTTCCCCCTGCCAGGCTACCTCAAACAGTCTGCTGTCTTTGGTTACTCTGCTCTCCCTACAAGAAATCCAGAGGTTTCCTCCTAGGAATGGATTGCACATGAATGGATCTGCCACAGTTCCTTCCAAGAGGATATGCAGCAGTTCTGCATCCTGCCTTTCTTCGTCCAAGAGACCTATGATACCTGGTTTCCAACTCCCAGCACCCAGCTGAAAACCTGAGTGCTGCTTCATGCAGATTTGAAACACCAGCAGCTTCCTGCACAACCTAAAGAAGACATTCTGGGTGGACCTGTGCTATATCCCTGCCCTGATATATGGCCTCTCCCAGTGCTAGAGAAAGGTGACATGGGAGGGGATACTGCAGTCATTCAAGCTCATCCTCTCTGTAGCTCTGTGCTGTGCCTAGTGGCACAATCTGGGCTTTGCAGGAAGTGTTGTGGAGTAATTGGTAAACACAAAAACATCACTGGTGGCTTTTGGGCTCAAACAGCCCTTGATAACATGAACTTTTCATTTGCTCCTATGTATGTCTGACACCCAAAAGATGTGACATGGCACCAGTGACTCCTACCCACAGCAGACTGGCAGATTGTCTCTGGCATTGTCACAAAGTCTCCTCAGAGGAGAGCTTTTATGGAAAACTCTCTCCAAATGTTCTGTGGAGTCTGCATTACTCTGCCAGCACACAACTTGCCACAACTATCCTATAACTAATTAGATCTCACTTGGATACAATGAGGATCTCACTTGGATACAATGAGGATCTCACTTGCATACCAGAGACTCAATGTCTCTTGAGTAAGTTAAAAGCTGTGTGTGAAGAGTCAGTGGGGAAGGGGGGGGGGGGGGGGGGGGGAATGACAATAGAGATATTCCCATATATTGAAGAAGTTTTCCATGGCAAAAGCAGCTAAGCATCTCACAGATAAGAGACCAATTGGAGTAAACAGCTGTCAGTGTTAAGTAAATATCCTGGATAATGTGCAGGACAGAAATAACTGCAGCGCTGCTGGACTCTTTTCTTCCCTTTATTTAGCTGCTCTTGCACGTGGCTCCCAATCCTTGCACTGCCTCAGTCAGAGGAGCATTTATTTTTAAGTCAGCTGCATTTGTTAAGAGTGTAACAACGAAAGGCATTTCCTGAGATTCTGCAAGGATGAGCAGCAAGCAAGAGCAGCTAAGGAAATCCGGGACCCTGGTAGTGATTTTTATCTTCCAAGTTCAGATCTTTGGGTTCGATGTTGGCAATCGACCTACAACAGATCTCTGCTCGACACACACAATCTTACCTGGACCAAAAGGTGAGAAAAATCAGGCTGCTAATGCTGAGACCAGGACTGGTAAAGGCTGACTTTTTGAAACAGAGATGTGGAGGGCTTGTGGCAGGGGCTGGGAGTGTATGGGAGCGTGTGATGTGAATTGCTGCAGACTGTACGAACACCTAGGGAAGTGGAACTGTGGTGGGGATAGGGATGAGCAAGGAGATTTGAATTTGCTTTTCTTCAGTTTCAGGAACTGTGTCACATTGTCTCATACAAGCTAGGGCTGTCCTTTTGCACCATGTACATCTTCTTTTACTTCTTCTATTCACCACACAACCTGTGCAGCTAACAGCCACACTCTGAGTGACCTGGGTCTAAAAGCAGGCTCCTATTGTGAACTGCTAACGGGCTGCCTTGCACCTACAGGTAGGGGAGAGACACACAATGTTTCAGCTGACTGAACTGCCATCATTTCCAAATGCTTACTTACAAACACAGCTCTGCTGCATTCATCAGACCTGATCCAGCAGCTCTTGCTGAACTAACCAGGGTGTTTGCTACAGATTTCAACACGAACTCGATCAGCTCTGGCATGTGCAAGTCTTCAATCTTCAAACCCCTTTGCAAATACCTGAAACCCAAGTTTCTGCACTGACTTACTTTTTGTGTAACACAGAAAACGTCAGTGGGATTGCCTGGAGGGTGTATCAGTCAAAAACGAGGTCCCTGGCATCCAAATCTATCTCGCAGTGACAGATCTAACGGATCCATTCCACACACTACAGCTATTGCAGGCTGAGCCTATTGCTTTCTTTTGAGCAATTCATTGTATTTTTCTGAGAGGAAAAAAAAAACCATGCAACTGATTTGAATTTGAAGCAGGAAAAAAAGAAAAGATTATCAAGTCAAAAGCACTGCTACAAAGCTCATTTGTTCTTATGATGGATTGTTCAAATGCAGGTCTGTTATAAACAGCAGGTTAATTCCTTTGTGATTACAGGCCAAGGTTAAACTTTTGCTGCCACAGCACAAATGCAGACAGATGTCAGGATCCCCAAGGGAGCTGCTGGGAGGTTTGTTTAGTTAGCATCTGAATAATGGCAGGCTGGGGAGCAAAGTTTGACAGAATTGTGTTTAACAAGTCACAAGGCTTGTGAGGTGGTCTGCTGGCAGCACAAGGCAGCTGGGAGTCAAGCTGCTTTCTGTGGTCTAGCTTGTATATGGAGCACTTCAAGGTTAGATATTATGGTTCTTTGCAAGGGTGATACTGCAAAAGTCAGGGAATAGAATAGAATAGAATAGAATAGAATAGAATAGAATAGAATAGAATAGAATAGAATAGAATAGAATAGAATAGAATAATAGAATAGGAGTAGAGTAGAATAGAATAGAATAGAATAGAATAGAATAGAATAGAATAGACCAGACCAGACCAGACCAGGTTGGAAGAGACCTTCAAGATCATCGCGTCCAACCTATCACCCAACGCCACCCAATCAACTAAACCATGCAATCAAGCACCCCATCAAGTCTCCTCCTGAACACCTCCAGTCATTACTAGCACTCATCCTGCTGTCTGCTGGCTGACACCAAGACAAACGAGGTGCCAAACAGTATATGAATGGTGGTGAATGGTGCCACAGCCAGCTGGCAGCCAGTCACCAGTGGCGTCCCCCAGGGATCAGTGCTGGGCCACATCCTCTTTAACATCTTCATTGATGATCTGGAAGAGGGGGGTCGAGTCAGTCATCAGCAAGTTTGCAGATGACACCAAGTTAGGGGCAGATGTTGGTCAGTTAGAGGGTAGAAAGGCTCTGCAGAGGGACCTGGACAGACTGGACAGATGGGCAGAGGCCAATGGGATGGCATTCAACAAGTCCAAGTGCCGAGTGCTGCACTTTGGCTACGGCAATCCCATGCAGAGCTGCAGGCTGGGGTCGGAGTGGCTGAGAGCTCCCAAACAGAGAGGGACCTGGGGGTGCTGATTGACAGCTGGCTGAATATGAGCCAGCAGTGTGCCCAGGTGGCCAAGAGGGCCAATGGCATCCTGGCCTGCATTAGGAATAGTGTGGCCAGCAGGAGCAGGGAGGTCATTGTGCCCCTGTACTCTGCTTTGGTTAGGCCACACCTTGAGTCCTGTGTCCAGTTCTGGGCCCCTCAGTTTAAGAAGGACATTGAAGCACTTGAAGGTGTCCAGAGAAGGGCAACAAGGCTGGGGAGAGGCCTTGAGCACAGCCCTGTGAGGAGAGGCTGAGGGAGCTGGGGTTGTTTAGCCTGGAGAAGAGGAGGCTCAGGGGTGACCTCATTGCCCTCTACAACTACCTGAAAGGTGGCTGGAGCCAGGAAGGGGTTGGTCTCTTCTCCCAGGCAACCAGCACCAGAACAAGAGGACACAGTCTCAAGCTGTGCCAGGGGAGGTTTAGACTCGAAGTGAGGAGGAAGTTCTTCACCGAGCGAGTCGTTCATCATTGGAATGTGCTGCCCAAGGAGGTGGTGGAGTCACCATCCCTGGAGGTGTTCAGGAGGGGATTGGATGTGGCACTTGGTGCCATGGTCTAGTCATGGGGTCTGTGTTGATAGGTTGGACTCGATGATCCTCGAGGTCTCTTCCAACCTTAGTGATACTGTGATACTGTGAAATCCTGTCCTCACTAGCCAAGTTTGAAAGCAAGAGTTCCCACTGCTATGAGACATTTGCTAAGGATCTAAGACAGTGGAATTGGAGGAAATCTTGAGGCTTTCCATTGACGTGGCTGTGACGTGCTCTCACACTGGAAAGACAAACTGGGCTGTGTTTGCTTACTGCCGGGAGCCTGCGACTCCCTCTGCCGACAAAACCTCTCACAGAGATTGTGCATGTGCGAGCGCTGCACAGGTTCACTGCAGGGGCAGGGTCACTCAGTGTCCCTAGGCTGCAGACTGAATTATGCTGAGAGACAATTCTGGGCTCTCTGCTTGGCTCTTCGGAGGGCAAGGCAGTGAGTGGCTCCTGCAGGCTCGAGGCTTCAGAACACTACACATCTTGTGATGCCTTTAGTTTAACACTCGGGGCAGGCATACATCCCCTGTATTCTTCATACTCTGTGGAGGAGAGGAGGGTCCTTATGCCACCTCAGGTGGGACTGTTGAGCATGAAACATGGAACTCAGCAGAACCTTGTCTCACCTGGTTGAAGGGTAAAACCACACAGCAGACCCCATCCAAAGCCTCTGCGGTGGGATGCTGCCTGTGCCTCGAGATGCTGAGTGCATCCAAGACAAGCAGTGAGGCCATGCCCAGACTAATCATGGTTCACCACCCTTCCCCTCCTCACAGCACATCAGTCATGCCCTCACAGTCTTTCAAGGACTTTTTGACTGGTGGTGGACTTTTTTTTTTTTGATCCAGAGCATCTGTTGTAGGAGGACAATTGTGCAAAAGTTGGGTTTCTGTCATGTGGAAGGGTGAGCAGGTCCTGGTGTATGGGCATAAGAAGGTACATGGGGCTGTGGTGTGTGCTGATCCCACAGGGGTGGTGGTAAAGCACGGAGTACCCACTATTAAGCCTGAAAACTTCCTCTATTTGTGAATAAAAACCTGACAAATTGACTGCTGGAGACTCAGCAGGGAATCTGAAGCAATTTAAAGCTCAGCAAATTCTTACTAGTTAAATCATGGAATCAAAGATCCTGATGCAGGCCTTGGTCTTCTTGGCCAGCTGAGCACACTGCTGGATCATATTCAGCTGCCTGCCAGTCAACACCCCCAGGTCTCTCTCTGCTGCCACCTTTCCAGCCATTATTCCTCAAGCCTGTAGCATTGCTTGGGGTTGTTGTGACCCAAGTGCAGGACCGAGCACTTGGCCTTGTTGGAATCTCATGCAATTGGGGGTGGCCTATCAATCCAGCCTGTCATGGTGCTTCTGTAGAGCCTTCCTCCCCCAGGAAAATCAATACTTCCTCCCAGTTTAGTGTCATCTGCACCTCAGGGTGCACTCAATCCCCTTGCTCAGATCAGTGATAAAGATATTCAAGAGAACTGAGCCCTGGGGAACACCACTTGTGACTGCCTGCCAGCTGGACTTAACTCCATTCACCACCAGTCTTTGGGCCTGACCATCCAGCCAGTCTTGAACCCACTGAAGTGTCCACCCATCCAAGCCAGGAGCAGCCAGTTCCTCCAGGAGGATGCTGTGGGAGACAGTGTCAAATGCTTTATTAAACACCAAACATAACCTCACAGCATTGTGTTATGCAGTGAAGCTGCTAAGCAGGCAGACAACCTTTCAAGGGCCTAAAGCTCCTGCTGTTTTATACATCTCCAACATTTCCCTTAGTTTCTTTGTAGGGAAAGGAAGGACTGAGGTTCCCTTTCAATTACAATTTTTTAATGGCTGCAAGTAATTTACTGCTCACAGCCTCTGCTCTCCTTCTGTCTCACACAATGACAACCTGGAATAGAATAGAAGAATAGGATAGGATAGGATAGGATAGGATAGGATAGGATAGGATAGGATAGGATAGGATACGATACGATAGGATAGAATAAGCCAGGTTGGAAGAGAGCTTCAAGATCACTGTGTCCAACTCATCATCCAACACCATCTAATCAAATAAACCATGGCACCAACACCCCATCCAGTCTCTTCCTGAACACTTCCAGTGATGGTGACTCCACCACCTCCCTAGGCAGCACATTCCAATGGTCAATCACTCTCTCTAAGAAGAATTTCTTCCTAACATCCAGTCTAAACCTCCCCTGGCACAGCTTGAGACTGTGTCCTCTAGTTTCAAGTGTTCAGCTTCATTGCCTGCTGTTTTAAATCCATGACACAGAAGAAATTTATCATCTTGAGGGAATAGTAACAAGGATGAGAAATGGTCTTGTTTCAGCTACTGGCTCCAAGTACTTCACCCATGCTTCAGAAGCCAGTGCAGTGCTTCATCTGGCATACTTGCAACCACAGTTTTAAGGTGACAATCAACTGATTAGGTTAAAATTCAGTGTGGCATTGCCCCAGGCATAAGCAGCACAAAGGAGAGTTTAAACTCTAGGTATAAACTACCAGCATGTGACACCAGGGATCAGAGTGGGGTTTCTTCCTGTAAGAAAACTCACATTGCACAAAGCACAGGAGTACAAAATCCCCAAACCTAGTCCAGAGTACTGGCGAGAGTTAGATTCAGTTTTCTAGCCACAAAAAGTGGCTAAAGAGTGGGGTGGCCTGCCCACGGTAAGCCCCAGAGGAAAGGGGGAAAGGTGCTGATTATAAATTAGAGAGAAAGCCAGCACGACGGCTGCCCGAAGCCAAGCCAACCAACCACTCAGCGATGCCTCCTGTCTGGCTGCAGATCAAAGAGACACCACAAGAGGGCAGCAGAATCCAGGAGTTCGTGTTCCTGCCCAAACTCTTGAGATCATTGCCTGCACTCAGTGCTGGTCATTTGGTGTGGCGGTTGTCATTCCCCCGCACTGGGAAAGGAGAAGGAGAAGGAGAAGGAGAAGGAGAAGGAGAAGGAGAAGGAGAAGGAGAAGGAGAAGGAGAAGGAGAAGGAGAAGGAGAAGGAGAAGGAGAAGGAGAAGGAGAAGGAGAAGGAGAAGGAGAAGGAGAAGGAGAAGGAGAAGGAGAAGGAGAAGGAGAAGGAGAAGGAGAAGGAGAAGGAGAAGGAGAAGGAGAAGGAGGAAAAGGAAAAGAAAAAGGAGAAAAAGAAAAAGGAGAAAAAGAAAAAGGAGAAAAAGAAAAAATAAAAGAAAAAAGAAAAAGGAAAATAAAAATAAAAGTGAAAAAGCAGAAGAAAGAAAGAAAAAAAAAGAAGAAGAAAAAAGAAAAAAAGAAAAAAGAAAAGAAAAGGAAAAAAGAAGAAGAAAAAAGAAAAGGAAAAGGAAAAGGAAAAGGAAAAGGAAAAGGAAAAGGAAAAGGAAAAGGAAAAGGAAAAGGAAAAGGAAAAGGAAAAGGAAAAGGAAAAGGAAAAGGAAAAAGAAGAAAAAAGGAAAAGGAAAAAGAAGGAAAAGGAAGAAGAAAAGGAAAAGGAAAAGGAAAAGGAAAAGGAAAAGATGTTCTTGGGATTTGGATCAAAACTAAGGAGAAGATAATCAGCTCCACTTGTACTTCCATTCCCCTGCATAATGTGGACAGGAATTGTGTGCTGCCTGAGGAAAGAAGTAACAGTGCTGCCTACTAATTGCTGTCTTACTCCTTTAGACAGCAAACTGCTGAGGGAGAGGCTTCTCTTAACCACAGTATTTCCACTGTACTATACAGGAACCTCTGTAATAGAGCCTTAATCTCATCTGGAGAGATCTCTTCAGTGCTGCAATAAATGCCATGATTTTACCTCTCACAAGTACCCTGGCTGTGACATTGCAAAGGAAAGCACTGGAGTAATTGCAAAGCATGATTGTTATGTCCACATCCAAATGGCAAATACTGCAGGCACAGCTTCTGTCACACCAAGTGCTAAGAGCTGTGTCCAGATCAGTTGCAACACATCTAACTTCCTCTCACTCCAAAAGGATCTGCACACCTTGAACACTGAGTCACTAGGAGCAACTAACAAATCCTGCTGCCTTCCCCTGGCAGCTCTTCCCTGGGTGTGCAGGTTTCCCAACACAGAAAGATTAACTCACTTATCTGCTTTATAGCTACTAAGGCTTAAAGGTAGGAGGAGAAATTCCTGTTGTATAGTGCTCATGTTGGAGTAGTGTCTCTGAAAGGGAAAGTGTTTAGCTTTTTCTAATGGTGGTTAGATTCCTAAGCCCCTCTCTGGACATTTCTCCCATGAGAAATAAATTAGTAGGGAAAACAACCAACCAACCAACCCTGTGAACTTTCTAAGTGTGTATAGTTCCACTTACTACACTGAGCAAAATGTAACCTGAGGCTTTATTTTGTTTCTTTGGAAGGGGATGAAGGTGAAAAGGGAGATAGAGGAGAAGTAGGAAAGCAAGGAAAGCTTGGACCAAAAGGACTAAAAGGTATTTATGGCTTGCTTGTTGGCTGTTACTGCTACATGACGATCACTGCACACCACTGTGCTGGTGCATATCATCAGCAATTAATGCTTTTCATTCCTGCTGCACCAGTGGATTTCACAATCCTGTCAAACATTAATCAGTTAACCTAGCAATACTTGGAGAGCTAGGTGGAATTCCTCCTGACACATAAGACAGGCAGCTACATATGGCAATACATTTAAAGAGGCGTGCAAGGCACCTGCCCATTCACTGCTGCCCTCCCAAGGGGCTGTCGTGAGGACAAGCCACAGGACTCACTGTATGTAAAGTCAGAAAGATTACTCTTATCTTATTTTGAGGGTATAGAATCAATAAGGTTGGAAAAGACCTCAAAGGTCATCAAGTCCAACCTATCACCCAAGACTCATGACTACTAAACCATGGCTTCAAGTGCCACATCCAGTCCCCTCTTGAACACCTCCAGGGATGGGGACTCCACCACCTCCCTGGGCAGTGCATTCCAATGGCTAACAACTCTCTCAGTGAAGAACTTTCTCCTCATCTCCAGCCTAAACTTCCCCTGGAGCATTTTGAGACTGTGTCCTCTTGTTCTGGTGCTGGTTGCCTGGCAGAAGAGACCAACCCCCTCCTGGCTACAACCTCCCTTCAGGGAGTTGTAGACAGCAATAAGGTCTCCCCTGAGCCTCCTCCTCTCCAGGCTAAGCAACCCCAGCTCCCTTAGTCTCTCCTTGCAGAGCTTGTGCTTGAAGCCTCTACCCAGCCTTGTTGCCCCTCTCTGGACATGTTCATGAGTCTCATCTGAATGCCCAACAAAATTTGGTCTCAGTTGCCCTTGTTTTGTAAAAAAAAAGAAAAGAGAGTCATATCCTAAATCTGCAACGTGAGCTGGGCAGAGATTTGGAGGCACCAGATGTGGTGGTGTCAGAGTTGTTTGCCTACTCTAAGTACTAATCAGTTCAAAAGGCATCATTTTGGTGCTCTGATACAGATACAGCACACTACAATCCCCCTATATGCAGTCCTGCTTTGAGAAGGACTCCAGCAAAGTCTGGAGGACTTTACCTCAAGGAGGAAGGAAAAGCTTTTGTCTGGGGTGGATCAAAAAAACACCCCAACAACCAAACACTCTGCTTCAGCCTGGCTTGGCTGTGCACTAAAATCAATATTTGAATACTCACAAGCAGTTTCTGGGCTTCTGAACAGGCAGGTCTACTAAGGTGCCTTTCAATGTCCTACTGTTGTGTTCTACAGTAGCAGAGACCTGCACTGTCCCTGGGGCTCCACTGGGTTTGGCTTTGGCACCTGTGGGCTGGCCACGCAGGAAAAACAGTGGCAGTGGAGACCTAAATGGTGCCTTGGGGAAGAAATCCCAGAAACCATCTGTACTCCTTTCCTCTTCACTTCTTCTCTTAGGAAATGAAGGACCTGTGGGGGATGTTGGTGACCAGGGAATGCTTGGGAAAATTGGCCCAATTGGTGGAAAGGGTAAGCTCTGCTCTGGGAATTTTGTTGGGTTTGTTTGGTTGGGGATTTGTTTTTTGCCCCCCTGAAGGTAAATATGTGTTTTGTGAGAGTTCCAGGGATGGAGCAATGTCAAATAACATGTGTGACCAATGATCTCCAAAGAAAGTCCTGCACAGAGGTTGGTGAGGAGACCTAAAGGAGATATTCTTGGTTTATTTCCCACAGGCAATGTATCTGATTAACTTGGCTAAAATGATTTGCCTTATGAATTCAGCAATCAATCCTCTTTGGCTGTGAAAGAGGCAGGGAGAAATTCCAGCCCTTGATAAGAGAATCCTCTGAAGGCTCTAGAAGAGAAAGCTGAATTTGTGCCTCTGCTTCGGACACCGAGGGCCAAAATCAATATTCTGCTGCTGCTAAGGATAGAATAGAGTAGAGTAGAGTAGAGTAGAGTATAGTAGAGTAGAGTAGAGTAGAGTAGAATAGAATAGAATAGAATAGAATAGAATAGAATAGAATAGAATAGAATAGAATAGAATGGAATAGAATAGACCAGACCAGGTTGGAAGAGACCTTCAAGATCATCGTGTCCAACCTATCATCCAACACCACCTAATCAACTAAACCATGCAACCAAGCACCCCATCAAGTCTCCTCCTGAACACCTCCAGTGATGGTGACTCCACCACCTCCCCAAGCAGTCCATTCCAATGGGCAATCACTCTCTCTGTGTAGAACTTCTTCCTGACCTCCAGCCTGAACCTCCCCTGGCGCAGCCTGAGACTGTGTCCTCCTGTTCTGGTACTGGTTGCCTGGGAGAAGAGACCAATCTCTGCCTGCCTACAACCCCCCTTAAGGTAGTTGTAGAGAGCAATAAGGTCACCCCTGAGTCTCCTCTTCTCCAGGGTAAGCAGCCCCAGCTCCCTCAGCCTCTCCTCACAGGGCTGTGTTCCAAGCCCCTCACCAACTTTGTTGCCCTTCTCTGGACACACTCCAGATGGATGCCACACCTTGTCACCTGCACTGCTGAGGGACACATGACCAAACAATGCACAGGACAGCTTGGCAAGGAAAAGATTTTAGCAGCTTTAAGAAAGCCCTCACATAACCTGGGACAGCAACTACTTGCAAATCAAAGTAGACTCCAAGTCTGCCTGGGCAGTCATTTCATTACATGATGCTCTAGTCAGCTGAGAAGTGGCAATCTTTTCTGCTGTTCCTAAAGAGACACTTAAGGAGGAATATTACATCTGCCACCTGCCATAAGGAAACTTGCCTTGAAAGCTGAGCAGAGACTCCATCATCCCCAGGGGAACTCTGTGGTCTCTAACCAGCACATTAACCCAGGTGTATGGTGAGTGGGTGGAACAACCTCTGCCAAAGCCAATGTTCTTAATAAACCTTGGATGGCCTCTAGCCAGCCTCAGTATCAGAGAACAACAAAAGAATTTGCCCTGGGGGATGAATTTTCAGAGTACCTAGACAACTGAAAGCACAAATAGCTATCTCCCAAGAGGATGAGCAGAGGGCTGGAGCACCTATCCTGTGAGGACAGACTGAGGGAGTTGGGGCTCTTCAGTCTGCAGAAGAGAAGGCTCTGAGGTGACCTAATTGTGGCCTTCCAGTATCTGAAGGGGGCCTACAGGAAGGCTGGGGAAGGACTTCTCAGGATCTCAGGTAGTGATAGGACTAGGGGGAATGGAATGAAGCTGGAGGTGGGGAGATTCAGGCTGGAGGTGAGGAGGAAGTTCTTCCCCATGAGAGTGGTGAAGCCCTGGAATGGGTTATCCAGGGAGGTGGTCGAGGCCCTGTCCCTGGAGGTGTTTAAGCCCAGGCTGGATGAGGCTGTGGCCAGGCTGATCTAGTGTGGGGTGTCCCTGCCCATGGCAGGGGGGTTGGAACTAGATGATCCTTGTGGTCCCTTCCAACTCTGACTGAGTCTATGATTCTAAGATGTCTTCACTCACCAAGGGAGGCTTGAATTCGAGAATCCCACACACTGCTTATCTTTATCTGTAAGTGAAGCAACGCTCTGAGCCTTTAACTCAAGCTCTCTCTCAATCTCAATGCACAATTCATTCTCCCCTTCTAGTTCTCCTTAGCTTCTTTATTTGAAGAAGCAAAGGTCACTAAGTCACTGTTTAAATATACCATTAAACATTCAAGTTCTTAATGAAGCAACCCTGAAAAGGCAGCTTGTCACCGGGCAGCGCCGAGCAACGCTCATTACACTGACAGACAACTCCTCATTTCCTTGTGAAATCCCAACCACATAAAGGCAGAGGCACAACAAACCACAGCCATCAACAAGGCAGAGCAAGGAGTAGTATTTTTGACTTAGGAAGGCTTTTCTTCACAAAAGAAGAGCTGACCTGAATTGCAGATAACGTTCAGCTGTTCCTGATCTAAATTACAGCTGAGATCTTCTCAAGAGGTAGTCATCTCCACTTACACAGCTGCACAGCATTTGTGGGACCATTTCTATCACTTTCATGACTTACTGAGGAGGACAAAAGCAGTTGGATGAAATCACATTTCCATGAACTGCATCTGAAAGGAAACACCGAGCCTCACTGACCTCATTTGGTGCAGGTGCTAAGTGCTGCCTGCACATCATCTGCTGCACCTGAATTCAGTGACTTTGGTGCACAGCAGCCTCATTGGGTGCCTCAGCCCATCAGTGACTTGAGTGCACAGCAGCCTCATTGGGTGCCTCAGCCCATCAGTGACTTGAGTGCACAGCAGCCTCATTGGGTGCCTCAGCCCATCAGTGACATCCCATCATGAACAGAATAGAATTAACCAGGTTGCATGAGACCTTCAGGATCATCATGTCCAACCTATCATCCAACACCACCTAATCTACTAACCCATGGCACCAAGCACCCCATCAAGTCTCCTTCTGAACACCTCCAATGATGGTGACTCCACCACCTCCCCAGGCAGCCCATTCCAATGGGCAATCACTCTCTCTGTATAGAACTTCTTCCTAACATCCAGCCTAAACCTCCCCTGGCACAACCTGAGACTGTGTCCTCTTCTTCTGGTACTGGCTGCCTGGGAGAAGAGACCAACATCCACCTGGCTACAGCCTCCCTTAAAGTAGTTGTAGAGAGCAAGAAGGTCTCCTCTGAGCCTCCTCCTCTCCAGGCTAAGCAGCCCCAGCTCCCTCAGCCTCTCCTCACAGGGCTGTGTTCCAAACCCCTCACCAACTTTGTTGCCCTTCTCTGGACACCTTCCAGCAAGTCAACCTCCTTCCTAAGCTGAGGGGCCCAGAACTGGACACAGGACTCAAGGTGTGGCCTAACCAGTGCAGTGTACAGGGGCACAATGACCTCCCTGCTCCTGCTGGCCACACTGTTCCTGATGCAGGCCAGGATGCCATTGGCCCTCTTGGCCACCTGGGCACACTGCAGGCTCATGTTCAGCCTACCATTGACCAGCATCCCCAGGTCCCTCTCTGCCTGGCTGCTCTCAGCCACTCTGACCCCAGTCTGTAGCTACTGAACCCATGGAAGGGCTCTGTTCTGTGAGGCATTGAGGGAACTCAGGGCTTGCCTTTTGCAGGTTTCTTGAGTGCCTTCAGCCTCTCAGGATCATTTTGCAGTGTATATTTAAAGTAAGTAGTACCAGGAACCAGCAGCACACAAGATGCCTATCTTATCAGTGAGTTAGCTATTAAAGGGCTCTCCTGATTTCCATACCCCAGAATTAATCATGGTTTGTTTGACTTGGCACATCTCTCAGTGCACTACATCAGGGCTTCCTATCCCAACACACACCAGTAATATGTTATTCAAGAGGTTTTTCATATACACTTCTCTTACATGGGCACTGTCTGAGAATCTGAGATCTGAGCATATGTTTTCCTCTCCATTCAGGTGACAAAGGAGCCAAAGGCTTATCAGGGGGTCCTGGAAAAAAGGGGAAAGCAGGTATGCTATGTATCCCTCTCTGCAAAATGGTCACATCTGCTGGGTCTATGACTTCAGGGTGGGTTTGTCTGGAGCTTCATAACATTTTGAGGCCCATGGAAACATCTGAGAAGAGGTGAAACAAATAGGAAGAGACTGAAAAGGTTTTCTTTAGCAGAATGAAGGCTTGGGCAGGGGCATGACTGACTCCTATGAAAATATAGAGATAGACAAAGCATGGGGAAGAGGGATCTAAATTAATGGGCAGTGTTTGATAGCAGGGAAACTAACACATAGACAGGCCAGCAGTACATTTACACTGGAAGCTAGTTTCTCAATACCAAAGGAATGATATCCTTTCAGAGCTTCTTAATAGGAGTATGCCAATGGAAAACAAACCTGAGTGATTTTAGACAAAGCATAACCTGTTGGTAAATGAACACAATGCATTTGCTTACAGGAGGAGCACTGGGATCTGCAGGCCCAGAAAGTTCATCTCAGTCCTGCTAAAGTTAAATATTTGCCCCCTTTGCATGTACAGTTGTGTTCATGCCTATGAGATTTCATAGTGTGGGTCTTACTGGGAAAGCACTGACAACTTATTTTCTTCCTGAGAATAACAGAGGAAGAACCAAAACCTATAGCAAGCCAAACTTCAGTTTGCCAACAAAAATACAGCTGAGACTTCAGTGCTTGAAAGTTATCAGTTATTTCAGCTGGTATTGACTATTTCTGCTGTACTACAACTGTGTGCAGCCATTCACAAGTGTTGCCAGTGCCACCTCTGTGCATGCTCACTGCAGCTCCCTCACTGGGAAGCCTGCAGTCCCCCATTTCATGGGTGATGTTGTTTCTACTGGAAGGCTGAGGAACCTGTGCTGTTCATAGACACAAAGGTAGATCTTTAGCACTCAGATATAACGCAGTAGTAACCACCATGGCAAGCCACATCTCTACAGCTAGATGGAGTTGATAATGAGAGGGACAGAGGATGGGCAAATCCCATACATATATGGGTGCAAAGAAGATGGCAAATTCTTCTGTCTGCATTTTCAGAAGCAGAGATCCTTAAGTCAGTTGGCATGGGAACTTGAGCTCTGATCAGGGGCAGTATGGCCAGCTTGCAGGGTGAGACTAGTGGCAGTATGGCCAGCTTGCAGGGTGAGACTAGTGGCAGTATGGCCAGCTTGCAGGGTGAGACTCCACAAGTGGAGGCCAAGTCTTCAGAAGGTTTGGAAGTGGGCTACAGATGACGCTCCACCCACTCCCATGCTTCTAAACAGAGAACCCCTCCACCCTTTGTGTTGCACCAGGGACAGTGTGTGACTGTGGGAGGTACCGCAGAGTTGTTGGCCAGCTGAATCTCAACGTTGCTCGTCTCAACGCCTCCATCAAATTCGTGAAGAATGGTAAGGATCCTGCCGGCTTCCAGGGCATCCCTTTGGCTCCTGTAGCACTGCTCTGCTCCCACCACTGCTCCTCTCTGGCAGTATTCAGAGATGAGCCAGGGAGAGGGTTCCATTCCAAAACCATACAGGGATGTGGGGATGTGGGCAAGGCTGTGGATGTAGTCTACCTGGACTTCAGCAAAGCCTTTGGCACCATCTGCCACAACAAAGTCCTGGAGAAGCTGACAGCTCGTGGCTTGGACAGATTGACTCTGAAATGGGTCAAGAGCTGCCTGAAGGGCCAGGCCCAGAGAGTGGTGGTGAATGGTGCCACGTCCAGTTGGCAGCCAGTCACTGGTGGTGTCCCCCAGGGATCAGTGCTGGGCCCCAGCCTGTTCAATATATTTATTGATGACTGCCCATTGGAATGGGCTGCCCGGGGAGGTGGTGGAATCGCCATCACTGGAGGAGTTCAGGAGGAGACTTGACGGGGTGCTTGGTGCCATGGGTTAGTTGATTAGGTGGTGTTGGATGATAGGTTGGACATGATGATCTTGAAGGTCTCTTCCAACCTGGTCTGTTTATTCTATTCTATTCTATTCTATTCTATTCTATTCTATTCTATTCTATTCTATTCTATTCTATTCTATTCTATTCTATTCTATTCTATTCTATTCTATTCCATTCCATTCCATTCCATTCCATTCCATTCCATTCCATTCCATTCCATCTGGATGAGGGGATCGAGTCCATCAGCAGTAAGTTTGCAGATTTCACCAAGTTAGGACCACTTCTGCACTGCCAATCTGCTCAGGCTTAGCAGCCACTCAGGCAATGAAAGCAAGAAGTTTGTGCCAGTCTGCTGCAGAAAGGCAGGAAAAACAACAGGAACCTCTTGATCTCCTTGCTGAGCAGGAAGGCTGCAGGCATGTTACTTCTAGTGCCCCCCTCTGCAAGCATCATTATCCTGTAACAAGGCACCAGCACTCAAAGACACTGGTTACAAGAAGTCAGATCTGCAGGCTGTGAGGCAGACAGTGCAAACTGCCCCACCAAAAGGGGGGAGCACATTCCCTGGCAAAGCAGAGGTTTTGAGAAGGCTCCACCACTGCTTCTGTATCAATAAATGAGATGTGTATGAGACTGTTCTCTAGCACTGTGGGCAACCAGTGCAGAACAGCATTCATCTATTATCACAGATCCTATGAACCTGAATGTCTCTACTAACTCCAAAACTGTGCCTGGGGTAACTCCTGAGTTGTTTGGGAGAGTGTTAGTTGCTCCAGGCCAAAGCTCTGGACTGGACCATTCCAGCAATCCACCAGAAGGGAGAATCAACTTCCAGCTGCCCAGGCATGCTCCTTGGCACTGCTTCATTCACTAGAATTCACTAGGAGAAGTTTGCCTTTTAAAGCTGCTGAGCAGCCAAAGTTTTCTTCCCAGTCAGTCACTCAGTGGCTACAGCAGCTTTGAAGGCTGGATTTCAAATACTTTATTTCAGCAGCCACATGGATTTTCCTCTCCATGGAAAGAGGCAGAAAAGTTACCTTTAGCCCTGTGTTTGTATCCCAGGGCACTCTTTCACAACCTGTATTCCACAATATGCCAAGCATCAGGGATGGTCCAGAGTTAGACACTGCCATTTGACCACCTAGCATGCTTGAATTTGATTAGTACTGGATAGCCATGAAGGAAAACACGCCACAAGAGGCACATGCCAACCAGGACTGAACAGTTCTTGTTCCAATATGTGCAAGGTGCTTCTTAGTCCCCTTACTGGCATCAGCCTCTGTCACAACTCCATCATTCACTATGAGTTCAGTGGTGGGGAATAGAATAGAATAGAATAGAATAGAATAGAATAGAATAGAATAGAATAGAATAGGAAATGGGATAGAATGGAATAGGAATAGAATAGGAGTAGAACAGAACAGAACAGAACAGAACAGAACAGAACAGAACAGAACAGAACAGAACAGAATAGAATAGAATAGAATAGAATAGAATAAGAATACAATTAACCAGGCTGGAAAAGACCTTTGAGATCATTGAGTCCAACCTATCACCCAGCACCATCTAATCAACCAAACCATGGCACCAAGCACCCCTTTTAAGGATTCTGATGCAAAATTCATCTAATTGTGATACTGGAACAGAAGCACCTTCAGTCTCAAGCTGTGCCAGGGGAAGTTTAGGCTGGAGGTGAGGAGAAAGTTCTTCACAGAGTGAGTTGTTAGCTGTTGGAATGTGCTGCCCAGGGAGGTGGTGGAGTTCCCATCCCTGGAGGTGTTCAAGAGGGGACTGGATGTGGCACTTGGTGCCATGGTTTAGTAGTCATGAGGTGTTGGGTGACAGGTTGGGCTTGATGATCTTTGAGGTCTTTTCCAACCTTAGTGATTCTATGATTCTATGATTCTGCTGACATGCCATTAAGCTTTTTTTTTCCCCTTTCCCTTTAAAGTTATAGCAGGTATCAGAGAGACAGATGAGAAATTCTACTACATTGTGAAAGAAGAGAAGAATTACAGAGAAGCCTTGCTTCACTGCAGGGACAGAGGAGGAACACTGGCCATGCCCAAAGACGAGGTGACCAACACCCTGCTTGCTGACTACATCTCCAGCAGTGGCCTCTTCCGAGCCTTCATTGGGCTGAGTGACATGGAGAAAGAAGGACAGTTTGTGTATGCAGACAACAGCCCACTGCAGAACTACAGTCACTGGAAGGCAGGGGAGCCTCACGACCCAGCTGGCCGCGAGGACTGCGTGGAGATGCTCAGCACAGGAGAGTGGAATGACTCCGAGTGCCAGGTCACCATCTACTTTGTCTGTGAATTCCTGAAGAGGAGGAAATGAAAGCACTGCAGAGTGTGCCTGGCACCTCCTGTACATACAATAATCCCTCTTCATTCATGCACCAAAGGGAGAGCAGACAACCAGGGACAGCTCAGTCCTGCCCTCACCTCACTGGGTTAAGCAACTACTGTTAAGATGGCTTTGGCCATGAAGGCAGCAGAGGTCTGCAGGGGCTATCCAGCCAGCTGGGATTTTTTATGTCCTTTCTGTGTGCAGTTACAGGTGGGCATTTCCATGTGTAATTTAGGGACAAATAAAAAGCATGCAGAGGTGAATGTGATTTCAGTAATCCCAGAAACAGAAAACTTGATGGCACATTAACTACTGATGATAGGCTTCACAAAGTCCACAGACGGAAAGCGTGTGATCTTTACTCCTCTTTGCCCTGCACAGGGAGACTCAGTAATTTCCCTGGGGAATTCAGAGCTGGAAGGACAGATTTGCAGTTTCTCTTGAGAAAGTCCTTCTTTTGTTACAATCATAGAGTAATTGAAGTTGGAATGGATCTCTGGAGGTCACCTGGTTGAATCTTCCATGCAAAGCAGGGCCAATTTCACACTTAAGAGTAGAAGTTGTTACACTCTCCTTAATTTGGCTGCACAATTATATTGCCTGATATGGGGGGGAGTGGTGTGTGCTGTTTATCTTTGCTTCCAACCATATTGGAACCATCTTTGCTTCCTTATGGAGTTTGATGTGAAGTCATTCAGTATGCTCATTCAGGATCACTAAGGTTGGAAGAGACCTCAAAGATCATCTTCCATCAGGGTGGTCTGAGGTGTAATGAATTAACTTAGAAATGACACTTCTGCATGCAAGCCTGCCCAGCTTGTAGGTAACCTGAGATCAGAGGGAGCAGTTCTAGCCCCTGATGTGCCCCAAAATCTGTGAAAGGCATAGGGAAGTCTAGTACAAAGGGAACAATGCAAAGGGAGCAGCACCACTGCTGTAGGCTGTAAACAGGCACACAGTAGTATCAGATGTGCCAAAGTACATTGCTGGTTTGGCACATCCCTGCAATCAGTTGTGAACTCCCTAACTCAGCAGCCAGTGGTGTTTCATGTCTAGTGCTACAATCACCTGTGCCCTTGCAACACAGGAAGCAGCAATAGAACAGGCTTTATTAAACCCCAAGAAGCCAGGTTCAGCTGTGGTTGAGCAACTTAGCAGCACTCTTCACAAGGGATGAGCAGTTAAGTGTGAAGGCTTTGCAATCAGTGCCTGGCTACTCATTTTGCCCATGTCAGTATGCCCACAAGGGATCACCTTTGCATTTATTTGGCAACACTGGAGGAGATCTTTTCTGAAGACATAACAATAATTTTGCCCTCAGAAGTGTGCCTGTGCCTGTTTTCAGTCTTGGCTCACCTTTTCTCTCAGCAGAGCTGAGGAAAGGTGGCCTCTGCAATGGCAGTCTGTAGATTTTCTTTCCTACTTGACATGAAACATGAAGGAACAATATCTGGAGGCTACGAGGAATACTAGGCAGAGGGCAGTAATGTACCCTGCTGCTCACCAGTTGCATGTAGTCTTCTGCTCTTGATATATGAGGAGATGGACAGGCAGTCAGCTACTTTTGCAGCGGCTCAGCTCAGAGTCCTCCTCCTGCTGCGGTGTACAGCACTTCAACAGCAACTCCACAACACTCATACTCCCTCAACCTCACCCTCAACAGGAATTTCCAAGCCATTTACCAGCTTGTTAGTTTGACTCCAAGCTCATCTCTGACCAACAAATGCAGGAGAATCGCAGGAGACTCTGTGACTCAGAACCACCCTTGCAATCCAGTTTCTCTGCCATTTGTTCCTCCAGAACACCACGTGTTGCTACCAGCAGTACATTAGCTGTGCAAAAAGACACCCTCCACCTTTCCTCTGTGGGACCACAGTTTTGTTTTGCTTTTATCACTGCTCCTTTATTATCATAGTATCATAGTATCATAGTACCAGTCAGGGTTGGAAGGGACCACAAGGATCATCTATTTCTAACCCCCCTGCCATGGGCAGGGACACCCCACACTAGATCAGCCTGGACAGACCCTCATCCAGCCTGGGCTTAAACACCTCCAGGGACGGTGCCCCAATCACCTCCCTGGACAACCCATTCCAGGGTTTCACCACTCTTATGGGGAAGAACTTCCTCCTCACCTCCAGCCTGAATCTCCCCACCTCCAGCTTCATTCCATTCCCCCTAGTCCTATCACTACCTGAGATCCTGAGAAGTCCTTCCCCAGCCTTCCTGTAGCCCCCTTCAGATACTGGAAGGCCACAATGAGGTCACTTCGGATCCTTCTCCTCTGCAGACTGAACAGCCCCAGCTCTTTCAGTCTGTCCTCATAGCAGAGGTGCTCCAGCCCTCTGATCATCCTCCTGGCCCTGCTCTGGACACCTTCCAGCACCTCCAGATTCCTCTTGTAATAGGAGCTCCAGAACTGGAGGCAGTACTCCAGGTGGGGTCTCACCAGGGCTGAGCAGAGGGGGAGGATCACCTCCCTTGCCCTGCTGGCCACACTTCTCCTGCTGCAGCCCAGGATCTGATTGGCTTTGTGGGCTGCAAGTGCACACTGAGAGCTCATGTTGAGCTTTTTGTCCACCAGCACCCCCAAGTCTCTCTCCTCAGGGCTGTTTTCCATTATGCTGTGAGAATATTTGGCTAAGAAGCTCACTAAGCACAACATAACTCATCTTGAATCCCTTCAAGATGTGTTCGAGAGGGGACTGGACGTGACACTTGGTGCCATGGTTTATTGAGCGTGAAGTCTTCCCTCCCCTCCCCTCCCCCCCCCCCTCCCCTCCCCTCCCCTCCCCTCCCCTCCCCTCCCCTCCCTTCCCCTCTCCCCTCCCTTCCCCTCTCCCCTCCCCTCCCCTCTCCTCTCCTCTCCTCTCCTCTCCTCTCCTCTCCTCTCCTCTCCTCTCCTCTCCTCTCCTCTCCTCTCCTCTCCTCTCCTCTCCTCTCCTCTCCTCTCCTCTCCTCTCCTCTCCGAACCTCTCCTCAACAGGTATAACTCATTTAAAGTAGCCAGATGCCAGTTATAACTTTGGTCTTCCCATGGCAGACATCTCCTGGCCACGGAGAGTTTTGTGTAATTAGCAACATATCTTCTTGGAAACAGATTTCAGTCATTAATTCCCTGTGCATTTCCCCCCCTTACCAGATATTTCAAGCCTTTGCTATCTTGTTAACCTCTCAGCAGTGAATTGTCTAGAGCAAGAGATGCTAATTTTTCCAACCCTACACAATAGAAGTCTTTGTGTCAGTGGCATCCTACCATGTGGAGGGGGGAAGGAGTAACAATGATATCAGTCAGTTAGTGGAAAATGAAGTAAAACTGCAGCAAAATGTGAATACAGAGTTGGTGGATGCTTAGCATGTGAACTGAGGCATTTGTTTTGCACTCTCAGCCAGTTTCTAGGTCTTGAAGCTGCTTTAAAGCTTGTCAGAGGAAATTGAAAAGGTTGTCAGTAGATCCAAAAAGACATCTCACCTACACAGCTCAGGAGTCCCAGAGCATGCACCTTACCACAGACCACATAAGACTGTGACTCAGCCTCAGAGATACCACTTGTATTGCTGACCCTGTGAGAGGCTGAGAAGCACAGAGGTGTCTGGAAGGAAGTTAAGGCAGGCTGATACAGCTTCAGGCGTGGATGGGTTTGCTCTAGGAACTTACTCTGCTAGACTTTGACAGGAAAGAAAACAGAGACTTTGAGAGCAAAGAAAAGAGCATAACATAGTTCATTCACTATGTGACACATGCTTGGAACTGAGTATGTGTGCACAGGGCATGCACAGTCCCTCTACGTTACACTGAGTCAGTTAGTTCCCTCAACCAATCAGCTCAGGCTTTGATCTCACCCATTTTAAGCAGCCTTTACATTTCACACAGAATCACTGTAGAAAACACTGAACTAGTTTGTTCCTCTCACCCAGCTTTAGTTACCTGCAAGGCAGATGTCTGCCTCAGGCCCAGACACCAAAAATTTGCTCTGCAGCTGAGAAGCAGACACAGATGATTCATATGATCCATTTTCAGCCACCTAGTGAAGTATGAAACAAACTGTTCCTCAAATGGGGCTGGGGTTTTTTTGGTTTCTAGTGGGGGGTCTAGCCAGGAAGCTCAGAGATACACAGAGGCAGCTGGTTAGCTGAATCCCACCTGGTTTCTTTCACTGCGCACCAGAACCCCAAAATGACTTCAGGTGAGGTTGAATTCCATCTTTCCAAGTACAGCTAGATGTAGAAGTGTATAACTGCAACATTAGTCCTGAACAACAAATTATATCTTTGAAGTACCCTGTAAACTCCAACTACACAGCAATTAGACTATCCTATTAGTCAAATAAAGCACAGAATAGTGACCCATTTATTCTTTTGCTATTATGGGAAATTAATGACCTGTGTTTTCTGACCAGGCATTCATCCTTCCTCCAAATACCTGGGGATTTAAACTTTAACTACTTGAACAGCTCCACAAAATTACTGGTGGGCAGAAGTGACCAGGCAAGCATTTGAAATGCACTGTGACAGGCTGAAAAGACTCAGACAAACATGTGAACATAAGATCCCATTCAGAGTCAGATTCAGGAGCAGGAGAGGGATTCTGTTTACAGGTGCATGGAGGCTGCTGTTTGGAGTATATTTGCTTCATTTTTTTTCTCATTACTGCCTTGCAAATAAATGAGAGCATTTTCTGGGTAGCTGGTTTGTTGTCCCTCTCTCTCTCCTTATCCAGCATCTCTGAGAACAATGTGCAAGTCCACTGTGAGGAGTTCTTTACTGTGGAGGAAGAAAACACTCACTATACACAAGGAACATGTAGAAGAAGTGGGAAGACGTCAGGAAACAAAGCACAATGTCAGACTCTAATGAATGCAAGCAACTATTAGCAGCTGTGAGTGGATAAAAATATTCATTATCTTTGCCAGTAAATTCTGTGGTTGTCCTACTGAAAATCACAAAGGGAAAGTGAGATAGTTGGTCTCTAACTTATTTTTCACAGAGCACATCTCAGGGTGAGGACAGCACAAACCACTCCACCTTCCTTAATGATTCATAAGTCAAAGGATGCTGGTAGAACCACAGGCTGTTTTCTAGCTAGAAATTGCACAGGTACTGTGTGTAATATTTACTTCATGAAGAATGCCAGGCTAACAGGAATGCAGTTTGACTGGTTTAGGATTTGTGAAAGAAAGGAAAAAAACCCTGAAACCTGTTTGCTTTCTTATGAATCAAAACCTACTTGATCGAACGCTTCAACTCACCAAAACGTTGTGAAAGAACCTGGGGCTGGGCTCAGCAGGAATGGAGTAGCTGAGGTAGAAGAAACAGATCCACAGCAGTGGATAGGACAAGGGACAATGGGTACAAACTCCAGCACAGGAGGTTCCACCTCAACACGAGGAAGAACTTTACTGTAAGGTCACGGAGCACTGGAGCAGGCTGCCCAGAGAGGTTGTGGAGTCTCCTTCTCTGGAGACTTTCCAGCCCTGTCTGGATGTGTCCCTGTGTGACCTGCGCTGGATTCTATGATCCTGCTCTGGCAGGGGGGTTGGACTTGATGGAGGTCCTTTCCAACCCCTAACATCCTGTGATCCTGTCATTCCCTGGCTATAAATCCTTGTCAGCTCAGTGCATTTGCAGCTGAGATTCCTCCAGCCACTTCCCCACAAGACAAGAGTTAACATGCAACCTACAAGCTGAAGTTCAAGGTTACAGAACATGTATTTGTGTGTTTACTTTAGGTAATAAAATGAGACAAATGCTGATGTGTTGTGACCCATTAATCTCTACTGAGAGCAGGATGTAAACCATGGCAAGCTTCAGTCAAGAAAATGCACTTCAGCTCCTAAGTTCCCTAAAATCACCTGCAGACAAACACATCCAAACACCTCTTCATGAAGAATTTGAATTTCATAATCAAAATCAATATTCTTTTAGTAAAACAGATCACTGTGATTGATTGATTGTTCTCTAAACATGAGCACAGCAGCACCCAGCCTCTGGAGGTGCAGACTCACAGAATTGTTAGGGTTGGAAGGGACCTCAAGGATCATCTAGTTCCAACCCCTCTGCCATGGGCAGGGGCACCTCACACATGGCCCAGACCATGTGAAGGCTTCTGGAGGTTGCAGCAGCGTTTCTAATCTAAAAGAAAAATCATCATAATGTCCTTTCATCTATAATCTTAACCATTCAAATAGCTCTTTGCCATCAGATAAGGCCTAATGATGTGCATACATTCTAACACTGTGATAAATCCTTTTCATTGCCACTGCAGAAACTCAGAGTGCTTTCAGATCTGTAGGTTAATTCCTTTTGTAAGCAGCCTTTGAAATCCATTTCAAAACACTACAGAGCTTTTTTATGTAAGCATCTTTTAATATGTCTTCTTGCTTCTCCTTCCTGAATTCATTCATCACAAACTGAAGCCACCAGTGTCTTTTGCTTAATTATCCTTTGCCTCCTATTGGCCTTTCAGCCAGGAATTTGCTCTATAAAACAAACAGTCTCCAAAAAGCAACCAAACTGCAACTGAGTGAAAAAAGTGACTCTGTGTCAGTGCTAATAGCTCACCAAAACAATAGATACATACTCCTGAATAATGGCAGGTAAGATTGGAGGCCAACATGGTATGATTAAAGATTAGCACATCAATCTGTGACTGATGACAAAGTGAGAAGAGCCCCCAGGTACCAGCAGTATTAATGGCACAGCACTGTGCTGCATCCTGCATCAGCAGCACTTAAACAGCACATGCTGCTGAACTCAGGTTCCTCTGCCACCAGCTGAACTGCTCCTCTTTTACATCATGCAGCAGGATGAGGACAGAGGAGACAAAAAACTTTGAAGCACTGTTGCCTACTGGTTTCCCTGGGCAGTTCTGTTTCAACCAACCAGTGCCATTTAGTCATCCTTCACCTACCAGAATGTTGTGCTCCAGTTTGCACCTCCAAAAGTCCCCATGCCCTGCTGGGGGCAATCCATGAAACCCTTTTTTATTTCAGCTGGCTCACCTAGGCCAAGAGTATCACATTGACATCTCAAAACATTTTTCTGCTTGGAAACTTTGCCCTGCTCTGTTGTGCCCCTCTTTATCCAGCCACCCAGCTTCCCATCCCATAGGAGCTCAGGATCCTCCTCGCTGCTGTGATGAGATTTCACGTTTTCACACTTTCTGCACCCTCAAACATCTAAAAGGGATTTCTCAGTGTAAATGAAAGGAGAACTGGCCCTGTGACAGCACATCACACCACAGCACTAGGGAACTCAGTGCCACCAAGTCAAACAAATTAAATGTTGGCATTCTTAGGAACTGTCACGCTGCCTCCCACGATCCCTCAACTATGTGGTGGTATTTGCACACTAATTCATAACATGCACTGGTCCAACCATGGCACTGAAATTTGCTGTCTAAGCTGTCAGCTCATGGTTTGGACCACTCCACTCTGTGCTGGGTTAGGAACTGGCTGGAGGGCCGAGCCCAGAGAGTGGTGGTGAATGGTGCCACATCCAGCTGGTGGCCAGGCACCAGTGGCATCCCCCAGGGATCAGTGCTGGGCCCTGTGCTCTTTAACATCTTCACTGATGATCTGGATGAGGGGGTTGAGTCAGTCATCAGCAAGTTTGCAGATGACACCAAGTTAGGAGCAGATGTTACTCAGTTAGAGGGTAGAAAGGCTCTGCAGAGGGACCTCGACCGACTGGACAGATGGGCAGAGGCCAATGGGATGGCATTCAACAAGTCCAAGTGCCAGGGGCTGCACTTTGGCTACAGCAATCCCATGCAGAGCTGCAGGCTGGGGTCGGAGTGGCTGAGAGCTGCCAAACAGAGAGGGCCCTGGGGGTGCTGATTGACAGCTGCCTGAATATGAGCCAGCAGTGTGCCCAGGTGGCCAAGAGGGCCAATGGCATCCTGGCCTGCATTAGGAACAGTGTGGCCAGCAGGAGCAGGGAAGTCATTGTGCCCCTGGACTCTGCTTTGGTTAGGCCGCACCTTGAGTCCTGTGTCCAGTTCTGGATGAGCTTTTGAAGTCCCTTCCAGCCCCTGACACTTTGTGATTCTGTAACAGTTACTTAAGAGAAGTTTTTAGACCTTTTGGTTGTATAGCCAGACCTTCCTCTGCACAGTGAATCAGTGTAATTCTGCTTCCTGGTGAGTGGTGCACTTAAAGCAGCCAAGATGTAACATGCCAAGATGCAATTAGTTACATAAAAATGCTATTAAAAGCAGTCCAAGACAAACGTGGTTTTGCCATGGAAACCTAAATATGCAATCCCATTACTAATCTCTTGAAGAACCCAGGTTTTTAAAGACCCAAACACCACAGGAATCAGTCATTATGGCATTGCAGCACATCCTGCTCAAACACAGGAATATTACATTTAAACAGCTACTTGCATTTAAATGATTAGGATTCAGGGGGGAAAGAAGAACAGCCCCAAATGTGTGGTGCATATCTGCATCAAGCAGTGACATTCAGATTTTGTGGTGAAAAGCTATTCAGTTTCAAGGAACTCTGTGCAAAAAGGAATATGCAGGTTAGCATGAATGGTATTTACAGGGAAGAAAAGAATGACTGCACACATTATATAACCATCACTAAAATTCATTGCTGTTGGAGCTCACAGGAAGGAATTCTGTGGCTGAATAACAAAACTGGAAATGTTATGACCATGAGGGGCCACGAGGATGATCAGAGGGGCTGGAGAACCTCTCCTATGAGGACAGACTGAAAGAGTTGGGGCTGTTCAGTCTGGAGAAGAGAAGGCTCTGAGGTGACCTAATTGTGGCCTTCCAGTATCTGAAGGGGGCTACAGGAAGGCTGGGGAGGGACTTCTCAGGATCTCAGGTAGTGATAGGACTAGGGGAAATGGAATGAAGCTGGAGGTGAGGAGGAAGTTCTTCCCCATGAGAGTGGTGAAGCCCTGGAATGGGCTGTTCAGGGAAGTGGTTGGGGCCCCGTCCCTGGAGGTGTTTAAGCCCAGGCTGGATGAGGCTCTGTCCAGGCTGATCTAGTGTGGGGTGTCCCTGCCCATGGCAGGGGGGTTGGAACTAGATGATCCTTGTGGTCCCTGCCAACCCTGACTGATTCTGTGATATGACCAAGTGTTAGCTGCACTTCCTCTGTATAAGGTGAGGAGAATCACATGTCTTGTTCCAAATCACAAACTGATCAATCCAGTTTTCCACCCACTCAGATTTCTCCCTCTACAGCACAGTCTCAACAGATTTAGGGCCAGACTGTGAAATTAATTGAACATACGGTCTCCAGAATGCAACCTCAAGAACAAACCACCTACACCTAGTCGGGCACAAGCCTGACTCCAAAGCACATTCAGACAGGGACCTGCAGACACGTGCCTCCAAAGCCTGGAGCCCTTTCCTGAAGATAAACAGGTGGCACACAAAATTCACTTTCCAAAAATGGTCTAAAGGAGGAATATTCTCTTACCTGATAACCAATGGGGTATAGTACTCAGAAAAGAGAAAGGCCAAGCTCAGTGTCTTCCTTAGCCTAATGGAGATTCGATCTTTTAACTTCCACTTCTTCAGAGTGCAAGAAGCATTGAGCCACGAAGGTTGTCAGGATAGGGAGAGAGCACAGGAAAGAATACAAATTATTGCTTCTTCCTCCTTTAGAAGCCATGATTTCAGAGCTAAGTGGCTAGTACTGCATTTTAGAAGTGTACCAACCCTATTTATGTACTGGGTATGCTGGAAGCATGGATAAGTTATGTTGAAAGGAGCCAGCTGCTCCCCACCTAAGAGTTTGATTTGAGGTGAGGAAGACAGGCATCTCAGGCTGAGGCATTTCCTGTCAGCATGAATGCCCAAGTGAGAAACATCATGCAGCTCAAAAACACCCAACAAAACAACACAAACACCCTAACTGGTTCAGTCTCTGGAGCAGCTGCAGACACTTGCATGAAACCTTCTTAAAATGTAATCTAACATCACAGATGCTTATGTTGAGGTTAGCCACCATGCAACACTGCCCGGGTTAACTCTGGGTGAAAGAGTGCTACATCATGCCAGTGACAAGCCACTCCATCCTAAGCCATACAAGGAGAAATAAGAATAATAAAAAAGCTGGCTGATGCCACATCCCTCATTTGGGAGAAATATTTGTACTAAGAAGTGTGACAACACGAGGAGAAACTTCTTTACCTTGAGGGTGATGGAGCACCGGAACAGCCTGCCCAGAGAGGTTGTGGAGACTTTCCTGGAGACTTTCCAAGCCAGCCTGGATGTGTTCCTGTGTGGCTTGCCTTAGGTGATCCTGCAGGGAGGTTGGACCTGCTGATCTGTGGAGGTTCCTTCCAACCACTAACACTCTTTGATTCTGTGAAAATGCACTTTAAGGGGGGTCATGAACACATATCTAGACCTTCACCTACCCAAAACTTTCACATCAGACGTTTTCTGTTAAAGTAGTTGTGCATGATTGAGTCAGCATGAACGAAGATATATATATATATATATATAAATAAAATGCTTTGAGTATTTTGAATGGGCAATAGTAGGTTCGGGGGGGGGGGGGGGGAGGGAAGGTGCAATTTCGTCATTTTAAAGCATCGAATATCTGTATCCAGAAAGTAATGAACAATCTTTTGCAAACTGGCATTAGGAAACAACGCCCTGAACCCGGGCGGGATCTGACTCAGGAGCTGTGCCCGTGAAGCGCTGCGCTCCAGTGCACACACTCACCGCGCCCCGGGGAAGCCGAAAGCCACCGGCGGGGCGCGGCGCGGCTCCGCCAGGGACTCGGGAGGCCAGAGCGCGGCACCCCCCAGCCCACCCCGGCAGCGGGCACAGCCTCGCCCGGAGCCAAGCGCTGCCGGCCGCCCGCACCGCCATGGCCTCCGCTGAGGGCGGCGCGGGGGCACGGCCGGGCGTGGTGAAACGGCGCGGATCCAGTCCCTGGCACCCCGGGGATGTCCACCCAAGTCCGGGCGAGGCGAGGTGGGGCGGGCCCGGCACTGGGGCGGGCATGAGGGAGGGGGCTGGGGCGGTGCGTACAGCGCTGCCCGCACCTGTTCCCTCCTTCACCTCCTCCTCCTCCTCCTCCTCCTCGTCGCCCACCTAGCTGCCGCTCGGCCGTCCCCGCCGCGTTTGGCAGCGGTAGCAGCAGCCGCAGCACACAGCAACATGTTGCCCAGGGAATCCTCGTCCATGCCGCCGCCTCCCAACCCCGCTGCCTACTTCCCGCCCCCCCGAGTTACTTTGCCCTCCGGCCTGGAGATCCTGCGCACCTACTCGGGAGCCGTCATCTTCCTGGAAATCGTGAGTGCGGGGTGCGGGGCACCCACCGGCCTTCCCGCGCCTTTCCCTCCCTTCAGCACCCCGCTGCCCTGCGCCCGTCCCCTCTCCCCCTAGGCAGCGGTGCCCGCAGCCAGAGGGACGCGCCTGTGCCCGGGGATCGCCGCGCGGCAGCCCCGCGTCGCACGCGCACCTCACCTGCCATTTTGAGTGGGGAAGGTGCGGGCGGCCGAGGCTGCGGCGGGGGGGGGGGAGCCGCCGGGCTGCCCCGCTCTGGCCCCGGGGCTGGGGTCTGGGACGCGAGGCTATGCAGGGAAGGGCAGCAGCACCCGTCCCCGCTGCCTCCAGCCTGCCCTCCTGGCACGTTTGATCGTCAGGGTCCGCCTGACGGTCACGGCGCTTTCCCCAGCCCTGGTTCATGCCGTGCCGGGATGCCTTTGGAGAGGGGTTTCACAGGGGCTCTGTGAGCTGTCGAGGATTTTCAGCCCCATCCCCAAACCGCCACCGTGTGCACGTTACAGGTTCTAGCCAAACTCCCACGAGTGTGTTTCTTTTCACGTGCGTGTGAGACCTTGCCGATGCAGACAGGGCTGAGGTCCTTTGAGCTAAGGCTACCTAAGGAGGGTCCACAGAGCCGCGGGACCCTTCAGTACAAGGGAGAAAATAAACAGCAAGTCGACGACAAGCCTTGCCGGAACTCGTTTGATTTTGTTTACCCTGGGGCTGGAGCAGAATGCTGTCTGGATCCCAGTCTGTGAGATGGATCCTAGTCTGCAAGCCGTAAAATCGCACCCGAGCAACGAGCTCAGAGCACAAATCCCGGCACTAAAATCGGGCCCCCAGTCAGGAGGGGCAAAAGGATCGCTGTTGAGAGGGTGGCCAACCCTACCATGCCTCTGACAGCCGAGCTGAAGTGGACTGGTAGCACAGGGGAAATAGCACAACAGTGGGTGCTGAGGTTAGAAACCTCTGCAAGGGTTTCCAAAAGAAGGCTGAAAGGTTGCACATTCAGAATGCTGCAAACATTTCGTGTGTCTCTGCTTTTAGTTTAAGAGATGTTTTGTGCTGTCCCTTCTGCTTCCCCATTGCCCATCACTATAGGGTCGCTGAGGTACAGACTTGTACCTCCAGGCTTGTGAAACATTAGCTGAAAAAAGGAACCCTAGAGAACAACTCTAAGGCTAGTGCTTAAATCCTTGGGAGCTTTGGACAGAGACTAGCTGTGCATCTTTACATATGTGCTGCTGCAATGTGACATGACAGAGGAACCAACCAGTTTTATGGTAGCCATCTTTTGAAAGGTCTCTCTCCTCCAACCTTGATTCAAAAGAAAGTTCTTTGATTGTGAAAATGTGAGCTCTGTAGCTGTGAATCTGTAGGACTTAAACCAGGGGAGCAGAAACCTGCTTGGGAACTGATTGTTACTGTCACTGCACAGCAGGTTGGATTATGAAGTTAAATCTTTCTGTAATTAACATATTTCAGATGGCAAGGATGATTTTTTTTTTCTCTAGTTATTCTTTTTTAAAGAGGCAGGATTTGCAGGGGGAAACAGTACTCTTCCACAGGCTGATTAAACCAGAGAAGTCTTAAAAGTGCTTTGAGTTCTCCATCCCATCATAGCACAGATCCCATCACCCCACTCATTTGCTGCCATCAGGGTGATGGAAAGAGTATGTTTGCAGTGCTGAATTCTTCCCTTGGTCATGACAGTCCTGGAAAGCTGTATGTTTTCCTGGTCATTATGACATGATTTACAACTCACCTTATCCGGTGTTCCAGCTTTCTCTTTCATTGGTTAATGTATCAGAGGGCTGGAGCACCTCTCCTATGAGGACAGACTGAAGGAGTTGGGGCTATTCAGTCTGCAGAAGAGAAGGCTCTGAGGTGACCTAATTGTGGCCTTCCAGTATCTGAAGGGGGCTACAGGAGGGCTGGGGAGGGACTGCTCAGGATCTCAGGTAGTGATAGGACTAGGGGGAATGGAATGAAGCTGGAGGTGGGGAGATTCAGGCTGGAGGTGAGGAGGAAGTTCTTCCCCATGAGAGTGGTGAAGCCCTGGAATGGGTTGTCCAGGGAGGTGGTTGAGGCCCCATCCCTGGAGGTGTTTAAGGCCAGGCTGGCTGAGGCTCTGTCCAGGCTGATCTAGTGTGGGGTGTCCCTGCCCATGGCAGGGGGGTTGGAACTGGAGGATCCTTGTGGTCCCTTCCAACTCTGACTGATACTATGATACTATGAGGGTTTTTTTCCCCCATCTTTTTGTTACAAACTAATTGAAAAGAGATGGTGCAGGTTTATGTCCTTTGGTATCCCATCTGATTAGGCCAAAAGAAGCTAAACAGTCTGAGATTGAATCCAAGCATGATGTACATTCTTCTCATGCCAGCTGAAGTAGATACAGCTTTGTGTATGTTTGTGTGTGACACATAGTTTCACGTTTCTGGTAGTTCCCTTAAAATGACAGTAAAGGTGACATTTCCAGCAGCAGCATGCATGACACCTGGATTTGTAAATCCCATTTTCAAGACTATTTTAAGACCTTTTAAGAACTTCAGAATGGCTTTATCTTTGCTGCCAGTTAGTTCCTATTGGGCCTGAGAACCCTTCGGTTCTCTGAGTGCTTTTGAAGTGTTTCCTCTCAGTTCCTGAAAGTAATAGTATAGTATTATAGAATCAGTCAGGGTTGGAAGGGACCACAAGGATCATCTAGTTCCAACCCCCCTGCCATGGGCAGGGACACCCCACACTAGTTCAGCCTGGCCAGAGCCTCATCCAGCCTGGGCTTAAACACCTCCAGGGACAGGGCCTCAACCACTTCCCTGAACAACCCATTCCAGGGCTTCACCACTCTCATGGGGAAGAACCTCCTCCTCACCTCCAGCCTGAATCTCCCCACCTCCAGCTTCATTCCATTCCTCCTAGTCCTATCACTACCTGAGGACAGGCTGATACGTGATGTTTATTCTTAGGCAGAAAGGACTGAATAAAAGTAATTTCTCAGCTCATCATCACTACTCTTTCACTTGCAGCTGTTTGGAACTCTGGTCTGGATTTTGGTGGCTGCTACAGGAATTCCCCTGCCGCTGCTGCAGGGATGGGTAATGTTTGTGGCGGTGACTTCGTGGTTCCTGTCCATTGTGTTCCTCTGTGTGTTCCTCTTTGGTTATGCAAATAGGATTGCTGTCAACTGGAACCAGACGGTAAGATTTCCCCCTTTTATGTAAGGATTCCCTTTGTTTTATAAAGTGAAAGTCGTTTCATGGGAAGTACTGATCCTAAGCCTCAGTGCCTGGCCCTCGTGTTTTGAAAAACTTTCAGCTAAAACAGAATTCAGAACTGGAAAAAATAGAGAGCAGGGCTACAAGGATGAAGGAAAAAATAACAGGACCTGTTTTATGATGGAGGCTGAAAGAGCTTAGCTTTTGAAACTGATTGAAGGAGTATTCTTTTCCTTGTTTGAGCACATAAAATGCCTGAGCAGCAGGAAGAGGGCTAGTTTAACAAAGCATGACCACAGATTGGTTTAAGTGGCCAGAAATGATTGTGGACTGGAAATCAGACAATCTTTTCTGACTGTTAGAGAAGTGGTAGTAACACCCTGTGAGTAATGAAGGGTAGAAAGATGTATCTAATATTGTAAAGGAAGTGTTACATCTGTGAACACATTGTGTGATATGGTGGCTTGTGGTAGCACAGACTCTACTAAAAGTTTACTCCAGCTCCTAAGAAAGCCTTCTGCTGACTTTTGGGTCTATTCCTTAAAGAAGGAAGGGCATCACTGGCAACTGACCTTAGGTAGTCAAAGAGAGGAATAACCTGCAGTATGATAGAGGTTAACATCCTTTTAGGAGACAGTGTTTATTTTGGAGGAAGCCTGGTGAGACTACATGTATCATTACACTCAGCATTTCTTCATTGTGAAGCTAAGACTTGATTCTTGCTGTAATGGATTGTTATGGCTTGTGCCAGTAGTTCTCACACTGTAACTGCCTATCCAGGGGAGCTGTTGTTGGCCCCACTTTTTACCAACCACATGGCTGCCTCAGGTCACTGCCTGCTGATTTATGCATTCCTTTGTTACTTGAGTTTTTGGTGCTCAAGTAGTTAAGCATAGGTTGGCATCACTCTCTCTTACATTAATGGAAATGAATAATAAGAGGTGACAAAACCATGAGTGGAATGGGAATGCCAAAAACATCATCCAAAAAGACTAGAACTTCTCAAATATTCAAAGTTTGGCTGCTAGTAGCTGCTTACCACCACTACCTTCCTCCTACAGGGCTTAGTTTTCGTACTGACATTCTTCTTACCGTAGCTGGAATCGTGTGCTTCAGCAGCAACGTCTGTGGCTATTTATCTGTTCAAGGTATTCACAGACAGACCCTTAAAACAAAAAGTCTTCAAAGCAAATGAGAGAGCTTCCTGAGTTTGGAGCTCTAATTGATAACTTTAAAGCCTGTCAGTGGTAGCAGTCTGGATTCTCTTAGAACAAGCTCTCAGCACTTTAAATGCACATACATACTGTCAGCTTTCCAGCACAGCACAGGCACTAATCAGACTCATCATGAGTTACAATTACAGAGACCTTTACAGGGGTTTATGCTGCAACATCATTGCAGGTTATGATGCAACAAAGCTCCTGAGCCTGTGCATAACTTAAGTAAATTAATAGTGTCCTGGGTTTCATTGAAACTATTTGCCCGTTTACAACCATGCATCTGTTTAAGAGCTGCTGGGTGAGGGTGTAGACTTTCATAGATTGGAAATGCTAGACAAATGTTCATTTATAACAATAGTTTAAAAGATGTGTTGTGCTGTTAATTTTGTCCCTTTGGTATGTGATACATGAATGAAAAATCTTCAGGAAATGGCTGCAGGACTTGCATAAAAGCTACACCTGTGGGACTCTCTAATGTAATCTGGCATAAATAAATCAACAACAACAATAGTAGTAATAATAATAATAATAATAATAATAATAATAATAATAATAATAATAATAATAATAATTAGATGCAGAGTGAATCATTTTATCTCCAACATGGTAGCTGGCAGCCCTTTCCAGCTGTCAAGAAAAACACCACCACACAGCTCGTGTTGTGGTTTAACCCTAGCCAGCAATTAAGCACCACACAGCTGCCCTCTTACTCTCCCCCTACCAAAATGGGATGTGGGTGGAACTGGGGGTTAAAATAAAGTGAAACTTAGGGGTTGAGATAAAGAGAGTTTAGTAGAGGAAGGGATAGTAATAATACTACTAGCAACTGCTGACCAATGAGCAGGCAGTCCTCAAGCCATAATGCCCCTGTGCACCCTCCCTCTGGTTTATATGCTGGGTGTGGTGCTTCTTTGGGTCAGCTGTCCTGCTTGTGGCCTGTTCCAGCTTCTTGTGCACCCCCAGCCTCCACTGGCAGAGCAGCATGAAAAGCTGAAAAGCCCTTGACCTGATACAAGCACTGCTCAGCAGCAAGTAAAACATCAGTGTGTTACCACCAGTATTTTCATTCTGAAGCCTAACTGCAGACTGTAGCAGCTGGTGGGAAGAAAACTTAACTTTATTCAAGCCAAAACCAGGACAGTCACTCTGACCACTATTTTCAGGTACCCAAGGGTTCTGAAATTTGTTGGCACTAAACTCATGAGCAGCACTTCATAAGGACTTTTTTTTTTTACCTTCTGTTGCAAATAAATAACAGCAGAAACACTGAAACTGTTTTTTATTACTACAAAATAGGTGTGCCTGTTTGGTTGAGGTTGCATGTATTTAGATAAATAGGTTGGACTGGATGATCTCTGAGGTCTCTTCCAACCTGATTGATTCTATGAAATGCACAGGTTTTGCCCTCTCACAGCAACCACATAGAATCATAGAATCAACCAAGTTGGAAGAGACCTTCCAAGATCATCCAGTCCAACCTATCACTCACCCCTATCCAATCAACTAGACCATGGCACTAAGTGCCTCATCCAGGCTTTTCTTGAAGATCTCCAGGGATGGCAACACCACCACCTCCCTGGGCAGCACATTCCAATGGCAAATCACTCTCTCTGTGAAGAATTCCTTCCTAACATCCAGCCTGAACCTCCCCTGCACAACTTGAGACTGTGTCCCCTTGTTCTGTTATTGGTTGCCTGGGATAAGAGACCAACCCCCACCTGGCTACAACCTCCCTTCAGGTAGTTGCAGACAGCAATGAGGTCTCCCCTGAGCCTCCTTTTCTCCAGCCTCTCCTTGTAGGGCTTGTGTTCCAGGTCCCTCACCAGTTTCCTTGCCCTTCTCTGGACATGTTCCAGTACCTCAACACCTCTCTTGAACTGAGGGGCCCAGAACTGGGCACAGTACATTTGTAGTAGGTCTCAGAAGCTACAGTTCATTTGATTAGGTTAAAAATGGAAGGAGTCATGGCTTAGTTATACTGGAGCACTGTGGCTTCATAGAGATGTTCATGAACAAATGTAGTTTACAACTCCAGGAGTTTCTATGTGAAGCCTGAAAACCAGCCAGGGATTCTGACAGCCCTGCGTTCAGGAGCACCTTATGTCATAGGTCGCTCCACTGATACCAGTACAAACCTTTGACAGATAAGATGCTGCACAGTGACAGGATGAGGGAAACTCTGGATCTTCTGTATTAAACCAGACAGCATGACAAATAGTGTCCTTCACAGCCTGACTCACAGCACACTCTGTGGCTTGAGCGAACACGGCGTACGGATCTGGCAGCGATTTATGCTTCGCGTGAGGCTTCAAGCGTGCAGGCCAGGGAGAGTTAGACACCATGCTGGCAGCTCCTGATAGACAAAGAGCACACTCTCATAAAGTCTTGAGGCTTTTGGTCATACAAACCCTAACCACACAAATGTGAAACCTTACTGATGCTACATAGCTTCACCATAATTGCTGCCAGGAGAAACAAATTAAGGGCTTGGCAGGAGAGTGAGGGAAATGAAAGAGTTTGTCCACTGAGTATCCCTCTCGTGTATGCAGTCAGCACTGTCTTCCTCACAGAGCTATTTGTGCTCCTTGATGAGCAATGATGTCAAAAGCGTGCAGTTGGTGCTCCTTGGCTGCTGCCTCGGCCAGCAGGTCGAGGGAGGTGATCCTCCCCCTCTACTCAGCTCTGGTGAGACCCCACCTGGAGTCCTGCCTCCAGTGCTGGAGCCCCTATGGCAAGAGGGATGTGGAGGTGCTGGAACATGTCCAGAGAAGGGCCACAAGGATGATCAGAGGGCTGGAGCACCTCTCCTATGAGGACAGACTGAAGGAGTTGGGGCTGTTCAGTCTGCAGAAGAGAAGGCTCCCAGGTGACCTCATTGTGGCCTTCCAGTATCTGAAGGGGGCTACAGGAAGGCTGGGGAGGGACTGCTCAGGATCTCAGGTAGTGATAGGACTAGGGGGAATGGAATGAAACTGGAGGTGGGGAGATTCAGGTGAGGCGGAAGTTCTTCACCATGAGAGTGGTGAAACCCTGGAATGGGTTGTCCAGGGAGGTGGTTGGGGCCCTGTCCCTGGAGGTGTTTAAGGCCAGGCTGGCTGAGGCTCTGGCCAGGCTGGTCTAGTGTGGGGTGTCCCTGCCCATGGCAGGGGGGTTGGAACTAGATGATCCTTGTGGTCCCTTCCAACCCTGACTGATACTATGATACTATGGTACTATGGTATTTAGCAGCCCATGTCCTTGGTTACCTGTGGGCTCACACAGATCTTCTGAGTTGCTGGAGCCCTGTGCTATGAAACACTGTGTCAGGCCACCACAGGGGGCTCAGTGTTTGTCTCACATGGAACACGTCCCTGTGTGTGGTCTGACAGGGCACCTAGGTGGTAGCATGGAAGGTGTATGTGTCTGCCTGCCAGCTTGAGTGAGCAGAAGGAAGCCACAACAGTTAGTGGTGGGAAGAAATGCCTCCTGTTCCCCAGTGCTTTAGCACTCTCATGCTGGAGTAGGTCCCTACTATCTTTTTTCTCTGCAGTACAGATGTTACAGCAGGGCTCGAGACTTGGGGAAGGTGTCTTAACACCTAAAGCTTGAGAACTAGTGAACTTAGCACATAAAAGCTATCCAGGGAGCTCAGAGAGCCACCCTGTACCCCTTTATCTTAGTTCTGCTGATGTCAGTGGGGCCTCCTGGTAGTACTCCAAGAGGAAAACAAAACCAACCACCCAGGCAGGATGGAAAACCAGCTGCTCGGAATTGCTGCAGCTGTTTTGCCAAACCCTGGGTTCCCAGTAATTAGCAGTCATTAATACCTAACCTCAAATGAGTCCTAATGAAGCTAAAATTATTTCCTGATCCAAGTGGAATGGGAAACTGTAGTAGCAGATGGTATTGTAATATGTCAAAACTGCCTAGGTGTGATTTAAGGAGCTTTAGCTGCTATCAAATGTGGAACAACTCATGAGCTTGAAAATAAAACTATTCCAATGAAAAAGCAACAATGCTCTAAACAGGGAAGTGCAGCACATCCTCCCTTTGATATCAGGCAGGGGTTAGGCTGAGACAGCCACTAAACAGGTGACAAATACTCTTTGTAGAATAGAATAGAATAAACCAGGTTGGAAGAGACCTTCAAGATCATCGCATCCAGCCCATCAACCAATCCAACCCACCTAATCAACTAACCCATGGCACCAAGCACCCCATCAAGTCTCCTCCTGAACACCTCCAATGATGGGGACTCCACCACCTCCCCAGGCAGCCCATTCCAATGGGCAATCACTCTCTCTGTGTAGAACTTCTTCCTAACATCCAACCTAAACCTCCCCTGGCTCAGCCTGAGACTGTGTCCTCTTGTTTTGGTGCTGGCTGCCTGGGAGAAGAGACCAACCTCTGCCTGGCTACAACCTCCCTTCAGGTAGTTGTAGACAGCAATAAGGTCATCCCTGAGTCTCCTCCTCTTCAGGCTAAGCAGCCCCAGCTCCCTCAGCCTCTCCTCACAGGGCTGTGCTCCAAACCCCTCACCAACTTTGTTGCCCTTCTCTGGACACCTTACAGCAACTCAGCCTCCCTAACCTGAGGGGCCCAGAACTGGACAGAGGACTCAAGGTGTGGCCTAACCAGTGCAGTGTACAGGGGGAGAGTGACCTCCCTGCTCCTGCTGGCCACACTGTTCCTGATGCAGGCCAGGATGCCGTTGGCCTTCTTGGCTGCCTGGGCACACTGCAGGCTCATCTCTGTCAACCTCTCTCCCTTCCTATAGGAAGGGAAAGGGAGTAAGTGAGAGACTTACTGATTAGAAAAAGAGAACAGTTTTAATGAAAACAATGACAATAAAAGGAAATACATATCAATATGTACAAACCCAGTATCAAACCCAGCCTGCCTGATGACATGTAGTCACTGTTGTAGTGGGTTGAGAGAGAAGGCCTAGCTTTCTCTCCCCCACAAAGAGGAAAAAAACCACAGCTAATTCAGTCAGAGAAGCAAAAGGAATGGTATATTCTACAAGCAATGTGGAAAGGCAGGTTAGATATACGATATATACAGTATCTACAATATATATACAGAAATATACAGTTGATGCTGTAGCAGGCCCTGGGGAATTCCCAGACTGGACTGAGAGCTTGCTTCAGGAGCTGAGTTCTGGAAGCAGACTCAGGAAGTGGATCAAAGGCAGGACAGTTAGAGTCCTCCTCGGACACCAGCTATTGAAGAAGAGAACTTGACCTTGTGATCTCTCAGCTTTGTATCAAATACCCCTTGCTGATCAGTTCAGGGTCACCTGTCCCATCCACTTCTCCCTGCAGGTGTGGCCTTTTACTTCCTGCACCTCCAGAATCGAGCACAAGATGCAGCAGTGATGCAGGTCTGCATACCAAACTCGGAGGCATCGGACATTATCGCTGCTAGAAGCAGATGCTGTCTGTGACAACATGCTGTTGATTTCAGAAAGGGCAGTTCTTTAGAAGAGACTGAGCTGAAAAGTAAACTCACTGAACAGAACTAGCTCTGTTCTAACTCAAACCAGGACAGCTGGTGAGGATGCTGCACAGTAATTGCCAGTGCATGTGGATGCTGTCTGCTGTTGTGATGGACTTGCACATGGAGCAGCCTGGGTTCTCGCTCTTGGCGTGCTGGTAGTCAGTTGCACTGGGAAGGGTTAAAAGTGCATGAAGAGTTCATTAGTGCTGGAGACAGACTACATAATGTGGGTATCATCAAAAAGCATGCATGTACTTTTGTAGTGTTTTAAAACTTGTGTCCATGGCTTTTGCAGGCCTGCACAGGTATAGGCACAAAGAGTATGAACGTGTCCAGAGAAGGGCAGTGAGGCTGGTGAAAGGCCTTGAGCACAAGCCCTATGAGGAGAGGCTGAGGGAGCTGGGGTTGTTTAGCCTGGAGGAGAGAAGGCTCAGGGGAGACCTCATTGCCCTGTACAACTACCTGAAGGGTGGCTGTAGCCAGGAGGGAGTTGGTCTCTTCTCTCAAGCAACCAGCACCAGAACAAGAGGACACAGTCTCAAGCTGCGCCAGGGGGAGTTTAGGCTCAAGGTGAGGAGAAAGTTCTTCACTGAGAGAGTTGTTTGCCATTGGAATGTGCTGCCCAGGGAGGTGGTGGAGTCACCATCCCTGGAGGTGTTCAAGAGGGGATTGGATGTGGCACTTGGTGCCATGGTCTAGTTGTGAGGTCTGTGGTGACAGGTTGGACTCGATGATCTTTGAGGTCTCTTCCAACCTTGGTGATACTGTGATGAAGGAACTGAGTGCAGTGCAGTTGCCAGCTTTGCAGGCTTGACAGGGGAAGATGTTGGAAGAACATTTTAGACCTTTTAAAACTTCATTGTAACATGTGGAATGTGACTCTGAAATGCAGCTCACTAAGATTTAGGCACAAGAGCTGCCTTTTCATCTGCTCTAGTAATGGAATCCAGGAATGAGTGTAAGATGTTTAAACCCTGTGTTCAGCTAGCATTCAGCACAGAGAATGGAATCACCTAGAGAAGCATGCTTAAAATAAATCCTCTCAAGTCTCAGGCATTTTATTCCACAGTATCATGAAGTAATTCCAATTGCTCGTCTTGTGGATAGAGCCCAGTCAGAGAGAGTTGAGGAAATGCCTCAGTTCTTGGATTCTTACTGCATTGTTCAGTTGTGTCAAGGCCAAGGTGTTTCTGGGCATCTACAGAAGCAAAATTCAGGCATGGAGGGGGAACTTCTGGAGCTTATATTATAGCTGAGAAGGGGTTTGGCAGGCTTGTGTTGTACTGATTAAATTGTGATGAAGTTAGCCTGTATATCTCTTCTTTTTCATCTAAGCCACTTGAAGGGAGAGCTCTGTAAACTCTAAAAAGCTTTAATGTGTGACCTTGTCAGCATATGTACATACAGATTTGCATATGTGCATATATTAATTTGAAAGAATATAAGGTTTGGGGCAAGGGGGAGAGTTGCCCTTTATCACTAATTATGTTAGTGGGTTGCTTGTGATATCAGGCAGCTGTGAAAACACATCCAGCTTAAACTCTCAGACGGATTTAACACTGCTCACCTAAACCTGTTGTCAGTGCTCCATGAATCTTTCCTTTGTACCTAGACTAGGAGAATTAGAAATGTCTTGCAGCCCTGACTGATTCTGTTCCTTGCTTTTCAGGACTTTCTTTTCCATGGGACTACTTTTGTCTGTTACTTTGGAGCTTTCCTGCTGCAAGCAGCAACTACGTCTCTGCATCACTTTCCTCGCAGATTCAATTCCACTGCTCAGGAGAAGGTTCTGTCCGACCATGAGTATAACATCAGCATAGCAGCCTCGGTATGTACTGCAGAGAACGCAATGTCCACTTGGTGGACAAGAAGCTCAACACGAGCTCTCAGTGTGCACTTGCAGCCCACAAAGCCAATCAGATCCTGGGCTGCATCAGGAGAAGTGTGGCTAGCAGGTCGAGGGAGGTGATCCTCCCCCTCTGCTCAGCCCTGGGGAGACCCCACCTGGAGTACTGTGTCCAGTTCTGGAGCCCCTATTACAAGAGGGATGTGGAGGTGCTGAAGGTGTCCAGAGCAGGGCCACAAGGATGATCAGAGGGCTGGAGCACCTCTCCTATGAGGACAGACTGAAGGAGTTGGGGCTGTTCAGTCTGCAGAGGAGAAGGCTCTGAGGTGACCTCATTGTGGCCTTCCAGCATCTGAAGGGGGCCTACAGGAAGGCTGGGGAGGGACTTCTCAGGATATCAGGTAGTGATAGGACTAGGGGGAATGGAATGAAGCTGGAGGTGGGGAGATTCAGGTTAGATGTGAGGAGGAGGTTCTTCCCCATGAGAGTGGTGAAGCCCTGGAATGGGTTGTCCAGGGAGGTGGTTGAGGCCCCGTCCCTGGAGGTGTTTAAGCCCAGGCTGGATGAGGCTGTGGCCAGGCTGATCTAGTGTGGGGTGTCCCTGCCCATGGCAGGGGGGTTGGAGCTAGATGATCCTTGTGGTCCCTTCCAACCCTGAATGATACTATGATACTATGATACTGTGAATGAAACCCCCTGTAGCCAATCATTCATAGTACTAGCATAGTATCATAGTCAGGGTTGGAAAGGACCACAAGGATGATCCAGTTCCAACCCCCCTGCCATGGACAGGGACACCTCACACTACAGCAGGTTGCTCACAGCCACATCCAGCCTGGCTGCAAAACCCTCCAGGGATGAGGCTTCCACCACCTCCCTGGGCAACCTGTGCCAGTCTCTCACCACCCTCATGGGGAAGAACTTCTTCCTAACATCCAATCTGAATCTCCCCCACTTCTAGTTTTGCTCCATTCCCCCCCTAGTCCTATCACTCCCTGACACCCTACAAAGCCCCTCCCCAGCTTTCTTGTAGCCTTCTTCAGACACTGGAAGGCCACAATTAGGGGAAAATAAAACACTGCTACCATCTAAAATTTACTTTTGTATACTGTGATTACAAATTTGTATCTTCATTTTAAATGGGCTTTGGTTGTGAGACAGAATCCATAGTGGGTTTTTTTTTCAGCAGTTCAGTTTCTCATTTCCTCCTCCTGGTTTACGTTCAAGTTTCCTGTGTCACGACCTTCAGTTCAAATCTATTCAATCCACTTCTTGAGCACTAACAGCTTCTGGCATTTCTCAGGAAGTTGATCTGATGGCTGGCTATCTGGTCAAGGAGCCTGCATTTGAAGCAGTCTCTGTGTGTCTGCCAGTAAAAGAGCTCTGTGTAGAGCAATGGCTTCTGAGTTGTCTGCTGGTAAAGGCATTCACTTGGAAATGAAGCTGACATTAATGTTTGATCAGTCTAGATAACCCTGAAGCACATGGTGTGCATACACAGAGGATTACTTTGTACATAACTTCCACAGGCATTCTGTTCCATCTTCTGTTTCAAGCAAGTGAATGCAAAGCAGTAACCTGGGGTTATAACAGAGAGGTTTGTGAGAGAATGGTGCCACAGCCAGCTGGCAGCCAGGCATCAGTGGTGTGCTCCAGGGAGCAGTGCTGGGCCCTGTGCTCTTTAACATCTTCATTGATGATCTGGATGAGGGCATTGAGTCCATCAGCAGTGAATGTGCAGCTGACACCAAGCTGGGGGCAGGAGTTGATCTGCTGGAGAGTAGAGAGGCTCTGCAGAGGGACCTCAACAGGCTGGACAGATGGGCAGAGGCCAAGGGCAGGAGACTGAACACATCCAAGTGCCAGGTGCTGCACATTGGCCACAGCAACCCCAGGCAGTGCTACAGGCTGGGGGCAGAGTGGCTGAGAGCAGCCAGGCAGAGAGGGACCTGGGGGTGCTGGTCGGTGGTAGGCTGAACATGAGCCTGCAGTGTGCCCAGGCAGCCAGGAGGGCCAGTGGCATCCTGGCCTGCATCAGGAACAGTGTGGCCAGCAGGAGCAGGGAGGTCATTCTGCCCCTGTACACTGCACTGGTTAGGCCACACCTTGAGTCCTGTGTCCAGTTCTGGGCCCCTCAGTTTAGGAAGGAGGTTGAGTTGCTGGAAGTGTCCAGAGAAGGGCAACAAAGTTGGTGAGGGGTTTGGAACACAGCCCTGTGAGGAGAGGCTGAGGGAGCTGGGGTTGCTTAGCCTGGAGAGGAGGAGACTCATGGGTGACCTTCTTGCTCTCTACAACTACCTGAAGGGAGGTTGTAGCCAGGTGGATGTTGGTCTCTTCTCCCAGGCAGCCAGCACCAGAACAAGAGGACACAGTCTCAGGCTGTGCCAGGGGAGGTTTAGGCTGGAGGTTAGGAAGAAGTTCTACACAGAGAGAGTGATTGCCCATTGGAATGGGCTGCCTGGGGAGGTGGTGGAGTCCCCATCATTGGAGGTGTTCAGGAGGAGACTTGATGGGGTGCTTGGTGCCATGGGTTAGCTGTTTGGGTGGGTTGGATTGGTTGATGGGTTGGACGCAATGATCTTGAAGGTCTCTTCCAACCTGGTCTATTCCATTCCATTCCATTCCATTCCATTCCATTCCATTCCATTCCATTCCATTCCATTCCATTCCATTCCATTCCATTCCAAAATGTCAGAAGATCCCAAACCTATCTTTACCTTAAGCATTTGGGCTGGGGGGAGGTAACTTCTGAATGATTTATGCTCCTGTATTTGTTTAGATTAGGAAAAATCCCCCAAAAGTAGAATATTACAATCTGTGATTCACTTTTTCTTTCCTTTTTCCTTCTCCTCCTCTAGATTTTTGCCTTTGCAACAGCTGTTTGTTATGGCTGCAGCACAGCCCTGGCCTTGAGGAGATGGAGGCTATAGCAGTTGAAGAGAGGGTAATGGCTGAGTGTTCCACTTCACATCCAATTAAGTGCTACTTGTCTGTTTTACTGTAATCTACTCCCAAAAAAGAGACTTTGCTTCAAATCTGTTGGAAAGTGCTGAAATGCAAATAACCCCTGACCAGGATCTCCTGACCAGGAGTTTCCATCTCTGTGTTTTCTGATTGGTTTTTCACTTCACTGTGTACTCATGGGAAGGCTGCTCCACAGAGTACAGAGGGACGAACAGATGTGTCATTAGCAGGTCACAGAATTCCTGTGTTAAATCAGAAGAGGAAGGAAATGGAAGCTCAACCAACATGTTAAGAGCACAGGCAGCTAAAAAGCGCCCATCTTGTTAAGTCGTTGAGCCTTAAGTCTTTTGCAGCCTTACAGGTAACAGCTAGAGCCTTGAGGCTCCTCGTAGAGTCATGGGTTTTTCTTTGTGCTGCTCCTTGCATGATCAAAGCCCAAGCTGACTTCACCATACCAGCTTAGTATATATATATATATATATTGTTAACTTTGGTGTACAGAGAAATTATTTTTAATAGCCATCCAGTGAAATCTTTTGATACTCTTCTATAGCCATATCCAGCTGTGGTCAGCTGATCCTTAAAGCTGACTGTTTCCCTCAGTAGGTGGGAACTGTTTGGGCCTGTCAGTCAGTAGTTTTAGGTGTTCAGCTTAATCAGGTCTATTTATAGTGCAAACCAGAACAGTGCATTGGTGTTGTGTGTGTGTATATAGGTGGTGTATTTTTAACCAGACTCTTTGCACCCTTTCACTTTGGTGGAGTGGAGCTTTGGTTTTGTTAAGCTCACCTGCTGCATTTGTTACTGCTGCTGTGAGTCATTACCATTTGAATGGAATGTTACCAAGTGGTGAGTGATGTCTGACCTCCATTCTCGCAGCTTGCTCTTCGTTGCATCCTCAGCCTGCGGTGTTGTAAAGGTGTTTTTGTTTGGACAGATGCCTATGCAACACCTCACTGAAAGCAGTGGAATGCAAAGTCGGCCACCCACTACAGCATTTGCTTTTGGCATGAATGAAGCTTAATTCAGCCTCCCTTGAATATCTCCATGCAAAATGATGCATAGAAAAAAGCAGTGTGAGAAAACAAGGTGACAGCATTGTGCTGTGCTCCCCAGCACTCCTGCTGTTGTGCAGGTGATGAAATGTTTGGGTCTTATTCAATAATGCTAGTAAATCATGTCTGCCCTTGTGAATAGTGCCAAATTAATAACCTGGGAGAATGAAGGCTCCCTGTCACTGGTAAATCATCTTGCTCACCACATCTTGTCAGTGCACCTGAGGATTCTACAGAGATGAGTGGTGCTTGGGTAAGGGAAGGCAGGACTTTCTTCATTCCCAGGCCAACTCCTTGAGCCAACAAGGGTGCCTGCTGTGAAGGTTGCTTTACCAGCCTTGTCAGGTACAAGGATCACTGAGAGCCACCCACCATCAGTAGTGCCCTGCAGTCCCTGCTGAGCCAGGACAGGTTCTTGTGGATGCCACAGCAGTGAGTGGCAGCCCTTCTGACTACTGGAACCTCTTGGGCATCCTGAGCTACCACAATGGATGTTCTCCTCTATCTTGTTTGCTGAAATTCTTATCTTCTAAAGATTTTCTACTCTGGCTGATTTTCTTTTTCCCTCCCTGATTGTCTCTTTGCATTGAAACTTGTTTTATGAACATTTTGTCTAGAGCTATAGACCTTTAAAACTGCTTCATACTGTATACAATGCACTGGAGCATATGGATGAAAGTATATAACAAAGACTTATGCTGAGCAGCATTAAAGTTACTTAATATATTTATGGCAGTAGTCTGGTTATTAATTCTGTCTGCATAAAGGCAAGAAACTACCTGGGAACTTTGACCTGGTGCTAGGCATGTCAAATTAAGGCTAAGATTTCATGAGAAGATGCTGGTTTGGTGACACAGCATGAACATGAAAGAGGGAAAGAGTACAGTCAGCTGCAGCAACATTGCAGATGGGTGCTGATCTTTGGTGTGGTTTCTCCTGTAAGCTGGATGTGCAGTGCACACCACAGACTATACATGGCCCAGCTAATCTCTGCAGCCAGCTGGGATGATGGGGGAAAGAACTTAACTCTTTGCCTATTTAAACCTGGAATTTGTCTCTAACCTCTGAGTTCAAAGCCAAGGTGTAAAGGTGGTGACTGATGGGTGCTATTCAAGGCTCTTAAGCTACTTAAGTGCAGGCAGCAAAGTGTGGCTGGCATGGCATGGCAAATGTTTGTGTAGCAAGGAAAGGCCAAAGTTTCCCTCTGAAGTATCAAAAGACAAACAAAAGGCAGAGAAGAGATAAAGCTACAAACTACAGCAGTGAAAAATGGCTTTCATAGCTAAAAAGGAGTGAAAGAGTGGAAGGATTCTGTTAGTGTGCAAGGAATTTTGCTGTACATCGAGGAAGATCAAAGGAAGGACATGCCAGAATAAGCAGCTGCATTCTTCCCAAAGGGAAAGAAAAGGGCAAAAAAAGGCAGTGTTTAAATCTGTATTACTTCATCCAGGGAGCTGGGAAGCTGTGTGTGACTCAGAAGTGGTATGTGCCTCCTGGGATGTCTGTGTGCAGGTCCTGATATGGGAATAACGTGCAGTCCTTGTGACAGGTACTATAGGTGCTGTATGCAGGCTGCTTCCAATCCATCTCATTCTTCCCTGTACAAAAATTCCCCTGAGCCTATGACCTTGAAGAACACAAGCTCAGACCTATGGAAGGAGTAGAGGAGGACATAGAGAAGTAGCTTAATGAATGTAAAGTGGAAGGAATGAGGCCACAGATTCCAAGTAGCATTTTTATCAGGGATCTCAATTTGAGTGAAGCTGCAGCTCAGGAATTTCTAAGGTACCATGCAGGTCCCTACTTAGAAAACAGCTCATTTTGGGTACTGCTGTGTAGTAGCTGCCAGCAAATCACCTCTCCAAGGAGACTTTCCTTCCAAAAGTGCAATCAACAGTTTGGAAGTCATTACTGAAGAGAAATAAGGACAGTTTAGAAAGCTAAAGGACAGTTTAGAAAGCTAAAACTTTGCTACAGCTTGCTCAGACAATCTGCATGGCAAGTGCTTTGCAGGAGCCCTGGCTCTGCTTCTGTCTTGCTGAATGCCTGGATATAAAGTGCCACAGGTCCTTCAGTCATTATTGAGACAGGTATGGGATTAGGCTATTTGGATTCTCATCCTTTCTCTGGCTGCCTACCTTGGTTATGTCTCCTGATGTGAGTAAAGCTAGACTGCTGTGAAGTGCTGCCTTCAAATGCAGCTGTAAATCATAGCTGTAAAAGATGAGAGAGTAAGAGCCAGATATGACACAAATCTCTGCCCTTTGGAGAAAGCAGAAGAAAAAGCAGTGGAAAAGTGCCTCCTTTTCTTTAGCTTCCAAGGCAGCTGTCAATACAGATTCCCATTGCCCTGCCTCTAGTCATTGTGGTTTTGGTTGTGCTTTGTAACTGTAAATAGTGGTGTTTGCATTCACCATTTCCCCCACTGAATTTGAAAAAAGCACTGCTGAGGGCCTAAAACTCTGAGAGCTGCTTTCATTTCTGTCCTGTGAAACTGGTCTCTGAACACTACTGACCTGATGCACTTCATATTCCTTTGCCAAGCCCCATGGAAAGGCTTTCTGAGGTCCTGCCTGTGGATAGTGATGAAGCACAAGTTCTCAATCTGAGATGCAAATAGGACATTGCTCTTTTCAATCTTGACAGAAGAGAACTTGAAAGTGAGAGCTTGTTGTGTCTTCCCTAGCTGTTAATTTGTCCAGTTGATGATGACACATGGGTCCTCACTGAGACACAAAGAAAACCATCATCAGAAGAAGCAAATCTGATGTGTTAGATCAGTAAACAGCAAGGGAAAGTGTTTAATTTCATTTGTTATTAGTTGAGTTCAGCATGACTGTTCCCTTCTCTCCCTCCAGGTTAACTTTCAGTCCATTACAGTGCTTATCTAAACCTCCTCCTAGCCTGAGCAGCTCAGATTTTACTGCATCTATCCACAGGGTGCCCCTTGAAAGAGAAGTGCCATTCTCATTTCTGTGTGGAAAACTCACACACACAGACACTGCAGCAACTTGTCTGCCAAAGGCCTTGCATGGGAGACCTGTGGTGAAGCCTGGTTTCTCTGCTGAGAGGTCACTGCCTTCCCTGCCCAGCAGCCCTTACTGCTGCCAGCTGTGGGCAAGGGGAAGCAGTGCAAAGCTGATTGTATGTGACCTGTCTCTCTGTCATGATGGTGTTACTCTGGCAATGAGTTCGACAGGGTTAAAAGGTAGAATGGTTGGTTGTGAAGGCTTATGAGTCAAAGGGAGGTTTAGCATGCCAAAGTGGCAGTTCCTAGATCAAACAGCCTAATTTCTGGGTGTTGTGATCTTAAATTTCGATTATTCATTTGCAAGTAGGGTGACAGAGAGTTCCTGTTTGAGGTGCTGATCTACCTCCTGCATCCTGGAGGAGGGACAAGGTCCTCAGGAATCTGCAGGCTTCATCTGCTTCCTCCTATACAACATGTTCAAGCCCTAAATTCTTGACCTGCTTTAAGCCTGCCAGGACACAGCACCTTTCAGTTCAGAAACCTGAGCTAAGTTTTGGCAACAGACTTGTCAAGCTACTTCTCAAGGGAACACAATGATCAAGTCTGATTATGTCTAGGTGTGGTTTTAACAGCTTTGTTGCTGTGGGATTATTAACAAGAATCTGTAAGGATTCTGAAGATTGTGGAGAAAATACTCACACACTTAAGTCCAGCATGTGCACTGTCAGACCTCCTCTGCCTGGCTCCAGAGAGGCTCCTGTGCAAGGACTGAGCCCTGTGGATCCACACACAATTGCAGCATTAGTGGTACTTTTAAAAGGAATTACTGGAGATACTGATCTCATCCAAACAATTTTTCCTGGCTGTCTCAGCGAAGTGTGGCCTTTGTCACTGGACCAGTGGCATGGCACAATAAACAGCAGAGCAGAACAAGCCCCAGGGGCTTCCTTGTAGAGAAAAGCCTCCCTTCTGCACTCCTCCTGCTGCAGAGTCAGGACCTCACACAGCCCTGTTGCCCTGTACAAAGGTGCCAGGGCTTCCTAGTGATCTGATTACATGCTTGGGCAGTTCTACTCGCAGTGCCCATGAACGATTGGCTTTTAATACAACTCTGTAACAGATGTTGATTTAGGTTCAGTAAGCTTTATGAGAGAAACTAATGAGGCAAAAAGTGTTTTGTTTCTATAAACAACACACTGCCTCTTGGTTGTCCTGCACAAGCACCACAGCCATTTTCCTTTTGTGATTACATTTCAAGTGAGAAATGGACTTCAGTGTAAATTGATACTGTGATGGTATCACAGGTTGTACTGCTCCCAAACTGCATGGTGTGGAAGTATTCCCAGAGCACCCCAACTGGGTCACAGCCTTATGCCACATTAAGACCTGAATGAGCATCTTCTCCCTGCCTTTCCCCTGGTTTTGAAAGGAAAGCAGGGAGGTACAGCATGGTCTGTACAGGCTGGGTAACCCAGAAACCCATGTGGTGGACTGGGATATGATTCACTGTTCAGTAGCACCAAAGGACACAAATAGTCTCACATGGTTCCACCAAGGCAACACACAACACTGTGGCAAATGGGGAAACAAAGTGAGAGGCCTGCTGATCAGAAAAGAAGATGAAGACTTTACTACTTGGTCACATTTCCCCCTGTATAAGATCTGACACTGAATCCAGAACTGGGACTCTTTAGCACGCTTGTTTTTCAAACTGAAAATCCCTTGGCCTGAGATCTGAAGCTCTGGAGAACCTGTAGGGCCAGCTTAGAGCCTTGGGCTGTTGAAATAAGAAGGAGGTGAATCATCACCAGATGCCTGAAGTCAAAATCCAGAAGAGGGGAGAAGGGGAAACGTTCTCCACTTCCCAGGTCCACTTCCCAACGTGGTACCAGCGTTAAGAGCAGGCAGGAGTAGTTCTCTTCCTGTGCATTCCCTGGCTCCAGTCACCATGGGCCCTGGATGAGCTGCATATAGAAAGGAGGAGCACTTGGACAGGGGTGTAATCTGAGTTTGAGACAAGTCTGATCTACCCACTGCAGTGACAGCTATTCCTGGGCCCAGTCCAAGGTTCAGACCATGGCTTGCAGGATAATGGTTTGATAATGAAAGTTTCAAACAAGCCTGAGCCTTCCCTGGTGCAAGTGTGCTTAGAAAAAGCCAGAGCTCCTTCAGAGAGAAATTTCACAATGGACAAGAGGCCAAATTTTTCTTTCAGTTATATAAATGCAATTTCTTCTGAGGTGCAGTTGCCAGTGAGGAATGTCACTAATGGAAGGAAGAGCAGAATTTCCCCTCAGCACTGAACAGACCCAACCTTTGAAACAAATGGCATTACAAATTCCTTGGCATCAGCTCAAACTACTGCAGCTTCTAACTGTAACCTGAGCCAGCCATACAGCAGTGTATCTTTGTGTAGAGACTGATCCAGAACACCTACAGCTCTTAAGAGCCAGCTCAGGCTCGGATTGCTAAAGTTCTGTTTGTGTGGTTATGAAAATAAGGAATCTTTGGGGGGAAAGCGTAGAGACATCCAGGAGCTGCATCTGCAACTGAAAACTTAAGCTGTCTAGAAGGTCTGATCTGAGCATGGAGTGCCAAGCTACTAGTACCCAGACTTACATGCACATCCCTAGTTTTAACTGTGTTGGTCAGCCCATTTGCTTCAGATACTCCAGAGAGGTTGAGAGGCAGAGTTGATCTGACCACTGGATGGTCAGACAGCAATAAACCACTTCAAAGGTGTCAGTGCTTGAAGGATTTACATCAACTCCAACAAATACTGATCCTATTCTCTGGGGTCTTCGATAAAAGTGGTCCGAGACAAACCTGGGAAGGAGAGATCGAGGTAAGGACAGGAGTATTAGTAGAGCTTCTGAGAGGTGAAGTTAACACCTGTTTTCCTGCATGTTTGAAGCGATCTCTACAGTTCTCACTCTCTCTCACGCTCAGCGGGGGCCGCAAAGCCAAGCCCCATCGCTCGTAGCGGTTCCGGCGTGCCCAGGGCGCCGGCCCGGGCCGGGGAGCGGGGCTGCGGCGGCCGGCCCGGCGCGATGCTCCGCGGGAGATGCGCTCCACGCCCGCTGGTCTCCGGCCGGGGACTGCACTTCCCCGAAGTCCCTGCGCTCGGCCCCTCCCGCCCAGCCCAGCCCAGCCTAGCCCAGCCTAGCCCAGCCTTTCCCGACCGCTCCTGCGCACCTGCGTGCCGGAAGGAGGAGACGGAGACAGCTTCATTGTCTCTCACGAAGGGCTCGAAATGTCCTCAGAAACCCTCAGCTGTGTCTTCTCCTCTGCTGTTTGAACCCCTCATCTGTGGAAACACTGCTGATGCTGCCCACAGCTGCTCGGAGTGTACACACCGCTGTACCAGCACAGTTTTCTACTAGCACTCACACCCTGCCTTTTACTCCCAGAAACACTCCAGCAGTGTTGGAACACAGGACAGAACAAGCAGCCCTGGCTCCCTTGGCTTAAATAACACCCTGCTCACCTTTCCAAATGTATTTTGCAACCACTCTGGGATAATGGAAGCTCATGCTCTTCTTTCCCTCTAGGCGTATGACGCAGAGCATTTGGGTTTCAATATGTCACCAGCTGAAAAGCAGCCATCCCCCTCTGAAAAGCAGCCATCCCCCTCTGAAAAGCAGCCATCCCCCTCTGAATAGCAGCCATCCCCCTCTGAAAAGCAGCTCTGCTTGCTTCCACAGCCAAAGGGCCAAAGACACACTGATCATAGAATCACAGAATGTCAGGGGCTGGAAGGGACTTCAAAAGATCATCCAGTCCAACCCTCCTGCCAGAGCAGGATCACCTATACCAGGTCACACAGGAATGCATCCAGGCAGGTTTTGAGTATCTCCAGAGAGGGAGATCCACAACCTCTCTGGGCAGCAAGTTCCAGTGTTCCATCACCTTTATAGGGAAAAAAAAAATCCTCATGTTTCCATGGAACTTCCTATGCTTCAGCTTCCACTCATTGCCCCTTCCCCTGTGGTTCCTGGTTGGCCAAGAGCCGTAGAACATAAAGTAAGGCACCAGTCTGCTTTAGTTGCTTAGATAGTGTTGGATGGTAGGTTGGACTCAAAGGTGTTTTCCAACCTGTTCCATTCCATTCCATTCCATTCCATTCCATTCCATTCCATTCCATTCCATTCCATTCCATTCCATTCCATTCCATTCCATTCCATTCCATTCCATTCCATTCCATTCCATTCCATTCCATTCCATTCCATTCCTCTACTGCCCTGCAGCCACCAAAAGCAGAGCAGTTCCTCCCCATGTCCACACGGCGGCAGCAGTGAGCACAGCGCGCTACACAGGACCCTATGCGCGGCGTCCATAGCAACGCGCGGGGCTGCACCGATGCCTGCAAGGGGAAAGTGCCCGTTTGGGGCAATCAGCTCCAGATCGGGAGGGGAAAAGGGGAAGTGGGGGCTTTTGAAAGGCCTTCTCCATCTGGGATAGAGAGATATTTAGAGGAGAAGGGCAAGGTTTTAAATGCTTGCCAGAATTAGCGTTTATGGGCAGTTTAAAACCTCCTTACAATTACATATTAGACTATTTAGGCTCAGTTCTCTAGTTACACTTATCCTACAGTCTCTGGACTGCACAGAATAGCTACTTAGGCTGACTATGTAACACAGGAAGCGCAGACAGCTCCATTTGGACTTTTTGGTCCTATTTAAAAAGAAGCTATATATGAAGCAACTTCAAAGTCCATGACTTACATAAACCGTTCTAAAAGGTGTCTCAGATCCGTTGCACCTGATCAAGTGATTTGCTGAATCCTTGTGTAAGAGAACGAATTTCTCTCAGTGTGAATGTGTGAGGTTTTCCTTCCCCCCCGAAAGAACGGCAGCTCGCAGGCACCTGGCGCTGCTCAGAAGCCTGCCAGACGCCGAGTCTCAGGCTCTCCAGGAGCCCTCTGCTCCCAAGGCAGAGCTATCCCGCGGGCCGCTGCAGCGTGCGCTGGAGACCGGAAGAGTCCCGCGAGAGCGGAGGCGGCGGGACGCGGAGACCCGGCTGGACTCCGCCCGGCGCGGCTCTGTGCGGTAGGCTCCTTCCAGCTCGGCTCCATTGGGTTTCGTCCGGCTTGGATCGCCTCTGCAGACTTGCAGTACCGACATTTGCACACCAGGTGGCAGCACAGAACTCTAACGGGGAGGCACACGCCTGGGCACACCTGCAGTACCAACGAGTAAACACCGGGTGGCAGCACGGAGCACTCCCCTGAGTGTGGGGAGACGCTCAGCTGCCCCTTGGTTCAGAGGTTTTATAGAGTAGAATACAGTAGACTAGACTAGACTAGAGTAGACTAGAATAGAATAGAATTAACCAGGTTGGAAGAGACCTTGGAGATCATCGAGTCCAACATATCACCCAACACCATCTCATCAACTAAACCATGGCACCAAGCACCTCATCCAGTCTCTTCCTGAACACTTCCAGGGATGGTGACTCCACCACCTCCCTGGGCAGCACATTCCAATGGCCAGTCTCTCTTTCTATGAAGAACTTCTTCCTAACATCCAGCCTAAACCTCCCCTGGCACATCCTGAGACTGTGTCCTCTTGTTCTGGTGCTGGTTGCCTGGGAGAAGAGACCAACCCCCACCTGTCTACAACCTCCCTTCAGGTAGTTGTAGAGAGCAAGAAGGTCTCCCCTGAGCCTCCTCCTCTCCAGGCTAAGCAGCCCCAGCTCCCTCAGCCTCTCCTCCCAGGGCTGTGCCCCAGACCCCTCCCCAGCTTTGTTGCCCTTCTCTGGACACCTTCCAGCAACTCAACATCTTTCCTAAACTGAACACCCCAGAACAACAGAAAACCCCACCACAAAACACACAAAGGGAAATCCACTATTTGTAATTGATATATACAGAAGTTATAGTTATATTTTAAAACCCTGTTGTGGCTCTACTTAGGTTGGGGTTTTTTATTCTATATTCTAAAAGCATTTATACAATAGAAGAGATACAGGAGGGACATCTCCAAATCTGTTTTACATACAAATTGATACCATTCTTCAATAGCTGGATAAAAATGAGAGGTTTTTCCCTGTTGGAACCCTTCACACTAATAATAGGACTAGGAGGAATGGAATGAAGCTGGAGGTGGGGAGATTCAGGCTGGAGGTGAGGAGGAGGTTCTTCACCATGAGAGTGGTGAAACCCTGGAGTGGGTTGTCCAGGGAGGTGGTCGAGGCCCTGTCCCTGAAGGTGTTTAAGGCCAGGCTGGGTGAGGCTGTGGCCAGCCTGATCTAGTGTGGGGTGTCCCTGCCCATGGCAGGGGGGTTGGAACTAGATGGTACTTGTGGTCCCTTCCAACCCTGAATGATACTATGATACTATGATATACACACAAAGAGGAGCTCTGCTAGAGAAATAAAGGAGTGAGTGGCACTCCCAAACAGCTGCAGCCCCCCCAGCCCCTGTCCTGCAGGCTACTGGCTACCCCATGTGGGAGAACCTCCCAGAGGATGCTGCTTGGTTTGTACCCCTCTGCAGTGATGCTCCTCCCGAGGCATCTGCCACACAATGCAGACAGGTTCCTCCTGGAGCCATGTCCGAAGTGTGCCTGGCCCAGGAGGATGAGTTTTCAGTCCTTGAAGAGCCTCAGGTCTGCAGAGGAAACTGTGGCAGGGCCAGACTCCCACTCCAGTTCCGGGTACAAACTGGAGCCAACAGGTCTTGCAAAGGGGGCAGAGGACAGACAGTGCCTGCCAGCTGCACATGCTGCTTGCCAGACCCATGGCAGGCATGGGTCCATGGGTCCTGAAGCCTTGGACAGGAGCTTCAGAGGCCAGCACCAGAGTTTCTAGCTGCTTCAAAATGTCCTTCGTGGAGCTCCCTGCCTTTGGTATCTAGAGGTGCTTTTGAAAGACAAAAGCAGAGGCATCTCAGCAGGCGTTTGGTCTCTGTTTACCAACACCTGGTGAAACAGAACATCTGACACTGAGGTGGTGCTTGACCAAAGTGCTTTGTGTTATTTGGTTGCCACCAGCCCACAGCTCTCATGCCAATTACTTCCAACCCAAAATAAGTGTTTGCTCAGCCCCCTTTTGTTCAGCTCATGACTTTGAGATGTGTGTCACTGACAAATGCTGCAAGCCCACCCAAGGCTCCAGCTGATGGTGGTGGCTGTTTGCCTCCAAAATGGCTTAGAGCTGTCTAGGAATATTGTCAGCCTATGGACAGCTAGTTCCACAAAGCCACTCTCTTGCCCCCATCCTCTTTGCCTTCCTCCTTTGGATTCAGGAATTCCAAGAATCCCTGCCTCAGAGTAGCTTTAATTCCAACTCAGGAATTCCAAGAATCCCTGCTTCAGAGTAGCTTTGCCTTCACAAAGCTGGCTCCTCCTGCCTCAACGTAACCCTAAAACTACTCTGACCCTAACTCTAATCCTAACCTTAGCCCTAACCTTAACTGTAACCCTGACCCTAACCCTACCCCCTAAATCTAGCCCTAACTCTAACCTGTAACCCTAACCCTGAAAACTAACCATAACCCTAAGTCTAATCAATATCATACCTGATGAGCCTGGAGCAGAGCTGGGGGAAGCCTGAGCCCCAAGAGTTTCAGTCCCACTGGTGATGGCACTAGTGGAGGGCTGGATCCCTCTGCTCTGAGGCAGAGCCCACCTTGGTGGAGAGACCCTCACTCCCCAGAGCAGAGCCAGTGCACATGGGCAAGGCCAGGCAGACACAGGGCACAGAATGCTACCAGGTCCCATCACTGAGATGATCTGCAGCTGTGGAAAGAATGAAACTCTCTACCAAAGAGAAAGTTTCATTACTAGGTCTCTAGTATTTGAGACTATTTCTGTAGGACTCCACTGGTTTTATTTGTTACTGGGTTAAATTTCTCTGAGCACAGACTTGCTTTGCAAAGCCCTGTTCCTCATGGCATGGGGCGGGACTTGGGGTCTCCCTTGGGAGAGATGTAGCTGTGGGGCGGCTTCTCCAGTCTAGAGCTTGGTCCAGGGACATCTCAAGCACCTTTTTGATGCATGGAGACTCCCCCAACACCTGCCTCTCTTGGGGACAGCTCCTAGCAATGCAGCTAGCAGAAAATCTGGGTTGCTGGGGCTGTAGGGGACAGTGGGTTTTAAACGAGGCTCCCAGGAAATCAGGGGATGGTCTTTTAAAAGCGTTTCAGCTGGTGAGTTCCTTCTGTTTAGCTAGACGTGGAAAAGAGTTTCTGTTAATGAATTTTAGTGACTAAAGGTTGTGCAGACCTTGGTTGCAGGATCCCAGGACAGCACAGTGAGACAGAACCCACGGTGCAAGGGAGTTCCAGTTTAGAGCTGTACAGCCAGCAGTTCTGCCCCGGGAGAAGAGGCTCACTTATCAGTTAGCTATTCCTCTTTTCCTTCAGTTTGACGGGGAAATAGAATCAAATTACAGTTTACTAGTCTGGCTGGGGACCTGAAGGTGTTTGCTGAACGACTTCACCGACAGGGTGTGCAGTTGCCTGCTTCAGACAGCGGTGTCAGGGTGAGCCCTGGCAGCTATCCGTCCCTCCCCTTGCAGTGCCCTCCCTCTCCTGTTTCCTCACTCGTTTGGCTGTGGGCTGATGAGATGATGTGCGGAGGGGGTCTGCAGCTCCTCCATCCTATAGCCACTGCTGTGTGTGCCGCGTTTTTGGAGGAGCACCGTGGAAAAAGCATTTCTTGCTTCATTTCCTGTTGTTAAAATCCCCTCCCATGACGTTCCAGGACCGGTCTGCTCAACTCCTCATGTTGGCTGAGCAGGGCACAGGGCTGAAAAACATTTCCCCAGCTCCTTCCTTCCATGTGGAGCAGGGTTTGGTGGTGAAGTGAGGACATCTGCCGTTGGAGTCACCTTCAAAAGGATGGCAGCTGGCCGATGCAAGCCTGCAGCTGGGCAGCGGTGTGAGGTGCTGAGCTTCCCTTCTTGGCCTCCTGGTCCTCCTGAGCTATAAGGTGGCAGTCACATCCACGGGATGCACATCCCACACCTGGGTCCAGTGGTATGTTTACAGCTTCCAATAGGCTGCTGAGGCCAGACAAAACTCAGAGAGAAATACTGTGCTGAGAGAAACTCTTTCTTGTTTCTGGCCCCCCCATTTTTCCTCCCTTATCCACCTTGTGCCCATTAGATTTTCATGCTATGAAACACAAAGTTCTTGAGAGGTGTGTTAAAACTCTTCTGTTATTTACTGTATTGATCTAGATGTGCTCTTGGTGCTGCTGTACTTTGCAGTGTGCTGTCTGGATAAGCAAATCTCTCTCACTTCCACATCCACGAGATATAGGTGGCAACATTAGCCCATGCTGACTGTACTTGAAGCTCAAATGGTCTAACCCAAAGTAGGCAAAAAGGAGAGCAATTGCTGCCACTTCTGTTTCCTTTGGTAGTGGCTGCTAATTTATTTCCCTGGGACTGCTCAAAGCAGGTCTGAATTAACAGCCTGGTTATTTTCACACCAACCCCACTAAAAGGACGACTTTTACCCAGGAGCAGGAGAGGGAATTCTTCCCCCCCCAGGCATTTACTCTTGCTTGTGGGGCTGAAAAGCATAAGTGATGTTCAACACAAAGGCTATTTGTGCAGAAGGATGGCTGTGGCTGGGGTGAAAAGCACTTTCCATAAACCTCAAAGGTGAAAGGGCAGATCCTCACCCAGGATGCTGGTGAGAATCACACAGAGCCACTGGAAGCATTTGACCCTGTCAGTGCCTCATGGGCATGAGGCTGGAAGCTTGGCTTTGGTGTGATAAGCAGCTATCAAGTCTCATTCTTTGTTCTTTCTGCGAAAGTAATACACAGAGGTGAGGTGGGAAATGAGTTGGGATGTAGGTGGGGTTTGTACCATGCTGGACAGGTATTTACCTTTCCTAGCAGTGTTCCAGACTAGCCCAGAACAAACACCCATGTGAAAAAAAAGCAGAGGCAGAAACCCATGGAGTTGCAGTCCATCAGCAGAGAGTGCTGGCCCCTGGGCAGTGCTGTGCTGCTGGGGAGCCGGTCCTGCAAGCAGAGCTCCTCCCTGGGCAGCCTGGTGCCAGCCATCAGGGCAAGAGCTGGTGGAGGTTGCTGGGGGGGCTCTACAGTGCTGCCTTAAACAGCATTCACTTCCCAGTGGCCACCCTGAAGACCTAATCTGGAGCTAATTGTCAGCAGCAGCTGTCCTAATTTTATTACATCTGCCTGGTTCTTGCAATGAAAGACAAGTATATGAGACCACGAGAGAGTTTGGTTCAGGGGCAGTAAGTGCCTCCAGGGGTATGTCATTCTCTGCAGGCAGGAGAGTGCCAGCTCCTCTGGCACAAGTGCAACCACAGCAGGCTTAGACTGGAGGCAGCTGCTGATGTTTGTAGGAAGGAGCTCAGCCTCCCTGTGCTCACAACCTTTTCCTACAGCCCCCCTTGGCGTAGCCTGCACCGCAGAGCAGTGCTCCTTCAGTTAAGAGGCTTGTGGTAAAGCTCAGGGATCTTATTCTTGGCTCCTGGGGCCATTTTATGGCAGGGAGCATTTACAGGCTCATAAACAGTATTTGAGAGTTCTTGTAGATTAGCCAATAAACTTTCCAGGAGTGAAACTTGATTCCAGATGAGAAGTGGTTTTACATCCAGAGGGTTTCCTGCGTGGCCAGACAGCAGTGGTGTGGGACTGCACGTTGGGGTGGGCAGGGCGCTGCTAAGAGGGCATGGCTGCTGCTGTGGGTCTGTAACTAGAGGCAGCAGCCCAGGCTGGCAAGTGCCTGCAAGCTGCCCAGCAGGCTCCATAACTTCTGCTTACCCTGGGAGCGTTTCTAGAGGGGTGTAAGGAACAGGAAGATGCTGTCCCTGGGAAGCGCTGGCGTGCCTGTGAGACACCTCCAGTGGGCTCCAAGACTTGCAGCAGCTCTGCTCTGTGGCTTGTCTGCTGGGACCTGTGTGTCCTTCTGTTTACATGTGCTGTGAGAGGAAGAATGAGAGAATCATGTGGAAGGAAAATTTATTTTACAAAGCTAAAAATAAGCCCCAGCCCCCTGCTCAGCTGTTCTCTGGCATCCACTCCTACGGAGTAGGAACATCTCCTGTGACTCTGCCGTGGTGATTGACAGGTTGTTTTGCCCAGGGACACTGGCCTGCATGATGTGACACCCTCCCACGCAAAGGCAGCTGCCAGCTGCTCCAAGATGCAGGCAGCTCCTGCTCAGGGGCTGGCACAGTCAGCGAGTTGTGCCCACATGAGGGAAATGCCACCAAAAAAAGCCTGGTGGCTGCTTCCTTCCCTTTATCCCCTCAACCAGGGCTCCTTGCTCCTGCCCTCTATGGAAACCAGCCCCTCCTCCTGATGGTCCCTGGGATGGGTGCTGTCCATCCACTCCCTGATTTGGGGCCACTGAGTTATTGCCTGGCAGAGAAGCACTTGCTTGCTGCCCAGGGAGCCCGCTGAGGAAGCAGATGGCTGCTGGTGCCGTTGTGCTGGGGCGTTTTACACACCGCTTTTTGCTCTGCAGGGGGTCTGGGCTGCCACCTTGGCGTGCCCATCTCTGCTGGGCAGCTGTACAGTGATGCACTCAAACTGCATTTGTGTTTCTACACACAGTTGTTAACATAAAGATTGCATTAGGAGCCTAATTAGTGTAAATTATGGGCCGCGGGTGCTGGAGGCAGAAGCTGTGGTGCAAGCCAACTCTGCAGGCACCAGAAGAGGTAAATTGGAATAATCCTGATGTGACCTCTTTTAATTCATGCCTTTTTCACAGCTCTCCTCCAAACTTGCAGTGTCAGCCACACCAGTTTAACCTCTTGATGTAGATTGCATCCACTGATGAATAAAACTCGTGGTAATTGGGAAGGAATCAGAGGGAAGTTTGGCCTCATTCGGTTGTGTTCTCTTGGGATACACAGTAACTTTCCCCTGGACTTCAGACCGCAGCCCTGGACACTGTGCAGTGTACAGAACTCTATCCCCAAGCTAAGGAGTCCTCCAAAAGTGTGATAGAGATTGGGACACTGGTGGATGCACAGCAGGTTTGACACAGTAAGTCTCCTGGTAAAGCAAGCGCTAGGACTTGCCTGCTTTAGGACACCAAGGGGGACACCATGGGCAAACACAGAGAGAGCTTCTAATGTTGTTGGGAGGTTCACAGGACTGCACTTACTTTGGTAAATTAAAAAGAGTCTTGGGTAAGTGGAAGCTGTTGGCCAACAGAGTAGTCTGTAACAGTGAGGAACTGGCTGCCTCCAGTGGAGCCAAGACAGCTTAGCTCTGCTTTCAGGGTCATCCTCATTAGCATTCACAGAGACCAAGCCACGTGAAAGCGCATCTCGGTAAACCAAAGTCAAGTACATCAAAGAGCTGTCATTCTTTTCATGGTAGGTTTCAAGGTAGCAAAGCCACTGTAACTTCAAGCAAAAATCTCAATTTAGTTGTTAATAAATAACATCTGTTAAAAAAACCAAACCACCACCCAACTAAATCCCATACCTGCATTTGATTAAGTTTAGAAGAACTCTGTGTACCGAAGAACAAGATGGAATTGCATTAACATCCATAATTAAATTGCTCATAAGGCTTCAAATGCATTTTCCAGTCATGTGAAAGAGATTTCAAACTTGTTATGGTTCATCTTCCAAGTGTTCCTTCTTCCTGTGGTTGGTGTGAAAACATCACACAAACCATGGGAGGAGCAAAGTAATTCCCTTCACCTCCTTTCTTCAGAAGCCGCTGCACTTTTACTTGCTTGTAAAGGAACATGTGGCAAAAGGAAAATGTTTTAGTTAACCTGTGTAAAAATGTTTATTTACAGTCTTCCTTCCATAGATTCATAGAATCATACAATCATAGAATTGTTAGGGTTGGAAGGGACCTCAAGGATCCTCTAGATCCAAGCCCCCTGCCATGGGCAAGGACACCTCACACTAGATCAGGCTGCCCAGAGCCACATCCAGCCTGGCTGCAAGAACCTTCAGGGATAAGGCTTCCACCACCTCCCTGGGCAACCTGTGCCAGTCTCTCACCACCCTCATAGGGAAGAAATTCTTCCTAAAATCCAATCTGAATCTACCCATTTCTATTTTTTCCCCATTCCCCACAGTCCTATCATTCCCTGACACCCTACAAAGTCCCTCCCCAGTTTTCTTGTAGCCCCCTTCAGATACTGGAAGGCCACAACTAGGTCTCCTTGGAGCCTTCACTTCTCCAGACTGAACAAGCCCATCTCCCTCAGTCTGTTCTCATAGCAGAGCAGCTCCAGCTCTCTGCTCATCCTCATGGCCCTTCTCTGGACGCCATCCAGAACCTCCAGATCCTTCCTGTAACAGGGGCTGCCGAACTGGACACAGTACTCCAGGTGGGGTCTCACCAGAGCAGAGTAGAGGGGGAGAATCACCTCCCTTGACCTGCTGGCTGTGCTTCTCTTGTTGCTTCTCTTTCACCTAAGTTGTTTAGGATACATCTCACTAATAGTCTGAAAAAAAGAAGGTATTTTAAAGTAAAACTTCCTTGGTGGAAATGTAAGCTCCTGGCTAAAAATGGCCAGGATGTCTGTGCTCTTTAGGAGAGTTCAGAAAAGCAATTCATCAATTTAGAGCTGGTCTGAGTGTGAGTTCCCTGTAGGAGATTGAGAGAGGTTCAGCAAAGGAAGGTCTTAAAAACAGTCTCCTAGGATTGAACCTGAGCTTCCCATTTTTGTCGAGTTCCCAGTGGGTCTGCAACAGCCCTGCTGGTGGGAAATATGTTATTGCTAATGCTGTCTAGCCCAAAAACTGTGTCCAGTTCTGGGCCCCTCAGTTTAGGAAGGATGTTGAATTGCTGGAACAAGTCCAGAGAAGAGCAACAAAGTTGGTGAGGGGTTTGGAACACAAGCCCTATGAGGAAAGACTGAGGGAGCTGGGGTTGCTTAGCCTGGAGAGGAGGAGGCTCAGGGGAGACCTTCTTGGTCTCTACAACTACCTGAAGGGAGGTTGTAGCCAGGTGGGGGTTGGTCTCTTCTCCCAGGCAGCCAGCACCAGAACAAGAGGACACAGTCTCAGGCTGTGCCAGGGGAGGTTTAGGCTGGATGTTAGGAAGAAGTTCTACACAGAGAGAGTGATTGCCCATTGGAATGGGCTGCCTGGGGGGGTGGTGGAGTCACCATCCCTGGAGGTGTTCAGGAGGAGACTTGCTGGGGTGCTTGGTGCCATGGGTTAGCTGTTTGGGTGGGTTGGATTGGTTGATGTGTTGGACACGATGATCTTGAAGGTCTCTTCCAACCTGGTTTGGTTTATTCTAAATAAAATGAACTACAAAATCTGGGCTTCTGCTAAATTAGTGCTGTTCTCTGCCAATTACAGTCTGGCAAGTAAACAAGAAGAAAAGAAAATAAGCTAAAATAAAGGAAGAGAAAATGAGATGAAATGAAGTGAGCTGAAATAGAAGAAGATAACATTTAAAAATGAGATAAAGTAAAATCAACAAAATAAGCTAAAATGAAATAAAAAATAAGATTAAATAAAATAAAATAAGCTAAAATAAAGTAGAAAAAAATAAGATGAAATAAAGTAAGATAAAATAAAATAAGATAAAGATAAAAATTAAGGTAAAATAAATACAATAAGATAAAATAGAAAAATAAGATAAAATAAAAAAAATAGATAAAATAAGCTAAAATAAAATAAAATAAATAAAATAAAGTAAGATAAAATAAGATTAAATAAGAGGAAATAAAGTAAGATGAAGTAAAATAAGATAAAATAAAAATAAGATAAAATAAAATAAAATAAAATAAAATTAAATAAAATAAAATTAAATTAAAAACTAAACTAAACTAAACTAAATTAAACTAAACTAAACTAAAATAAGCTAAAATAAAGTAGAAAAAAATTAAGATGAAATAAAGTAAGATAAAATAAAATAAGCTAAAGTTAAAAAATAAGGTAAAATAAATACAATAAGATAAAATTAAAAAATAAGCTAAAATAAGCTAAAATAAAATAAAAGAAATAAAATAAAGTAAGATAAAATAAGATGAAATAAGAGGAAATAAAGTAAGAAAGTAAGATAAAGTAAAATAAAATAAAATAAAATTAAAAACTAAACTAAAATATAATAAACTAAACTAAACTAAAATAAGCTAAAATAAAATAAAATAAGCTAAAATAAAGTAGAAAAAATTAAGATGAAATAAAGTACAATAAAATAAAATAAGCTAAAGTTAAAAAATAAGGTAAAATAAATATAATAAGATAAAATTAAAAAATAAGCTAAAATAAAATAGGATAAAATAAGCTAAAATAAAATAAATAAAATAAAGTAAGATAAAATAAGATGAAATAAGAGGAAATAAAGTAAGATGAAGTAAAATAAGATAAAATAAGCTAAACTAAAATAAGCTAAAGTAAAATAAATAAAATTAAATTAAAAACTAAACTAAACTAAAATAAAATAAAGTACAAAAAAATTAAGATGAAATAAAGTAAGCTAAAATAAAATAAGCTAAAGTTAAAAAATAAGGTAAAATAAATACAATAAGATAAAATTAAAAACTAAGCTAAAATAAGCTAAAATAAAATAAAAATAAAAGAAAGTAAGCTAAAATAAAATAAAATAAAATAAGATAAAATAAGGTAAGTTAAAATAAGATTAAATAAGATGAAATAAAGTAAGCTAAAATAAAATAAGGCAAAAAAAAAAGGTAAGGTAAAATAAATACAATAAGATAAAATTAAAAACTAAGCTAAGCTAAACTAAAATAAGCTAAAATAAAGTAAGATAAAATAAGATGAAGTAAAGTAAGGTAAAGTAAGATGAAAAAAGAGGAAATAAAATAAGATAAAGTAAAATAAGATAAAATAAAATAAAAAAGATAAAATAAAATAAGCTAAAATAAAATAAGCTAAAATAAAATAAAATAAGCTAAAATAAAATAAAGTAAACTAAACTAAACTAGAAGGCTGTTGTTTCCAGCAACCTTTTGGGGTAGAGAAAGACAAAAGGCAAGCTAACCAGTTCTGAACTCCAATAACAGGCTCTGAGAGAGGAGAGAAAATTGCACTTTCTGTTTTGAAGGGAACAACACGCAGGGAAGGAAGGATCTTAAAGGGAAACAAGTTGGAATGAAGCTGCAGGCTTATGGCTGCAGTTCGCTAGCAAGATATTCAACAGCTCAGTCTTGAGGCCATGGCCAAACCCATAGAGTCTATAATTGGAATTTGTGGGTTGATCGACACCTGCTTTGTTCTGTGTGAGCTGCTCTTGTTGTATAGAGGAGATAAGAATTCCTAGCAAGGGGGCTCGTTTAGGTAGTGCTAACTGGTTCTGAATAACTGAAAGGTCTCATTAAGATAATTCCAGCTGGCTCCAGCTACCCAGGGTGGGACCTGTTACTTTGCTACCAAGTGTCACCACCAGAAAGATTTCCATAACCATTCCACGGAGCTGTGAGTCACACCACATTGCATTTTCACTTGGAGCAGGTGGGTACCTCCAGAAAGAAATGATACAGTGAGTCAGATTTTGGGTTGGGGTCCATCACCAGCTTGTGTGCACGGAGGACTGGCCACTCACTGTTGCGGCGAAACGGTGGTGTGAAGATGGCAGCCTGCAAAGGTTGACCCTGGTTGAACAGGGAGCTTGGACTATACGACCTCTGGAGGTCCCTTCTCACCTCAACCATTCTGTGGGGCTTTGAGGGTATGTGGGAGGGGTGCTAAAGTGCATTATCATTCCCCAAGGTTTGCCTCATCGTGGAACATGACCAGGAACATCCCAGACCAACCCCAGACTCTGTTGTGGGTCCAGTTCTGGGCCCCTCAATTTGAGAAGGACATTGAGACTCCTGAACGTGGCCAGAGAAGGGCAACAAAGCTGGGGAGAGGCCTTGAGCACAGCCCTGTGAGGAGAGGCTGAGAGAGCTGGGGTTGTTTAGCCTGGAGAAGAGGAGGCTCAGGGGAGACCTTCTTGCTGTCTATGACTACCTGAAGGGTGGCTGTAGCTAGGAAGGGGTTGGTCTCCTCTCCTAGGCAACTAGCACCAGAACAAGATGACACAGTCTCAAGCTGTGCCAGGGAAGTTTAGGCTTGGGGTGCGGAGAAAATTCTTCACAGAGAGAGTTGTTAGCTCTTGGAATGTGCTGCCCAGGGAGGTGGTGGAGTCACCATCCCTGGAGGTGTTTAGGAAGAGACTGGATGGGGTGCCTGGTGCCATGGTTTAGTTGATTAGAAAGTGTTGGATGATAGGTTGGACTCGATGATCTCGAAGGTCTCTTCCAAACTGATTAATTCCATTCCATTCCATTCCATTCCATTCCATTCCATTCCATTCCATTCCATTCCACTCTACTTACCTGTGAGAAGAGACCAGCACCAACCTCTCCACAAAGTCCTTTTAGGTAGTTGTAGAGAGCACTGAGGTCTCCCCTCAGCTCCCTGTTGGAAGCTGGAATGGCCTCCAGCTGTGCCTGGGTAGATTTAGACTAGACATTAGGAAAAATTGTTTCCCAGCAAGAGTGGTCAGGGATTGGAATGTGCTGCCCAGGGAGGTGGAGGAGTCACCAACCCTGGATGAGTTTAAAGATCTTTTGGATGTGGTACTTGGGGATATGGTTTAGGGGTGACCCTTGTAGAGTAGGGTTCTGGGTTGGACTTGGTGATCCTGGGGGTCTTTTCCAACCTGAATGTGTGATTCTGTGACACCTGCCACCACACCATGGTGGTGGCTCAGGGCTAGTGCTCCAACAGACCACACCACACCACGCATGGTCTGTCAGCAGCTTCTCTCAGGGAAACCATCCTGCGACCACGTGTGGTGCTGCTCTGTGCGGTGTGCCCCTGGCAGCCACTTTGTTTTGTCATTTCTGGGGACACCATTGGAAATGACACTCATTGTCATGTGTTCACCCTACTGGATTTAATTAGAGACACTCAGCTTCCATTTGCATGTTTGCTTTGCCGTTCTGGTAGTTCTCTTTTGATAAGACTTTGTCATGTAAATCCTAGCCGAAGCGGAAGAAGTCAATTACTGCATGTCATAGCTCCTGAGTAATCATTAGAGACAATACAACATGAGACACGCTCCCTGAGAGTGGGAGGCAACTCTGTGCTTCCCACTAGGTACTTCCCTCATGTCTTCCAGGATTTTCCTCTGCTATTAGTTCTCTGTATCCTCAGAGTCATGTTTTGCTCTCCAGCATCTCCTCCCATGACTTCATGTGAACTCTTGCTGCAGGGTCCACAGATTAAAGTGCCCTCAGAAACACCTCAAGATCTCTACATTTTCTAACCAAGACAGAGCTGAGGCTAATGAAAAAGGCTTAGGCTTGACTTAGAAGGCCAGGGTGCTGCTGGTGGTGCCTGACATCCAATGAAAGATGTTTGCTTGCAGACCCACCCTGTGCGTGGTGCACTTGGCACCTCTCTGGAGCCACCACTGCTTGCAGCACTGACCATCAGGCAGAAAGAATTTTTCACCTCAAAGAGGTGATACTAATGTCAGGGTTTTGTTTGTTTGTTTTGGAGAGTGTTGCAGCAAACAGAGATAAACATTGCAAGCCTCAGTCCCAGGAACAAATATCAGCTGCAGACAGACAGCAGTATGTGCAATTCCCACCTGTGTAGGTGGGCCCAGGCCACTCCATGACCACATTCTGTTTTTCCTTTGAACAGGCTATAATCAAGATTAATGACCCTTTATTGCTCTCCTAGTGTCCTCCCCTCCTGGAAATTCAGCCTTGAAAGGAGGTAAAAGGATTACAAAGAAATACAAACAGATTTTGCAGGCTGACTAACTGTAAGCAGATGGAGCAGCTTTGTTCAGAGCTTCTGTACCTCTGGAGGTTGCTTTCCTGGGGTGACAGAGCATGTTGAGCACTGAGAGCATGGCATCCTCCCCAGCACTGTACTGCACAGGCAGAGCTTCTTCTTCCCTTGGAAGCCCCTCTGCCTCTGGGTAGATACACAAGCAGATCACTATTTGCCTTCTCTGCTTTCTCTTTTGTGTACTATGAGCTTCTTTCCCAACCTCCCAGCTTTCCTCTCCTACTATTACCATGTCCTTGAATCTCTTCATTTTGTTCTCAGAAGTTTTTCTGCTTTCTTTCTGTTCCCTCCCTTCTTCCACTTGATCTTCCCAAAGTCATCTGCCTTCAGAAAGCAGCTTCTGAGTTTAAGGACCTGCTCTAGTTCCTGGCAGCCATCCTACACAGCCTACAGGCACTCCCCAGCACAGCAGTTTCCACAGTAAGAACTTCATGACATTGGTCAGCACCAGGTCTCCAAATGCTTAGACATGCAGAGCAAAACCTGCAGTTTAACAAGGGAAATGCTAGTAGTGTTTACATTTTATGCCATAGCATTTTAAGAAATACAAATGATCTCCCTTGAATTTATGGTCTTGTGTGGCCTCCAACAAGCTGCCACGAGGAGCAAGCATGACAAAAGCCAGAGAAGTTCCTCTGGTGGTTTGAAGTCTACTGAGCACACCATACACGGGAACAAAAGCCTTCAGAAGCCAGCTTGGGTTCCAGATTTGAAGTGCTCCTCTGTCACATTGCTAGCTCCAGCACTGCTGGCACATCTCCTCAGCCCCAGTGGGAAGCTGCCTGATGTGGCTTACAAGCAGGAGCAGAAGGAGCTGAGCAATAGCTTGTCCTGCAGCAGAGGGTAAGGAGGCTCCCTGTGCATGGGGTGTTGGAATGGACACGTGAGACCATGCCCATCCTCACCACAGCTCATGTCAGGAATGGAGAAGACCTTGGCTGATTCCTTGGCTGTGGCTTCCCTCCTCACAGGTTCTCACTGAGAGATCAGCCAAGCTTTGGCTCTTAAGTTATAAAGAAAAAATGAGGGAAAACTTCAGAAAGGTGGAAAGTGAGGACCACCACACTGCTGCTGTGCAGCTGCACAAATGTTTCAGTGCTGTAACAGGATCGAGGGAGGTTCTCCACCCCCTCTGCTCTGCCCTGGTGAGACCTCTTGAGTATTGTGTTCAGTTCTGGGCTCCCCAGTTCAAGAGGGACAGGGATCTGCTGGAGAGGGTCCAACAGAGGGCTAGGAGGATGGTTAGGGGTCTGGAGCACTGCCTGGTGAGGAGAGGCTGAGGGACCTGGGGCTCTTTAGTCTGGAGAAGAGAAGACTGAGAGGGGATTTAATAAATGTTTATCAATATCTGAGGGCTGGGGGTCAGGAGGGAGGGGACAGCCTCTGCTCACTTGCTCCCTGGGATAGGACAAGGAGCAACGGATATAAGCTGCAGCACAGGAGGTTCCACCTCAACACAAGGGAGAACTTCTTTACTGTAAGGGCCACAGAGCACTGGAACAGGCTCCCCAGAGAGGTTGTGGAGTCTCCTTCTCTGGAGACATTCAAGGCCTGCCTGGATGTGTTCCTCTGTGAGCTGAGCTAGATTGTATGGTCCTGCTCTGGCAGGGGGGTTGGACTTGATGATCTCTTCGGGTCCCTTCCAACCCCTGACATCCTGTGAACATCCTCAGAGGTGAAGCATGTGACAGCCATGCAGCAGGGCTGGGACAGTGGAGAAAGGACATGAACATGAACATGGGCAGCAGGACCTCCTTCCTCTCACAATCAAGACATTGCAAATCTCCCAGATGGATGTGTTGAGGCATTAATCTGGGTGCATCTTGGCTTGCTTCCAGGGCTTGTAAATAGCAGGTATCATACAGGAGGCCTTTGCTGCATGGCAAATCACCCCCCCTGCTACTAAGAGCAGTGACACAGCTGGGGTGCTCTGCAGGGTCTTTTGTGCAATGGAAGCATGTGACACCTAAAGTGGGTGGAACAGTTGTCCCTTCCCATCCCTTTCCACTAATCTGGGGGGATGAGGTCTTAAGCAGCAGCATTCTCAGGAGATGTATGGGTTGTGTGGCACTGTGATCCTGAGGTCTGAAGCCCTCCAGAGTGAGAGATTATAAAACCTTTCTAAATGATGTTTGTTTTCTGGAGCTGGCAAGTGATCTGAAACAAAAAAACTCCATCTGGGGAGGTGAAAGTTTCCTCCTAACTCCACCCTTGCTTGCAGTTTACTTTCATCTGGGCTTGACAAACTAGCTGTTATTAAAGGCAGATCTTCACCACAAAGAAGTGCCCCTTTTGAGCATCATCTCCTCCTTCCTGTGCTGCAGAAGCTGGGATGGGATTCCACCAGCATGTTTTGGGATTGTAGGGCACTGGCAGCAGCAGCCTGGCTCTGCCTCACTGCTCTGCCTTCCTCGGTTTGTCTGTGTGATATACTTTCCATGGCACTTCTTCCCACACACCTCAGCTTCTCTTTCCCAGCATTGTAGCAGTGATTATACGTGCTTCTGTGCTAGCAGCCCACTACTGTGTAGCAGTAGGGTTACATAAAGATGAGTGACAGCCTTAATCACTACATTAAAAAACCCTCCACATTTAACTGTTACCTGTCTCACACCCAGGAGCAGCATTTTTAAAGCCCTTGTGACACATCCAGGCCTCAAGCTCAAAATCTTATTTAAAAGCTCCTGTCATTATATTTGAGCCCTGACATTTGGTACAGGAGTTAAAAATATTTATGTGTTGGCTTTCAGCTGAAGAACATTTGCCTGGAGAAGAGGAGGCTCAGGGGAGACCTTATTGCTGTCTACAGCTACCTGAAGGGAGGTTGCAGCCAGGTGGGGGTTGGTCTCTTCTCCCAGGCAACCAGCACCAGAACAAGAGGACACAGTCTCAAGCTGTGCCAGGGGAGGTTTAGGCTGGATGTTAGGAAGAAGTTCTTCATAGAAAGAGAGATTGCCCATTGGAATGTGCTGCCCAGGGAGGTGGTGGAGTCACCATCCCTGGAGTGGTTAAGAAAAGCCTGGATAAGGCACTTAGTGCCACGGGCTGGTTGATCAGTTAGGGTTGGGTGATAGGTTGGACTTGATGATCTTGGAGGTCTCTTCCAACCTTAGGAATACTGAAGTTCACCATACTGAAGTCTCTTCCAACTGGCTTGATTCTGTGATTCTGTATCATGCAGAGCATTAATCACTTTTCAACTTCAGGTTTTGCCTCCTGGCCTCAGTTCCTCTTCTCTCTGGATGTCCTGAGCCAGTAAAGGAGTCTCATTCTTCTTTCATATACACATAGATATACACAGGCACTGAGAGACAGCCTGCAGAAGCAAACTGACACGCTACCTCTTTATGGATAACTGTTTCTCAAAGGCAGTTCTGGAATAACTCCCCCTGTTAACCTTTACTCCAAAGCAGTGTTTGTGCTGGTAGGTTACAACAGAGCAGCTCGGAGGGAGCAGGGCAATTTCTTCCCTTGTTGCAAGACTGAAATACTCTTCCTTCCTATTCCCAGTGTGATTTATTATCTGTCTAAACATACACCCCCCCAAAGGCAGACACCTCATCTTCTTCTGTATCTCAAACACACAGCAGATGTTTGAGAAGTAAGAAACTAACCATGTAGCAGCAAGAGCTGGAGCATAAAGAGATGTGGCTGTAACAAGAGTTGTGGTAGCAGTATTGGGTTTTTCTGGGGTTTACTGCTCCAACTTTGACTCTTAGGAGGTGACATTTCTATGCTCTCTGGGATTGTGATAATCATCTGGGTACTCCAAAGTAGTTTTAGATAATAGAACATGAGTTAATTTCAGCTCTTCGATTAAACATCTCCACTTCCCTAGATGGAAACAGCTCAGTGCTGCTAGCATCAACTTTAATGAGTGCTGTACTGTGTGTGAGGCTTTGTTTCTTTAGCCCACATGCATTCTAGTTGCTAGAAGAGATGGAGTGAAGCTTGGAAGAGTAAACCCAGAGTGGTGAATTACAAATCTTTCCATACAGATCTAGCTCCTAATGTTAACCATTCTCTGCACTTACAAATTAATTATAAGCGTAGTGTTTGAGCCAAAAAAATCCAATCCCCCAAGCAGCTTTATCTCTCCAGATCTGTCTTTGCATGGACTCTACTTTTTCCCTTTCAAAATGCTTCCCAGAACATTTTTTTTTTTGGTGGTGCAGCATTTTTTCAGTGGAACGTTGCCCAAGAGGTGGTTGCAGAACCCAGTGGGTGGCAGCTGCAGATGCTACTGAAACTGATGAAGGTGGAAGGCAGATTAAAGGCAAAGCAGAAGGCTAGGTGCAATACCATCTGCAAAGATCAGGTCCGTTCGAAACACTGATGATTCATGGCCTCTCATCAGACAGCCCAAGTCTGGAGCAGCAGAACACTGTTAAAGGTGACAGAAATACCTTAATAAATTACCTGACTGTGTTGATAATCTCATGTAGGCTTCTCAGGGAAGCCTTTTCTGTCTCACTTGGTACAATACAGTGTCAGGAAAAGCATCATAAAATCACCTCTCCATTCAGGAATGAAATGGAGGTGCTCTGCCTTGGGAAGAAATTCAGAGGTGACATCCCCTTCTGAGGACTCTGCAGGGAAAGGATTGCTCCCAAAGGTGTGAGGAAACTGACCTCCTACCAAAAGAGGCCCAGACAGATACCAAATTGCACATTGGAATGACTCCTCTCCATGCCTTGGTTACTCAGCTCTTCCTGAGGGTATCACAGATCCACACAAGAGCCCTGAAAGAGTCAGCTGTCAAACATGTGAATAGCATCAAGCTGCACTGCATCTCACTGAGTGTTTGGAAAGGGGCTGGGTTCCCATCTCCCTAAGTGTTTTACCTCATAAGAGTCAGCTGGGTATTGATTACGCTTTAGGAGGACCCTGTGTAGAGCTGGGGTAGTTATCACACTTTGGAGGCTGTTAGGAGCTTACATGAACAGATCTGTCACTGATGTTAGGATCTTGTCCAAGGATACATGGAGTGGTGTCATTAAAATAGGTGTGTGATGTCCCACAGGGTCCCTGTAAAGAAGGGACGTGGTGTGGGGGGAGGTTTTTCTGAAGGACTCTGCAACGTGGCAGATGTGGAGGCTGAGCAGATGAAACAGCTGCATTTTGTAACTCACAGCACACATTCTACAGCACTGAAGGATATTTCACACTCCTATCTTTTTCAGGCACCAGCCTGCCTACACAGCCAGGGGAGTGACTGCAGCTAGGGGAGCGCAGGGTGGCTGCATGGGCAGAGAGCTGTGGAGCGTGGTACAGGGCTGCTTGGTTTGCAGTGCACCAGCCTGAAGCTGGGAACTTTCCATAGGCACACCATCTGGGTCCCTCACATTCCTCTCCATCACAGGCAGAGGCTGTGGTTCTGCCAGAGAGCAGAGCAACCAGGCTGGTCTGCATGGGAACTTGGCTCTGACACAGTCTGTGATACTCAGCCCTGCATGCTGTGAGACCAGGTAACTGAGGCAAAGCCATGGCTTCCACTGATAGGGTAGGATAGGATAGGGTAGGGTAGGATAGGGTAGAATCAACCAGGTTGGAAAAAACCTTTGAGATCATCAAGTCCAACCTATCAGCCAACACCATCTAATCAACTAAACCATGGCACTGAGCACCCCATCCAGTCTCTTCCTAAACACCTCCAGGGATGGTGACTCCACCACCTCCCTGGGCAGCACATTCCAATGGCCAATCTCTCTTTCTGGGAAGAACTTCTTTCTAACATCCAGCCTGGGTTTAAGGTGGTTTGATGAAGTAAATCAAGTCTAATGTAGGTTCCCGGGGTTTGTTAGCTGTCTGAAGACAGTGGTCACTGCAGAGCAGTGTTACAAGCAGCATTATGATTTCTGATCCACCACAATAGCTTCCAGAGCATTGTCAGGCCCCAGGGAATGGAGGAAGCTTTCAAATGCTGCCTTTAAGACAGATTCCACGCTGTGCAAGTCTGTCAGGAATGTGGAGAGGGGGCTATGATGCAAAAAGTCATCATCTCAGTTTGGTAAGAAATATTGTGACCTTTCAGGCACAATCCCTGCACAACTGACATTACCAGGAGCTGCCTTTGGCATAGCAATGAATGGAAATAACACCAAAGTGATAAGAAACTTAAGGAATATGGCAAAAGATGCCACACTGGGGTGGGGTGGGGGTTTAGCATTGCCTTTCTGTGCTGGCCCAGAGCTCTGACAAATTCTTTGTTTTCCTATGCTGGAAGAATATACCTCTGAAAAAGAAGGACTGTGCCTCCTCCCCAAAAGGTACTAAATAAACCAACTAAGCATGCCTCACTTCTCCTTTCCATCTTTCTCATTCCTCTACTCCCTCCTGCTTTTCCCCCACCACAAAATGGACCGAGCAGCACCCACTGGTTTGATCTCTGCCCTGGGGCATCCTGCATTGCGTGTAGCAGCTGAGCGAGGCGTGCTCTGCCCCTGGGGAGCTGCAGCCCCCTGGCTCCTCACCTTCTCGCCGGTGCAGGCAGCTTCCTCCCTTGCCTACAGTCCCCAGGGCCAAGCAGGCAGCAGTACTTGCCCGACAATGACAAAGCAGTGCCTTTAAAGGAGTATCCTCTTTGAGAAGTTAATGATCGTCTTCCTATACAGAGTATTTTAAGCTACAGTAGCTGCCAAGTGACTCTCAAAGCAGTTCAGCCCTCAGTACTGATGGGGGCTTTCAATTTTAAGAGCCAAAAATACCATTTTCTGCTTATTTGCTGTCACAGAGCTCCACAGCCCCGCACACAATGTGATTGCTTTGACACTGCTGAACACAAAGAAGGGAATAAGGGGAGGGGGGGAAGGGGGGAGGAAAATAATTGTTATTTCTGGATGCTTTCTTTCAAAAGAGGAAATTCGAGGCAAGGCTTCCTTTTGCTGTTCAGCAGTGTGTCCCCCATGGCAAAGGATAAAGGCATCCTCTTACAAGGCTTATGCAAAGCTTAATTATGGGGTGGTGGAGTAGAGAGGTGGAGAGGGAAATACTATTAACAGACAGCATCAGGGGGACAAAAGAAAATCAAATCACAGTTCCTCAATTAAGCATAAGAAAAGAAAGTAGAGAGCCTGATGAATACCTTCCTTAAAACTAAAAATCTGACCAGGATGACACCTGACTGAATCCACAGTTCAGGCAGAAGAAAACAGCATCCCAGGAAGCCAAACAGCACAGCAGAGGCCTGCCTGGGCATGTGCTGTTTTCAAGCAGCAGAAGGCTCAACAGGTACTAAGTGGTTCATTACCTACAGACACTTCCTAAAGTGTGCTGTCCAGCTGGGAGGAAATGTGAAAAGTGTTTATGGGGAGAGCAGAGCATCTTGGGTGACTCCCTGAGAGCAGGGAGAAGGGCAGCCTCTGCATGGAGAGTCAATGTACCATGTCTCCTCTTGCTCTCTGACACCAAAACAAACCAGGCTGGAGCTGAGCTCCATTTATACCCAGCAGGACGCCGAGCCAGCAGCTGTCCCTTTCTGTGCTGTACAACAGAATCAATTTGATGCATGGGCTGAACAATTGGATTTAGATTATGAACATTAGGGATGCTCTCTTTTGTGTGAAATCTGATCAGAACTGCAAGATGCTGGGAAGCAGTGAATGGTAATGCAGTCAATAGCTTACTGCACTTCTCCTTTGGGCAGCTTTCACGTTAATCCACAGAAGTGTCACTCCATCATTCAGATCTGCTTCCTAAGGCACCTATCAAAACCATCTATTTCTCCTATTAAGTCAATAAAGACTTGTGAAAACTCTGGTCTGGAGGCTTTTTGTTCCTTGGTGATGGGCAGGAGCTCATAGCAAGAAGAGTGCTGCAGTCAGGAAGGGTTTGTGTCTATCAGATCTGCAGCTGTTCTTGGAGCCAAGGACCAACAAATCACCCACTAAGTTTTTAATCACAGAGAGTTAGTGTGCACTGAGAGATAAGCTTTCTTTTTCATGGTCCAGGCTTTAAGCCTGGCTGAAGGGGCAGTTGGTGACACACTTGTACCATGCAATGCTAATACACAGTTGTGATTTAAGCTGTGAAAAGGAGCAGAAGCATCTCCTCAAATGTAGGGAGACAGCTGTTTTGCTGCTTGCTTTTATTTTGTCAGCCTTTGCTGTAAGCAAAGTCTTCAGTGCATGGGGTAGCTCCTTAGGAAGACAGTGGCTGGCTGCTCTGGCATGATCCAGAGCTTGGCAGAAGAGTTAGAATCCTAAAATTGTCAGGGTTGGAAGGGACCTCAAGGATCAGCCAGTTCCACCCCCCCTGCCACAGGCAGGGACACCTCACACTACAGCAGGTTGCTCACAGCCACATCCAGCCTGGCTGCAAAAACCTCCAGGGATGAGGCTTCCACCACCTCCCTGGGCAACCCTACAAAGTCCCTCCCCAGCTGTCTTGTAGTCCCCTTCAGATACTGGAAGGCCACAATAATGTCTCCTCAGAGCCTGCTCTTTGGCTCCTCACACACTTGCATCTGCTTTGTGCTTCCTTTGGGCAGCATCAGCACTGCAAGGGTGCAGGGCAGCCCCATTGTGACACATCTTTGCCTTTGCCAAGGGAGCACTTCAGGCTGTTCCTATGAAACAGCAAACCTGTGTTAGGTTTAAAGCCATCTTTCCAAACACTGCCAAAGCTCAGGTGGCCTCCTCAGCATGAAGCTCCTATCACTCAGGGGTTGTCAGGGGACTGCTTCTTCAGCTGGAAGTAATTTGAGCAAATCAAGGAGAGATGAGTGCCTGCTCTTCATAGAAGCTTGATTTCATTTGTTTCTTTCTGACAGGGCAAGTTCAAAAGTGAAGCCCACCCTGTTAAGGCATCCTGAGGAGTCTCCAGCTGGCCCTGGAGAGTTCTCTCAAGCTGCTAGTGGGCAGAAACCCCTCTCCTCATCCAGCAGCAAACAGGCTTAGAGGGCTTGCCCTCCTGCAAGAGGAGGAGCAGGGGTGGCAGCTGCATTTTTCTTTCACCCAGAGCACGTTATTCCTTCATTTTAATTTGTTTAGTTCACAACAAAGCAGGAGGGGGAAAAAAGCTCTGATGAAATGTCAAAGTACCCCTGCAAACAAAACAGTTTTGTCAGGTAAAACCCCAACACCTGCTTGTGGTGCTGGAGATCACTCTCACATAGCAACAGGAAGCTGAGTCTTGTCTTTGCAAAAGAGATACAGCAGTGAAAGCCTGGAGGCAAAGCCTGAGGGAAATTAATTGCCAAAATTAATGTCCCTGTGTTGCAGTTTGGCTAATTCCATCTCCCTCTGGCTGTGTAGATGCCCACTCTATGATATGGATGCCCAGGCTGATGGGAGAGTCAATGTCCTACTCATGGCCAGAGACCTTATCTCAAGCAGCAGATTCTGTGGGGGGTTCCGAAAGCTTCATGAAAAAATGCTTTAGGAGAACCTTCTGATCACAGCAGCAGACAGGAGAGACCATGGGGATGGGCAGAGGGCTGGAGCTCCTCTCCTGTGAAGACAGACTGAGGGAGTTGGGGCTGTTCAGTCTGGAGAAGAGAAGGCTCTGAGGAGAACTAATTGTGGCCTTCCAGTATCTGAAGGGGGCTAAAAGACAGCTGGGGAGGGACTTTTGAGGGTGTCAGGTAATGATGGGACTGGGGGGAAGTGGGAAAAAAAAAACAAGAAATGGGAAGATTCAGATTGGATATTAGGATGAAGTTCTTCCCCATGAGGATGGTGAGAGACTGGCACAGGTTGCCCAGGGAGGTGGTAGAAGCCTCATCCCAGGAGGTTTGTGCAGCCAGGCTGGATGTGGCTGTGAGCAACCTGCTGTGGTGTGAGGTGACCCTGCCCGTGGCAGGGGGCTTGGAACCGGATGATCCTTGAGGTCCCAACCTCAACCCTGACTTCAATGTCAGAGATTGTCTGAACAGCTGTAGTTTGAAGAGCTTAAGAGAAGACACTCTCAGAGTAAAACACCACCTATAAACAAAACAAAACAGGTTATTTCAAGCAGAACTTTCAGCTGATTCTCAGCACTCATGGCAGCAGTTGGAGCTCAAGCTGGTCAGGAGAGATGAAGGCAGAAAGTGCTGGAAAGGCAGCAGCAAAGGCAAAGAATCCTTTGGAAACTCAGCATTATCTCAAGGTTCCTTTTCTCCCTTCAATAAGGTCTCCCTTCAATAAGCCTTTCTACCTAACTGGGGAGCCACCAGGCCTTTGTCCCCCTCAACACCCCACTTCATCTTCCCAAGGCAGCTCCTGCTCCCTCTACACCATCCTCCACCCTGCCTAAACAGCTCCTGCTCCACCATCCATCCCAGAGCTAGGGGCAAGACCCTAACCAGCCAAGGTACCACCCAGAGGAGCTCAGCCCCAGCAAGGAGCCCCAGCCAGCACCCGTGGAGGACATTGGAGCAGTCATCAATCATTGCCCTAACAACCGGGGGGCCACCAGGCCCCCCGGCCTTTGTTGTCACCACCACCATCACCCAGGGTGCAGCAGGGGCACTCACCAGAGATGAGAGGAGGATCCTCCAGCCCAGATGGGCTCAGCTTGGGGCTGCTGCCTTTCCTGGTGGGGATTAAATAGGGGAGTGGGTGGGGAGGGCAAAGTGACCACACCTGGGGTGGGAGGAGGCTCCAATAGAGCCCAGGTGCTCTGGGTTTGAGGGGAAAAGGGAGGAAAATGGAGCAGGTGGGGTGGCAAAGGGACAGATATGGGAAAGGAGAGGTGGTGGGGAAAGGAAAGGATGGGGTTTTCAAATAACTTGATTTTCCATACATCTTTGCTAATGTCCAACTGCAGTTCCTGCTTTGCTTTGCCTCCATGCAAGCAGAACAAACCCATCAGAACACAGCAGCACAGTGGTGGCTCGTGCAATGACATCTTTCCATCATTACCATGTTGCTTGCTGGGCAAACCTGTGCTTTGCAGATCAAGAGAACAAGTTGTAATAAAACAAAACAGTTCTGCAAGAGTGAATTGTTTTTCCCTGGGTACCAGCAGACAGCACCAGGGTGAGTGAGGGGCTGGAGCACTGCTCTGTGAGGAGGGGCTGAGAGCCCTGGGGCTTTTTGGTTTGGAGAGGAGAAGACTGAGAGGGCATTTAATAAATGTTTATAAATATCTGAGGGCTGGGGGACAGGCTCTGCTCAGTTGCCCCCTGGGATAGGACAAGGGGCAGTGAATATCAGCTCCAGCACAGGAGGTTCCATCTCAACATGAGGAGGAACTTCTTCACTGTGAGGGTCACAGAGCAACTGGAGCATAGTATCATAGTATCATAGTATCATTCAGGGTTGGAAGGGACCACAAGGATCATCTAATTCCAACCCCCCTGCCATGGGCAGGGACACCCCACACTAGATCAGCCTGGCCAGAGCCTCATCCAGCCTGGGCTTAAACACCTCCAGGGACGGGGCCTCAACCACCTCCCTGGACAACCCATTCCAGGGTTTCACCACTGTCATAGGTTGTGGAGTCTCCTTCTCTGGAGACTTTCAGAACCCATTTGGATGTATTCCTGTGTGACCTGTGCTGGATTCTATGGTTCTGCTCTGGCATGGAGGTTGGGCTTGATGATCTTCCAGCCCTAGCAGTTCCATGTCTGTATAACCTTGCTATTAGCACAGAGCAGGGGAGCACCTCGCTCTAATGCCCACTCCTTTCAATGCTTCATACAGCCCTCCTTGCCACATGGCAATGCAAATGGCTTAGTGACAAGTTTCTCACAGCCCTGTGGCTATGAAGTCTGCTCTCTGAAGAAAAATAGATGTGGAGACCATTTGGCTTAAACCCCCTTAAGCAAGTGCATAAAATTAATCAGCTGTCTTTTAATTCTGATTCATTTTCCCTTTAATTCAATTTACAAAACCACACAGGCAGAGTCTGAGCCTCTGGGTATATTAACATTAATAAAACACAATTAAGCAAACATTATTATGTTGCCAGCAACAAAAGGAATGCCCCTGAGTACACAGCTTTCCCCTGCCGTAATTAAGAAGCAGACACAAGGACTGTCTGCAACCTACTGTTTAAGCTGTCTTTAAACCCCCAAATACTCACTTTAGTTAAAGCAAAGAAGATAGCAGGAAGAAGCTGAGAGCTAATACACCAAGACACAGTCAGCTGAAGAGGAGAAATGAGAGGGACAGGTGTCTCGGTCCAGAGAGGGGAAGAGCCTCAGTTCTTTGGAATATTCCTGTGTTATGACATTAGAGGAACAAACAAGGCCAAAATATCAACAGCTAGGCTATTTATTACACAACTAAAGTGGATGGATCAGAAGGGGAGAGAGAGGAAATAGAGAGGGGGAGAGAGAAGAAGAAAGGAATTATATTACCACACCCCTCACCCCCCAAGACAGTTTGAGTCTGTGGAGGAAAGGTGCTGCAGCTTTGGCTGTAGAAGAGATGTTGTCCTCTGAGCAGCCTCTTCAGCTCCATGAGTTGCAGCAGACGGAACTTAGGAGATGGAAAGAGGTTTCCCTTTGGTCTGCTTCTTCCAGGCTGCATGGTGATGTCTCTGTCATTTGTCTCTCCTGGTATTCTCTCCGTTTTTCTTCAGAGCAGCATTGTCCAGGTCTTTTCCTTCTCCCGTGTTTTCATAGTAGTAGTACCACAGCAGTATCAGTCAGGGTTGGAAGGGACCACAAGGATCATCTAGTTCCAACCCCCCTGCCATGGGCAGGGACACCCCACACTAGATCAGCCTGGCCAGCCTCATCCAGCCTGGTCTTAAACACCTCCAGGGACAGGGCCCCAACCACCTCCCTGGACAACCCATTCCAGGGCTTCACCACTCTCATGGGGAAGAACTTCCTCCTCACATCCAGCCTGAATCTCCCCACCTCCAGCTTCATTCCATTCCCCCTAGTCCTATCACTACTTGATATCCTGAACAGTCCTTCCCCAGCCTTCCTGTAGCCCCCTTCAGATACTGGAAGGCCACAATAAGGTCACCTCGGAGCCTTCTCTTCTGCAGACTGAACAGCCCCAACTCCTTCAGTCTGTGCCCTACATGCTGGGTATGGGCAAGTAGGACTCTGTTTTACCAAAGCCCATCCATAACTACACCCTTTCCATGGTGATATCCCTCTTCCAAGCACTGAAATAACTGTAGTCAAGGAACTGTTAAATATATCAACAAATGAAGCCACCTGCTCAGCTCTTTTGGCATTTCATTCTGAATTCTGAGGTGCATGTTTCAAAAGCTTGGGTTTCACAGCTTGTGTAGTGTTTTGACCCCAGGTACTGAGGTTACCTGTTACTTACTCCTTTCCTGGACACTGCTTCTCCTTGCCTGGAGCTCTGCAAATTTAGGGTAGGTATTTATGCTTATCCACTGGATGAGTTCTCTTACTGTTTCACCAAAGGAAATGATTAATTACTCCTGAGAAGGGACTAGGGAATTTATTCTGCCAGCATGTCATTCCTAAAGGCACTCATTTGTAATTCTTTAATGAGTTAGTTCTTTGGGGAAATTAATGTAAGGGAGAGATGGTGCATTTTCCCTTATGATCAACATGGACTCAGTTGTAGAGCTTTTGGCTGCTGCTGCCTACACCCATCACGACTGAGGGCAGTTGAGGGCTGTCTTGGTCTCCTGGTGTTTGGTTTTGGGCTGAGGTGGGAGGGACTTTTCCCATTGGGACCTTAGGGGTCCATCTGCAAAGAAGTGGTGAGCCTTATCCAGAGAGTAAACTGTCCATGGGATGTAAATCTGGCCATGATGCTGTCAGTTTGGGCACATTTCACTGCCTGACCAGGTGGGGCTGCAGGGCTGGAGGTGAGCCCCTGCCTCGCAACTTGTTGCCCCCAGCCCCGTGTTTGCTCTTCGCTGGGGTGAAATGTGCTCTTGTCACAAAGGAAGGGTCAACTCCCCAGGGGCACCTCTGGCCTTTGCTAGCTCTTGGTTTTCTTGCGATGCAGCTTGCTGTAGAAAGGTCAGTGGTGGTGACTGATCAGTGGCATGTGCAACATCAGCAACAAAGCAAAGCTGAACCCAGAGGAGGGCAGGAAAGAGAAAGGTCACCTGTGTCCTGCAGTGCCTGGAGAAGTGATAGCCACAGACCCAGACCTACCCCTGCTGACTGGGATTGGGAGAGTGCATTCAGTCAACATGCAAGGCAAAAGGGAGTGTAAGGAGTTGGAGGAATACTCCAAAAGAAACAGGAAGCAATTCAGTACAGATGTGTGAGCTATACAGGGAGAGGCTGAGAAAAGATGGGAGTTATATACTCCACAGAAGACTGACACATGATAGCCATTTTCATGTCAGAAATCACTAAACCAAAGGTGTATTATTCTGTATGTGTCATTGCAGCAAGCAGGGCTGGAACAAGGAAGGCTTAGGGTAGACTTCCCAATGCTTTCTAATTGCTGGGGGAGCCTGGCAACTGAGCAGAGTGCCAGGGGATGTTGTTTTGGGGAAACAGATAAAATGGAATTGATCAGGAATGGTTCACATATGATTTATCTTGACTTAGAATAGAATAGAATAAACCAGGTTGGAAGAGACCTTCAAGCTCATCGTGTCCAACCTATCACCCAACACCACCTAATCAACTAACCCATGGCACCAAGCACCCTGTCAAGTCTCCTCCTGAACACCTCCAGTGATGGTGACTCTACCACCTCCCCAGGCAGCCCATTCCAATGGGCAATCACTCTCTCTGTGTAAAACTTCCTCCTGACCTCCAGCCTGAACCTCCCCTGGCACATCCTGAGACTGTGTCCTCTTGTTCTGGTGCTGGCTGCCTGGGAGAAGAGACCAACCTCTGCCTGCCTACAACCTCCCTTCAGGTAGCTGTAGACTTCATGCTTAGGGACGGACTAAACGACTCCTTGAGCCCATTCCAGCCTCATCTGCTGAGATTTTGATCTTGTATAAAGTCCAGCTCAGGTCTGACCTAGCTGGAATGCTTTTGTCATTAACCAAAACAAAAGGCTTGCACGTATGAATGGCTAATTATGTCCAGCAAATTCAAGCTTTAAGTAATTAGGCACGGCCCTTTTCACATTGTATTTAGACTTTATGAATGTTATTTTCGTCCACTGCATATAAATAAGCTGGAAATTGCTATCCTTGGCTGAATCCACATCTACTTTTCTGTGTGAGAGAGATGAACACTTTTAGCAGACTCTTCGTGCTGCACTGGGGGTTATGGGGGGATATTTTTGCTTTGTTGCTAGGCAGCTTGCTCCATGCCTGCAGACAGACACTGCTGGCTGTGTCATGGCTAATTAAAAAAAGTCTTTAAAGCTTGCTGCTCAGGATAAGGACAATTTAATTGGTCTGAGGACTGATGAGACAAAAGAAGAGCCACTGTGAAGTGTCCTAAAATCATCTGTTGCCACTGCAGTTCCCTGGTCCCACGGGGTGGATGAAGTGGCAGATAGCTGAGTGCTGTTTGTCTGGGAGGAAAGAGCATTGAGCTGAGCTGTTCTAGCATTAGTTTTGTCCTCCAGGCAATTTCAAAGAGTTAGGTATCAGATTCAAATATAAGAACAACAAATACAAGGATATTCATCCTGGAAGGATCAGGAATTTGTGATGGAGCACAACTTACTGAACTCCTACAATGCTGTTTGCAGTTAAAAACCAAACCTGTTGCAAGTTGCTACCAACTCCACCACGGCCATTTTCCAGACCATTAGCCAACAGACAAGGTAAAAATGCCTGTGCAGAAATGAGCTGAGCAGGTTTTATACCCTCAAAAGTCCCTCCCCAGCTTTCTTGTAGCCCCCCCTTCAGATACTGGAAGGCCACAATGAGGTCTCCTCGGAGCCTTCTCCAGACTGAACAGCCCCAACTCCTTCAGTCTGTCCTCACAGCAGAGCAGCTCTAGCCCTCTGCTCATCCTCGTGGCCCTTCTCTGGATAGCATCCAGCACCTCCAGATCCTTCCTGTAATAGGGGCTCCAGAACTGGACACAGTACTCCAGGTGGGGTCTCACCAGAGCGGAGTAGAGGGAGAGAATCACCTCCCTTGACCTGCTTCTCTTGATGCAGCCCAGGATGTGGTTGGCTTTCTGCAAGTGCATGTGAACTGTGAACTGTGTCCACAGAGAAGTGGTGCATTCAGTCCTAAACCTGGACTGGTCACAGCTGAGATGAGGCTGACCTGAGCAGTGGCCAGCACGAGGAAAAGGAGTGTGGTGAAACCCACACTGAAAACATGATGGCTGGTTGAGAGCTAGGAATAGCCATAACCAGTGGAGCAAAGGATTAATGTATCTTTTGGCTAAAAATAGTGAGTATATCCTTGCTTGATCAGTGATGTGTGTCATGCTGCTGTCAAGGAGGAGCCTCCTTTCCCTCCCCAGCACTGCTATAAACATGGCATGGTGCGTGGCACTGTGCCTGCAAGCCGGGGAGGGGGGGGTGTCCTTTCCCATGGGAGCCCACTGAATAATTTAGAAGCCACTGCATTCTGCAAGTGTGTGATTGTATTTGTAGGACCTGAGGGATACTCTGCAATAACTTTCAGGATTGAATGTAAGATGGCAGTGGTGGCTATAGCCCCCCCCCAAGGGAGCAACCCCCTCCGCCTGCAAACTGTGCTAGTGACGAAGGAGCTGGCAGCGCCAAGAAGGGGGAGGTGAGATGGGGCCAGAGGAGGGGGTTGTTAAGAAAGCCTGGTCTATGCAAGGGGGATGTTGAGGCTACTTTCTGTACCACACAATACCTCACCAAATATCTGTGCTGGAGGAAGGAAGAGCAGAAGGGCTGGAAAAGCATAGTGGAGAAGATCTGTGCTGGTTCGGTGTTCTGAAGGACCACTGATCATCAAAACCACTGGCATATACAGTTCCTCTGGCTGTGAAGAGGCTGTACTCACACTCCCTGTGAGTGCATTCATGCACTGGCATAGTCCATTGGCTGTGCTCCTACAAACTTACCTTGTCCACCTCACTCAGCAGAGGTAATCTGCTTAGTGGCTGCATCATTTTAATCCTTTAAATTCTGCTTAAACTATCATCTGTTGTCACTCTCTGGTTCTCTTTCTCTCCTCCTCTGATATTGCTTCTTTCTCTCATTGTCTTGTTGGTAAAAGGGAAGGATAATCTCATTTTGTGGTGGGATTATTGACTCCAGATCCCTGCAAAACTCCTTTCTCAGTGAGGAGGCTGGGACCTCAGAGCTGGAGGATGGCTTCTTGACATGCAGTCACTGAGGCCCTGGGGATTTTTAATGAGGAAGGATTGTCTTAACTACATGTAGAAATCTTTTCAATGTTAAAGTACTGCAGAAAGGGCTCTTAAATTAATGTTAGGGTAGCCTCCCTCTGAAGATCTTAATCTCCTGTCAGGCATCTCTCACATCCTCTTAGCAGGTCAGCCTGTAGTATTTGACACTGCAGTGGCTCCACTCCATCTCCTTGATACAGCATGCTGTGCATTTGCTCCTCAGAAGATGCCTCTGAGGAAGAGTTGTGAGGAGCTGGCATTCCCCAGCCTTGGAGGATGAACCCCAGAAACAGCACTGACCTCATCAGTACTGCTTGCAGCACAGGGCAGCTGCAGGCAGCACTGGCATGGCCCTGGCAGTGCCCTCAGCATGCAGAGAAGAAGGAGGAAGGTCAGGCACCCCCTCCCTGTAAACCAAACCAGTTTTGCCTAATCCTGTGAGCAAAATGGGTCCAGGACTTCAACCCAGCTACTGAAGGGCTTTGTTGCCCTTAACATCTCAGTGAGAGGGACAAAGTAACCTGATTATGTTAGGACACAATTCAATTACCAGAGGAAAGCTGTCCAGGATCAAAGATTGGCAATTCTCAGTACATTTGTTTAACGTTCAGGCTTGCTGTAACCTTAACTGTGGAGTGAAGGATGGCCTCAATTAACTCCCTGATTCCTTGTGTTAAAAGAAATCAGGCTTTCTTAAAAGCTGTGGGAAAAGAGGTTATCATTTTATACAGCTCTGGACCAGCAAATTATTCCTGTGGATTTCACTTGGATCAGAACAGGGGTTGCCCAACTGGGAGATCAGCTCACAGTTTATCTGCTTGCCTTGTTCATTGGGATGCATCCCATTGTGTTATCACAGAATTGTTAGGGTTGGAAGTGATCTCAAGGATCATCCACTTCCAAACCCCCTGCCATGGGCAGGGTCACCTCACACTGCAGCAGGTTGCCCAGAGCCACATCCAGCCTGGCTGCAAACACCTCCAGGGATGAGGCTTCCACCACCTCCCTGGGCAACCTGTGCCAGTCTCTCACCACCCTCCTGGGGAAGAACTTCCTAACATCCAATCTGAATCTACCCATTTCTAGTTTTGCTCCATTCCCCCCAGTCCTATGACTCCCTGACACCCTCAAAAGTCCTTCCCCAGCTACACCAAACCAGCTCAGCTCTTCTCCAGCCATTACCATGCACTGCTGATGACTAGGGAAGTGCCTGAACTATAAATCCAGATTTTCAGGGAGGGTGGGGTGAAGGGGCAGGAGTTCCATGTGCAGTGGCATGTGCTGTGTTCAGCCAGAGGGTGGTCTGTACTACCTCTCTGAAGGACAGCCCCAGGGAATTCCCTTAGGTTTCATCTTTTGTGGCCTGTGAAGCGGTAGCTTGGTAAAGACATGTCCACCAGCTCCTGCACATGAGCTTTCAAAACCAGTTCCAGAAGAGTTCTTTGCAGTGCTGTGTTCAGGAGCAAGCAGCAAAAGTCAGTTTTCTATTATTACACAGGTTTATGGAGCTGTCATCACCATGTCAGGACAGCTAAGAAATTATAGAGTTTGGCTTTTATTTCATGGGGAAGTAAAAAAAAAGAAGAGGAGGGAAAGGAAGGGAAGGGAAGGGAAGGGAAGGGGAGGGAAGGGAAGGGAAGGGAAGGGAAGGGGAGGGAAGGGAAGGGAAGGGAAGGGAAGGGAAGGGAAGGGAAGGGAAGGGAAGGGAAGGGAAGGGAAGGGAAGGGAAGGGAAGGGAAGGGAAGGGAAGGGAAGGGAAGGGAAGGGAAGGGAAGGGAAGGGAAGGGAAGGGAAGGGAAGGGAAGGGAAGGGAAGGGAAGGGAAGGGAAGGGAAGGGAAGGGAAGGGAAGGGAAGGGAAGGGAAGGGAAGAGAAGTCATCTTTCAATGGAAATGTTGCCTTTCAAATATTTAAAAAGAAAGAGAAGATGGCCAGGGTTGAACAGACTGCCAGTTATGCTTTTGGTTTGACTTTGAATTAACACTGAATTGACATTTGACATTGAATGAACTACTGACAAGAATAAACCCCACTCTGTCCAGAGTTCATATGTGCCAAATACATTTCTCTGCCCTAGTTATGCCTTTGCAAATGCACAGCTGGAATATCTTAATGACAGCTTTGTGGCATTAGAGTTGGTGAAACAGGAGCCTGTGCCTTTTGTGCATTAAAACACCAGTGGAAAACTTTACTGGCTGTGATCCCATCATAGAATGGGAGGCAATTTCCTCTTTTGTACCTAGCTGTGCTTCTACTTGATGATGGCACCAGTAGGAGGGTGAATGTTCCAGATAATAAATAATTCTCCAGGGAACTGCCAGTTTTATTTATTATTTTTAAATGGTGTTGCCACATCCTTGTCTACTTTGATGATGGTTCCTTTCCCCCTCATTTCCTCAGGTTCTTGAATTCTGCAGGAACAATCATAACGTTGAGGCTCATTGTTTGCTCTGCGTTGAACCTCTCCAGCCTGTGGAGAAAGAGGCAGTTCAGATCTGTTTGCCACAATGGTTGGAATGGTTTGCCAGGTGCACTCAGTCTTCACCTCCTCTCTTCACTGCACAGCTGGCTGTAAGTCTCCATCTTGAGTACTGTGTCCAGTTCTGGGCCCCTCAGTTTAAGAAGGACATCGAGACACTTGAATGTGTCCAGAGAAGGGCAACAAGGCTGGGGAGAGGCCTTGAGCACAGCCCTGTGAGGAGAGGCTGAGGGAGCTGGGGTTGTTTAGCCTGGAGAAGAGGAGGCTCAGGGGTGACCTCATTGCCCTCTACAACTACCTGAAAGGTGGCTGTAGCCAGGAAGGGGTTGGCCTCTTCTCCCAGGCAACCAGCACCAGAACAAGAGGACATACTCTCAAGCTGTGCCAGGGGAAGTTTAGGCTGGAGGTGAGGAGAAAGTTCTTCACCGAGCGAGTCGTTTGTCATTGGGATGTGCTGCCCAGGGAGGTGGTGGAGTCAGCATCCCTGGAGGTGTTCAGGAGGGGATTGGATGTGGCACTTGGTGCCATGATCTAGTCATGAGGTCTGTGGTGACAGATTGCACTTGATGATCCTCGAGGTCTCTTCCAATCTTGGTGATACTGTGACACTGTGTGATCTGCAGCTCTTAGGTGAAGTGTGTACCACTGCTGGTGGCATTCTGGCCCCAAATGCTCACCTGGATGTGGCATGGGAGGAGGAGAAGCTTCCACACCCTCTCAACACTTAAACTGTCCCTGCTCACTGCAGGGGGGTTTGACTAGATGACCTGAGAGATCCCTTCCAACCCAAACCATTCTATGATTCTATGAGTCTAAGCTGTCTAACTAGATGAAACAGTGCAGTGAGGATCATCATTTGAATCTGATGCACTCACCCTCCCGAAGTATCAGCGCTTTGAGACTGACCTTTAAGATAGTGGCAGGAGTAACTGCTTTTATGAAGAGATGTATGGAGAGATGCTTTGGCAGAAGAGCAGCTGAGCAAGTAGAGCTGAAGGGGAGGTCAGGAGAAAAGTGAGTAAAATAGAGGAGCTGAACTAAGAAGGGGTAGAAAACTACTTCTGGCACTGTAGAGGTGATGATGTCCCTGCTGCTGCAAACTGCAGCGATGCTAACAGGATGCTTCAACACCCAAAGGAAGCATAGTGGCAACCACAAGCTTTGAGTTTACTAACCTTGCAGTCAGGGGCTCCAATTTAATTTCTGCAGCTTTAAAAAGCTCTTTGAAAGAAAGTATTGAAAGTAAGGAAATGAGAAAGCTGACAGTAACATGCCAGCACGAAGGGACACAGTAAGACAGTGCTGCTCTAAGGGAGTGCACTTCACAGTGTAAACAAGGCGTTTTGCTGGTGCAAAGGTGCCCACAGGAGTTAGGAACAGCACCAGTGCACATTCCCACTTCTTCACCTTGGTGGGAAGAGTGATTTAAAGAAGGCAGTTGTGGGCACAGGAAGCACATCCTCTGAGTCACACTCCTGTTAGTACTTAGAATAGAATAGAATAAAGCAGGTTGGAAGAGACCTTTGAGATCATCGAGTCCAGCCTATCATCCAGCACCATCTAATCAACTAACCCATGGCACCAAGCACCCCATCCAGTCTCCTCCTAAACACTTCCAATGATGGTGACTGCACCATCTCCCCTGGGAGCCCATTCCAATGGGCAGTCACTCTCTCTATGAAGAATTTCTTCCTAACAGTCAGTCTAAACCTCCCCTGGCACAGCCTGAGACTGTGACCTCTTGTTCTGGTGCTGGTTGCCTGGGAGAAGAGACCAACCTCTGCCTGTCTACAACCTCCCTTCAGGTAGTTGTAGAGAGCAAGAAGGTCTCCCCTGAGCCTCCTCTTCTCCAGGCTAAGCAACCCCAGCTCCCTCAGCCTCTCCTCACAGGGCTGTGCTCCAAACCCCTCCCAGCTTTGTTGCCCTTCTCTGGACACCTTCCAGCAATTCAACATACGTGTCCCTGGGCCATGGAAAACGGCTCCTGAATACTGACTGCTGCCCAGGGCCCCAGCTCCTGCTGCTGCAGCCCCCCATGGCATTTTGCAGCTTGTCTAGGGTTGGCTTTTCAAAATTACCCCTGGATTCCAGCTGCCAGATGTCAGGAAACAGGATCTAATGCTCCAAAAATGCAGATCCCCCTTGCCAGTGATTTGTAGTGTCAAGAATAGCCATGAAATCTGGAGCTAGCCTTGAGAGGAAATCCACCAGGAGTCAGTGGCTGGGGATGGGTTTCACAGCCTTGGAGGTTAATATCAATCTTGGAAGACTGATTCCCAGAATTAGTCATTTCATTAAAAAACCAAAGCAAAGCAAGCAAACAAGCAAACAAACCCAGACCAAACCCCCAAACTCATCAGGAATAATCCTAACTGTCTCTGAGCCTCAGCTGCCTCCCCAGTAGCACAGCCTGCTTCGGATTTTGTTGGAGTTTTATCTGTTAACCTTTGTTCCCTGCCTCCCAATACTTGGGAAAGTACCTTGTGAACAGTGAGAGTGGTAACAAGGGAGTTAATTATTGCTCATTTCAAGGATCCCAAAACTTTCTGCCAAACCATAGGTGGGGAATAATTAAATCATTCAGCCAAAGGAATGGTTGCAGCCTACAGAAAGGTTTTTTTTTCATCTCCTGTGACACAGAGTTGCTCTCTCCTGGGCCTTATTACTGGATACCATCAAGCAGAAATCACTAATGAGGGCCCAAACTGTCTGTAACCAGGACATGGTGATATGATCATAGAATCAGCCAGGTTGGAAGAGACCTCCAAGATCATCCAATCCAACCTATCACCCAGCCCTATCCAATCAATGAGACCATGGCACTCAGTGCCTCATCCAGGCTTTTCTTGCAAATCTCCAGGGATGGCAACTCCACCACCTGGAGATCCTGGTATCCTGGGCTGTGTCTGATCTGAGTAACATCATGTGCCCAGAGCAAACTCTTTCTTCACAGAAAGAGAGACTGGCCTTTGGAATGGGCTGCCAGGGGAGATGGTGGAGTCACCATCATTGGAGGTGTTTAGGAGGAGACTGGATGGGGTGCTTGGTGCCATGGTTTAGTTGATTAGATGGTGTTGGGTGATAGGTTGGACTCAATGATCTCTGAGGTCTTTTCCAGCCTGGTTAATTCTATTCTATTCTATTCTATTCTATTCTATTCTATTCTATTCTATTCTATTCTATTCTAGTCTAGTCTAGTCTAGTCTAGTCTAGTCTAGTCTAGTCTAGTCTATCCTATCCTATCCTATTCTTCTATTCTATTCCATTCCATTCTATTCTGTTCCATTCTATCCTACCCTATCCTATCCTATCCTATCCTATCCTATCCTATCCTATCCTATCCTATCCTATCCTATCCTATCCTATCCTATCCTATCCTATCCTATCCTACCCTACCCTACCCTGCTCTACCCTACCCTAATTTCCCAGAGCAGTTTCAGCAGAATGCTGTACTCCTTATGCCTTACCCCTGATTTACCAGGGGGGTGTTGAGGATGCTGCGGTCCCTTGATGTTCACTGGCAGGACGAACGTGGTGGGAGGCAGACAGATTTCTCCTCTAATAAGGCCTAATGTAGCATATGCATCTCTGAGAAGCTAGCAGATTACAGGATGTTAATTTAGAAATCCAGGCATGATCCTTAGCTCCTGCAAGAGAAGGGCAAGAGCAAGTGTGCTGAGCTGACAGGTACTTTTTCAGTGAGTAAATAAGCTGATTGAAGTAGGACACTTATGCAAGGAAAGAATTAGACTTTTTGGAAGCACTTTTCCTCTAGTTGTGAGTTGTGTAATGATGTGTAAGGAGTGCATCTCTTCAGGAAATACTTGGGGCTAAGACCTGCTCCAAGCTTGCATATTTTTAGAGAGCAACATGTGTCGATGCTGTTATTCAGAGGAACATAGGATCATAGGCTCACAGGATGTTAGGGGTTGGAAGGGACCTTTGAAGATCATCAAGTCCAACCCCCCTGCCAGAGCAGGACCACAGAATCTAGAACAGGTCACACAGGAACACATCCAAATGGGTCCTGAAAGTCTCCAGAGAAGGAGACTCCACAACCTATGCTCCAGTTGCTCTGTGACCCTCACAGTGAAGAAGTTCCTCCTCATGCTGAGATGGAACCTCCTGTGCTGGAGCTGATATCCACTGCCCCTTGTCCTATCCCAGGGGGCAACTGAGCAGAGCCTGTCCCCCAGCCCTCAGATATTTATAAACATTTATTAAATGCCCTCTCAGTCTTCTCCTCTCCAAACCAAAAAGCCCCAGGGCTCTCAGCCCCTCCTCATAGAGCAGTGCTCCAGTCCCTCACTCACCCTGGTGCTGTCTGCTGGTACCCAGGGAAAAACAATTCACTCTTGCAGAGCTGTTTTGTTTTATTACAACTTGTTCTCTTGATCTGCAAAGCACAGGTTTGCCCACCAAGCAACATGGTAATGATGGAAAGATGTCATTGCATGAGCCACCACTGTGCTGCTGTGTTCTGATGGGTTTGTTCTGCTTGCATGGAGGCAAAGCAAAGCAGGAACTGCAGTTGGACATTAGTAAAGATGTATGGAAAATCAAGTTACTTGAAAACCCCATCCTTTCCTTTCCCCACCACCTCTCCTTTCCCATATCTGTCTCTTTGCCACCCCACCTGCTCCATTTTCCTCCTTTTTCCCCTCAAACCCAGAGCACCTGGGCTCTATTGGAGCCTCCTCCCACCCCACGTGTGGCCACTTTGCCCTCCCCACCCACTCCCCTATTTAATCCCCACCAGGAAGGGCAGCAGCCCCAAGCTGAGCCCATCTGGGCTGGAGGATCCTCCTCTCATCGCTGGTGAGTGCCCCTGGTGCACCCTGGGTGATGGTGGTGGTGACAACAAAGGCCGGGGGGCCTGGTGGCCCCCCGGTTGTTAGGGCAATGATTGATGACTGCTCCAATGTCCTCCACGGGTGCTGGCTGGGGCTCCTTGCTGGGGCTGAGCTCCTCTGGGTGGTACCTTGGCTAGCTGAGGGTCTTGCCCCTAGCTCTGGGATGGATGGTGGAGCAGGAGCTGTTTAGGCAGGGTGGAGGATGGTGTAGAGGGAGCAGGAGCTGCCTTGGGAAGATGAAGTGGGGTGGTGAGGGGGACAAAGGCCTGGTGGCTCCCCAGTTAGGCAGAAAGGCTTATTGAAGGGAGACCTTATTGAAGGGAGAAAAGGAACCTTGAGATAATGCTGAGCTTCCAAAGGATTCTTTGCCTTTGCTGCTGCCTTTCCAGCACTTTCTGCCTTCATGTCCCCTGACCAGCTTGAGCTCCAACTGCTACCATGAGTGTTGAGAATCAGCTGAAAGTTCTGCTTGAAATAACCTGTTTTGTTTATAGGTGGTGTTTTACTCTGAGAGTGTCTTCTCTTGTGCTCTTCAAACTACAGCTGTTCAGACAATCTCTGACATTGAAGTCACAGAATTGTCAGGGTTGAGGCTGGGACCTCAAGAATCATCCAGTTCCAAGCCCCCTGCCATGGGCAGGGTCACCTCACACTACAGCAGGTTGCTCACAGCCACATCCAGCCTGGCTGCAAAACCCTCCAGGGATGAGGCTTCCACCACCTCCCTGGGCAACCTGTGCCAGTCTCTCACCACCCTCATGGGGAAGAACTTCTTCCTAACATCCAATCTGAATCTACCCATTTCTAGTTTTGTTCCATTCCCCCCAGTCCTGTCACTCCCTGACACCTTCAAAAGTCCCTCCCCAGCTTTCTTGTAGCCCCCTTCAGATACTGGAAGGCCACAATTAGGTCTCCTTGGAGCCTTCTCTTCTCTGGACTGAACAGCCCCAACTCCCTCAGTCTGTCTTCAAAGGAGAGGAGCTCCAGCCCTCTAATCATCTTCCTCATCAAAGCAATGAGCCCTGTACACCTGCAAGTGAGGCACAAAATGTCTTTATACTTCTTCAGGCACTATTTTAAAGCAATCAGAGTGTCCATTTCTCCCCAGTTCACATATTCCAAGCAAAATATGATGTTGCACTTCTGAATGGCAAAATAAAAGCTTATGCAATTAGAGATGAAGCCTGAGGTAGCTGCAAAGGAAATCAAAGTTGGCTGGCATGGCAGGGCAGGGTAGGAGGTTTATACAGTGGTTGTCACTCCTCCCAGAGTCAAAAATGCCCTTGGTCTTACTCTGTAGGTTCCTTCTTTGCCACAAGAATGCAAATCAAGCTCCTCTTGAGCAGCAAACTTGAGTTTGGTGGCAGTGCTGTAATCTTTCATCACTGAGAAGAGAGTCTTCAATTGAACTTTTGATCATGATATTCATTTGGAACACTGCACAAGCCCAAGAACTGCTTCATGACACTACATTACCACTACTGATGCTCCTCCTTGTCTGAAAATATTGGCCTTAAAGAGGCAACATTCCTTTGAAGTCTACTCAGCTTCACAAAGTCAAAGTAAGCTTCAGTCCTCATCCATTTTTAATTAGTTTAATTTCTTGCTTCTCTTCTCCATAGCTCTGAAAGTGGAAGTAGCTCATGGAATTGCAGAACCATGGAGCTGCTGAGGCTGGAAGAGACTCATGAGATCATCAAGTCCAAGTGCTCACCTAGAGCTCACCCCTGCTGCTAAGCCACTGCCACTAAACCACATCCATGCAGCTTTTAAATCCCTCCAGGGATGGTGACTGCACCACCCCCCTGAGCAGCCTGCTCATGCTGGTGTTTTATTCCTGGAGGATGTTTGCATCCACCACACTTCCACTGCATTTTTAAAGCTGTTGTTATGAATTAATATGCTAGTGATTTGATTAAGCACACCTGAGTGAAGCAAGCTGCTCCTTCTAGCCATAAAAGCATAGCTAGAGGTAGCTCTAATGGGTACCCCATGGAGTGCTGCAGACTTGGGGAAGAGTGGCTGGCAAGCTGCCTGGCAGAAAAGCACCTGGGGGGATTGGACAACAGCCAGCTGAACGTGATCCAGCAGCCTAGCCTCTGTCAGCTGTAGTGTGGCCAGCAGGAGTAGGGAAGGGATTGTCCCCCTGTACTTGGTGCTGGTGAATGCAGGGTTTAGGTTGTGGCCCCTTCTTGAGGTGTTGGAATGTGTCAAAGGAGGACAACAAAGCTGGTGAAGGGTCCAGAGAACAAATCTTATGAGCAGCTGCTAAGGGAACTAGTGGTGTTTAGCCTGGAGATGAGACAGCTGAGGGGAGACCTCATTGCTCTCTACAAGTACCTGAAAGGAGGTTGAAGTGAGATGGGGGGATGGACTTTTCTCCCAAGTAACAAATGACAGGACAAGAAGAAAGGGCCTTGAGTTTCAGCAGGGGAGGTGTAGTCTGAATAGCAGGAAACATTTCTTCAGTGAAAGGGCTGTGAAGCACTGGGACACACTGCCCAGTGAAGAGATTGAGTCATCATCCCTGGTGGTATTTAAATGACATGTTCGTGTTGTGCCTAGGGTCATGGTTTAGGGGTGGACTGGGCAGTGTTAGGGTTATGATTCTAATGGTTTTATATACAGTTACCATGGAGACTTGTCTGAGAGTCTTAATTTGGCCTGATTGGTGTAGGAATGTTAAAGTTTTATAGAGGCTCCTCTGGGCACAGGCAGGGCTGAGGGCTTGTCTGGGGCTAAAGCAGACAGTGTGTTAATCCTAGGGACCTGAACAACCATGCAGTGCAATGACTCAGGCAGGGATCAAGGCTCTGAGTGCCTGAGCTGGAAACAAGCTCCTAGGTGAGGGGCTGGAAGTCCCAAGTGAGCTCGTTGCAGCCCCTTCTCAGGCAGCTCTTTCCTCACAAGGCTGATCCCAAGTCACAGCTGCACTGTGTCAGAGCTGCCTGCAAGCACAGGCAGCCAATCCCTCGTTGGGAAGTGGACATGGCCTTGGAGATCTGACTTGCTGATGGTTTTGCTTCTGCAAGAGCTGAAACCCTCACATAGTGTCTGCCAATGCTCTTGCACCCCTTTTAAAAACACTCACACCCTGCTTGGGTAGAAGCTGGCCAGGAAAAGGCTTTTCCCCTCCAGGAAAAGACTTATCTACTACCATAGGCAAGCAGGGCAAAACAAAGCTAAACTAAAACCTGAGCTGTTGTTGAGTGAGGTGGTGGGTGCACTGCTGGAAGGAGGGGATCAGAGAGGGGTCTGGAGATGGATGGATGGATGTTGTAGGAGGGAAATATCTGGATTGAGAGAGAGAAGGAAAGGAGGAAAAACTGTGGGCTGGAAGGTAGAAATAAGTTGACTGTCAAGGAAGATGACAGTGACTTCTTGGAGGATTTGCCTGAAAACCTCAGACCACTGGAGGGGCAGCTCACAGAATCACTAGGGTTGGAAAAGACCTTCAAGATCATCAAGTCCAACCATAACCCAGCCACCATGACCACTAAACTATACCATGAAGTACAGAGACTCATAGAATCATTAAGGTTGGAAAAGGCCCCTAAGATCACTGAGTCCAACACCAACCCAACCACCATGACCACCAAACCATATCCTGAAACACCACAGCCACCTGAGCACCTCCCTGGGCAGCCTGCTCCAACATGCCCCCCCCCCACCCCCCCCCACCCCCACCCTCAGCAATAAAATTGTTCCTAACCTCCAACCCAGCTGGATCTGGTCCATCTCTGCCTCAAGCAGCAGCAGAGAGTGATTTGTGGCTGGATCTGACACTTGTGTGACAGTCCAGCCCCATGAACATAGATCATAGAAGCTCATAGAATCAACCAGGCTGGAAAAGACCTCAGAGATCATCAAGTCCAAGCTGTCACCCCACACCTCCTGACAGCTAAACCATGGCTCCAAGTGCCACATCCAAGCCTTTTTGGAACACCTGCAGGGATGGGGACTCCACCACCTCCCAATGGCTAACAACTCTCTCTGGGAAGAACTTTCTCCTCACTTCTGGAGGAGACAAAGCACAAGTTTGGTGACCGTGCTAGGCTGCCCTTTTGTGGTTATGCTGTCTGGAGGTGCTGCTGCTGCCCCTAGGGTTGCTGCTAAAGCTGGGCTGAGATTCACCTTTGTAGAAGGGTAAGAGGGAAAGAAGCAGTCTGCCTCGAGGCAGCACGAAGTGCCTCCCTGAAGCAAAAGGCATTTCAGGACTGGAGCATTTTAGTGAAAGATGGATTCATTGCTTTGGAGATCCTGCCTTTGCCCTCTGCTCCAATCCAATCAAAACCAAACCACCTGGGAAGTGCAATTCCTTCCCAATTTAAAGATATTTTATTATTATTATTTTTTGTAACCTCTCCCTGGTTTTCAGAAGATGAGAGAGATCACTCTGGGCTGGTATGGACTCCCTCTCTCAATCAGAAATTGAAGTGCTTTCATTCTAAATGGCTTCTGCCCTTGCAATAATTTAGGGGCAAATTGGGAAGTGCAAGTTGCCCTCTTGAAGCAAGTCTGGCTGGCTGTAACTTATAAGAGGAGGCAATTATACCCTGGAAATGCTGGAACAGAGGGGTTTGAGATCCTGCCTTTTGGAGTTGCAGTTGTGTTTACTGGAATCTTTCCGTGTGCTCTAACTGGGCTGTAACCAGTTGGTCTTCTGAGTGCCCAGTGGTGGAGGGTTAGTGGTATCATGTAGCAGAGGTATTTCTGTTTCTCATTTGCTACTGACTCCAGGAGGCCAACCAGCCAGGTTTCCTAAAACCAGGCACATTTGGCTCCTGCTTATGATCAATGCTGTACAGTTATTCTATATTCACAGTGCCCAGTGCTTTGATCTTACCATAGCATCCGTCAGTGTTGGAAGGGACCACAAGGATCATCTAGTTCCAACCCACCTGCCATGGGCAGGGACACCCCACACTAGATCAGGCTGGCCAGAGCCTCATCCAGCCTGGGCTTAAACACCTCCAGGGACAGGGCCCCAACCACCTCCCTGGACAACCCATTCCAGGGCTTCACCACTCTCACGGTGAAGAACCTCCTCCTCACATCCAGCCTGAATCTCCCCACCTCCAGCTTCATTCCATTCCCCCTAGTCCTATCACTACCTACCTTTCCATCTTTAAGAGAGAAGGAGGGGAAAAAAATGAAGTGAAGGTGACACTGTCAATGCATAAGTCCATCAAGCAGCAGTGGAGAACCATAACAATTATTTAGTAGTTATGAGGTCTTGGGTGACAGGTTGGACTTGGTGATCTTTGAGGTCTCTTCCAAGCTTATTGATTCTGTTCTGCTCTATATTATTCTATTCTATTCTATTTTTTCAAGTGAAAGGAGAGAGTGTGGCAGGAGGATAGTGCCACAACACTTTGCTGCTGGATGAGTGAGCCAGCATTTCCCAGCATGTCTTCTGCCACCCTGACCTCAGCCACAGGCAGACCATAACACCCCAGTGCACGATCCTAAATGGCTTTATTTGAGGAATGACTTGCAAAAGGTCAACATTAGAATGGAAAATGAAGGCTAAAGGTGGCAGCAATCCAAGCACTTCCTCCTAGCAGTGGTTGCTGGGAGTGGGTGGAAGCTTGTCCTCTGAGCCGTGCTGCTTCGTGATTTCAGTGCCTGCATTTTCTCTAGACGTCTGGTACTGGACTTGTGACTTGATGTGGTGCTGCAGCATGTTTCATGCACCCATTCTCTGCCTCTCCTTTACTTCCCTCTGCCCAGTGTGAAACCTACCTCAAGCCTTCCTTCTCGCTGCAGTGAGTGGAAATCCGCAGCCCCATGAGAACTTTGTCTGTGCGGCAGCGTAAGGCATGATGTGAAACGCCAGCACTTACTCAGGCCCTGAGAGGAGGTTTTAGGTGCTAACTGCTGTTGGCAAAAGAGGGAGGTAAAACATGATTAAAGTGAAGACATTTCTTGGTTTTAAACATGTACAAGCCACATTGGTGTCACCATCTGCATTGTACTTGCCTTGCTGTGAGGTGAGTGCAGGATTTTCCTGTGGTCCCTTAGGGTTTGCCTCGAGATACCTGCATGAGACTCAAGTGTGGGACATCAGCAGCTTCCCCTTCAACAGCAACTTCTACATCTGCTGCTGATTCTGGATATTTTATTCCCAGACATCATCCTTGCCCTCTCCTCTTCCACTCTCCCGCTCCAAGTTGCTGAAGCTGTCCCCAGCTGCAGCTGTCACCCTTATGCCCCTGCTTTATCTCCTGCAACAGTAGAGAGACTAGATGATGAAAGTATTGAGAAGGCAGCCACTGCAGGGATGTGCAGGGGGATGGAGAATGACACTGGCTACAGAAAACTGTCAACAGAGATCAGGAGCTGGAGAGGTACAGGAAAAAAGGATGGGGAGCAGGAGGAGAAGTGGGACAGAGAGATGGAGGGGAGGATGAAGGCAACTTAGAGAGCCAGTGAGATCAGGTGAGAAAGGCTGCTGTGGGCTTTAACTACAGGAAAGACAAAGTTAAGGGGCAGGACAGGCACCTTAGTGCTAAGGAAACAGGAATGGAAGAGCTTCCTAAATACCTATGTGATGTTTGAAGGGCATGCCCAGCGTCTGGGTCCCACTGTGGCTACTGCTGGGGGAAAAAGAGCAGACAGAGGTGGACACTGTCCCTGCAAGAGCCTTGGCATGGTTTTTTTCTAGTTGCCTGTGCTGAGAGAACCTCTTCAGAGGCCTTGGAGGGGTTCAGGGGGAAGGCCCTTCTTGCATACCCCCCAAGGCAGCCCTCCCAGAGGTGTTGGAAGCAATGAGCTGAGCAATGGGCATTGCTGCCATGCTCCCACAGCAGTGTGCTGGTTGGCACTGTGACTGTGAGTCAAATCTTTCTACATTAAAAGGAAGAAAGGGTTTTCAAACACCACAATGACATAAATGCTGTAAAATTAGCTCCAATGCTGTGGTTCTGTGACCTCCAGGATGAATTAAACAAATGGCTTTTACACCCACTGGTGGAGTGAGACTTGATTAGTTACAACTCTCTTGCTTCTCCTTCACTAAATATTATGACTGTCAACAGCAGGAGCAGAGCTTTTGTTTGATGAAGAGATGGCCAGCTAGTGAGAAGCACTTGCTAAATAGTGAGGCTTGACAAGATCTCCTTTTTTTTTCCCAAGGCCCTTTGTACTCATGCCCTGGAATTTATGGGTTTCAGGTCTAGCCAATAGGTAGTTCCCCGCTGGTGGAAAGGTGCTGAGATGTGCTGCTGGTAGAGCTTGCATGTTTGCAGATGATCTCCCTGCAGTGTCCTGGCAATGGGCTGGGCATGGCTGCATGGAGTATCAGCTGCAAATGGGAGCATTGAAAGAGTGCTGTGCTCAAACCAGCTCTAGCAAGCAGCTTTTCTTCATTGTTTGTAAAGCCAGGACTCAATTTATGCCTCTAGGATTCACTAGTTCACATGAGAATGTTATCAGCTAGAAAATAATGTCTCACCTTCTCTCTCCCCACACAAGTCTCCCTGGCATGCATGTCCACACTGCCCAGCAAGGCTGCAATGTGGAGTGAAAACCCTCGTGGGCATTCAGCCCTGCATGTCTCATAGACATTATCCTATTGCATTGATAATTTGCTGAGGATATCATAGTATCATAGAATCAGTCAGGGCTGGAAGGGACCACAAGGATCATCTAGTTCCAACCCCCCTGCCATGGGCAGGGACACCCCACACTAGATCAGGCTGCCCAGCGCCTCATCCAGCCTGGGCTTAAACACCTCCAGGGATAGGACCTCAACCACCTCCCTGGACAACCCATCCCAGGGCTTCACCACTCTCATGGGGAAGAACCTCCTCCTCACATCCAGCCTGAATCTCCCCACCTCCAGCTTCATTCCCTTCCCCCTAGTCCTATCACTACCTGAGATCCTGAGCAGTCCCTCCCCAGCCTTCCTGTAGGCCCCCTTCAGATACTGGAAGGCCACAATGAGGTCACCTCGGAGCCTTCTCTTCTGCAGACTGAACAGCCCCAACTCCTTCAGTCTGTCCTCATAGGAGAGGTGCTCCAGCCCTCTGCTCATCCTCCTGGCCCTTCTCTGGACACCTTCCAGCAGGGGCAGTAGATGATGCTACATTTCCAATGCCCTAACTCGTTCAAACTAAGCCCATCTGTTCCAGTTGGATGGGGTTTATTAAACTGAGAGGAAAAATGAAGGCACCTCCTTCAGTTTCTCTGCAAGGGAGGTCAAAGCCTCACTGAAGTTACATGGCAAAGGGAAATTGCTAACCAGCAGAAGTTTCCCTGTTTTTAAAGGCAGTAAAGCAAATGTGAAGTAAGACAACACGAAATGCAGAGCTCCTTCACTGAGGTATTTTGTGACCTTTGCTCTCCAGAGCTGTGGAAGGGAGTTAGCTGTGTTTCTGAAGGCCAGCTATGCAAATGCAAATGAAGGAAAATACGTTGTGGGGGTGAGGGTGCTTGGCTTTTGTGCTGTGTAAGTGATGATCTGGGGTTGGTGAGGATGCTTGTACTGCCTTAGTGACAGCTTGTTTGGATTTTTTGGTGGCATGCACAAGTATCTGGATTACAGCTCCACACAGGGTTGCTGGGACAGCATATGCTGGGCTGCAAATTCAGTGGTAGGATATGGGCATGGTTTACCTGTTCTTATCCTCTGCTGAGTGCTTCTGATTGCTTCGTGTGAATCCTCCTCAGTTTAGCTCATAAAAACTTCCTTTCGTTGGAAAGTGTCCAGAAGCAACTCACATGGGGACCTGATGATGCAACAAGCAAAACTGAGCAGCTTTGTGTTTGCTTTAAGACCTCATCCAAGCCAGCCATGAGCATCTGACTTATTTTGTGTCTGCATGAGCAGTGACACATAGGATTGTTGCCTTCTTGAAGTGATAATGGACAGATACTTAAACCAGAAAGCAAGCTCTTGCCTTTGGGTCTATCTGGGTGGCCAGCTCCAGAACAAGAGGACACAGTCTCAAGCTGCACCAGGGGAGGTTTAGGCTGGATGGTAGGAAGAAGTTCTTCCCAGAAAGAGAGACTGGCCATTGGGATGTGCTGCCCAGGGAGGTGGTGGAGTCACCATCCCTGGAGGTGTTCAGGAAGAGACTGGATGGGGTGCTTGGTGCCATGGTTTAGTTGATCAGATGGTGTTGGTGATAGCTTGGACTTGATGATCTCAAAGGTCTCTTCCAACCTGGTTAATTCTATTCTATGCTATTCTCCTTCATCCTAAGGATTTGTTAGCTTTTAGTGATGCTGGAGAGCAAGACAATAAACAGAAATGTTCAGAATGTCTCACCATTTTGCAAGCCCTGTGCCAGCTGTGACATGCTTGTGGCTGACAGACCCCATGGGGAGATGAGCACCACAGCTGGCAACTGGAAACACAGCCAGGGACTGGCTGTAGCAGGGCCTGGGCGGTTCACACTCCAAACCAAGCTCTGATTGAGTCTGTGGCTGTGTTCAAATACAGCACTCTATTTTCCTCTCCCCTTGAAAACACAGAATCTGGGTGTTGGATGTGGAAACTTCATCAGCCTGAACTTCCTTTCATGCAAAAGGACACTCTGCTTCTCCCAGCCCAGGAGAAACAGCATGACATAGCTGAGCTGGGTGCTGGTGCCACAGATGAATGCCTTGGTTTAAGCTGGAGCGTCTCTCCTACGCCATTCTGAAGGAAAACCTTAACATATGCTCCAGGTCCACGCTCCACAGCATGGAAATATGTCTGTGCTGTTTACAAGTGCTCCTGGGTTTGTGTTTGGAACCCGGATCTCTGACTTCCTTTTGGAGCAGTCTCCGCTGGAAACCAGTCCCTGCTGCCAAGACAATCCACCTTTTCCTGCAAGATTTGGTATTAACAGTCTTGACAGAACATCTTGTTCCTGAGAAATACAGAAGTCAGTCTAGCAGTTGGTCCTCAAGAGGGGTACAAAATGTGGTTGCATAACTCTTATTTTGGGATGAAATCTGCAGGTTGGTAGAACAGAGTCTGAGCTCGGGGAGTTGGGAGGGAAGTGCAGCAGATTGCTGAGCTGGCTTTTGCTTGAGGCAAGGAGGCTCTTTTGTTAAAATGCAGTGTGCAGCTTGGAGGATTTCAGAAGTGAAGCTGAGGTGCTGCTTGTTCCTGGAGAGGGAATAGAATAGAATAGAATAGACCAGACCAGGTTGGAAGAGACCTTCAAGATCATCGCGTCCAACCCATCAACCAATCCAACCCACCCAAACAGCTAACCCATGGCACCAAGCACCCCATCAAGTCTCCTCCTGAACACCTCCAGGGATGGTGACTCCACCACCTCCCCGGGCAGCCCATTCCAATGGGCAATCACTCTCTCTGTATAGGACTTCTTCCTAACATCCAACCTAAACCTCCCCTGACGCAGCCTGAGACTGTGTCCTCTTGTTCTGGTGCTGGCTGCCTGGGAGAAGAGACCAACCTCTGCCTGTCTACAACCTCCCTTCAAGTAGCTGTAGAGAGCAATAAGGTCACCCCTGAGCCTCCTCCTCTCCAGGCTAAGCAGCCCCAGCTCCCTCAGCCTCTCCTCATAGGGCTTGTGTTCCAAGCCCCTCACCAACTTTGTTGCCCTTTTCTCTTTTCTGAGGGCTTTTCTCATCCCTCCCCTGACCACCTTGCCTGTGTGGGAAGCCCCAGTGCTGGCTCCTTGCAGCCCACGTGCCCTGAGCCTGACCCAGCCACAAGCACCACTGTGGGGTGAGAACCAGCCAGGCATCCCAGCATGCCCATGGTGGAGAACTTCCAGAGATGCCTTTGCTGAAATATCCTCAAGCTTAGATGCTCTTGACCTAGCACACATAATAGGAGCTGATCCCAGACTTGGCTGAAAGCTCCTTTGGAAAGGCTCTTGACATTCTCTAATTTATCCTTTCTTGCCTTCCATTGTTTGATTCCACTGGCACTTTTTATTAGCAGTCACTGCAGCCATGTGACAGGGCATGAATGATCTTTGATAAGGGTTATTTGTTTCTTGTCACAGGCTAAAAAAAAGAACCCAGCCCCCAACCAAACCACAATTTATACTCCTGCAAGTCCTTTCCCAAGGAGGATTCAGTAATGAATGCTGTAAGCTGCAGTGCAGGAGGTGGAATGGCATTTTGGACACTGTGACACCAACAGCCCCTGAATCTTCCCAGGCAATTTTCCTTTGCTCTGTGTCTGTGTTTCCTGAGTGACTATGTACAATTATTGCCATGTGTTATTTGATTTGACCTCATTGTGGCCTTCCAGGATCTGAAGGGGGCTACAAGAAGCCTGGGGAGGGACTGCTCAGGATCTCAGGTAGTGATAGGACTAGGGGGAATGGAATGAAGCTGGAGGTGGGGAGATTCAGGCTGGAGGTGAGGAGGAAGTTCTTCCCCATGAGAGTGGTGAAGCCCTGGAATGGGTTGTCCAGGGAGGTGGTTGAGGCCCCATCCCTGGAGGTGTTTAAGCCCAGGCTGGATGGGACTCTGGCCAGCCCCGTGGCAGGGGGGTTGGAACTAGATGATCCTTGTGGTCCCTTCCAACCCTGACTGATTCTATGATACAATTAAACAATATTGTAATTTGTTCTGCCAGGCAAAAGTTTCTCTGCTTGCACAGCAAATGCTGGCAGTGTGCTGGGCACACCTGAGGGCAGGTTTGATGGTGACACTGCAAATATTGCTGGGGGAGTGAAGCTCTCAGCAAAGCCCTGTGGGCAGCCTTTATGAAGCTGAAGTTGCTTTGCCTGTGGCACACCTGGAAACAGCAATCTCATCTCTTAAATGCAGGCTCCCTGCAAAGGCAAAACTTGCTGCACTCCCGTAGCTACCCAAGCAATAATCACAGTATCACAGTATCACTAAGGTTGGAAGAGACCTCAAAGATCACCAAGTCCAACCTGTCACCACGGACCTCATGACTAAACCATGGCACCAAGTGCCACATCCAATCCCCTCTTGAACCCCTCCAGGGATGGCAACTCCACCACCTCCCTGGGCAGCACATCCCAATGATGAATCCTGTGTGCCAGGCCAGTGTGCTCTGTGCACAGCCTGTCACCACCTCAAGAGCAGGCTCTCTGCTGAGGAGGGGATTTTTGCAATCTCCTGAGCTGCATCACAGCCAGCTTTGGCTCCAGGATCCTCGGTGTCAAAGCCAAAGGTTCTTAGCAGAGAGCTACTCCAGCTGTGGTCCTTGGCAGCTGGCAGTTTGTTGGTTTTACTTGCAGGAAGTACCTTCGTCCCCCACAAGACACAAAAAGTTTCTTCAATCCATCTTCTCACTTGCAGCTTCACACAAGCAGGGCCCTGCTGAGTGGGATGGACCCTGGAGTCTGTGCTGGCACTGTGGGCCAGACTAAATTCTGGTCTGAAAGATGATCTTTGCAGGGACATCAAAAGCATCACAGTCCCACCTGTCTTCATGGTCCCCATGTAATCACCAGCACTTATCATCACTGTTATTTCTGTCCAGGTCTATTATAAATAATGGTGCTTCTTTTCCAGTGCAATTTGGACTACTTCTTGCCTCTCCTTCAAAGGCATTTTGAGTAAACAACCTTATTTTAACGAAGCAGATGGAAACCTTTTTATAGCTGTTGAGGCACTGGCAGCATATCCACCCCTCAGCTAACTCTGTTCGCTGGTACTGCTCTCTGCTGTACGAAGGAAATGTCCCAAGTCATTAAAGTGTTGGATATAATCCATCCCACTTCAAAGAAGGTTATTATCAAGGTCATAATTTTGCTGTAATTCATTTTACAGCTACTCTAGAGGTACCACTGAGCAACTGGGATTGATTTCCCTTGATTTTTATTAGGAGCTGTTATCTGAAAGCAGAAAGGAACACAAACCCACCAGACTTCCTCGAGAAAGGCGCTGGAAAACAGTGGTGCTCATCAGCCATGAATGTGTCCACCCTGCGTTGGTGCCTCTGTTCTGGCACAGCCATTGCGTCTTCCCATCCATGGGACTGTGCTCACCTCATGCTGGAGCCCCAGCAGCAGCACTCAGACAGCTGAGACCTGTCCTCTTGCAGTGCAGGGCATTTGGCTCAAGCGTCACAGGAGGTCATGGAGTCCTGGTTTTGCCATTTCCTCCATCCCCATGGACAGCTGCAGGTTTCTGACCTTCTCCTCCATTCATGAAGAATTATGAGGGGTTTGGAGCACAGCCCTTTGAGGAGAGGCTGAGGGAGCTGGGGTTGTTTAGCCTGGAGAAGAGGAGGCTCAGGGGAGACCTTCTTGCTCTCTACAGCTACCTGAAGGGAGGTTGTAGCCAGGTGGGGGTTGGTCTCTTCTCCCAGGCAACCAGCACCAGAAAAAAGAGGGCACAGTCTCAAGCTGTGCCAGGGGAGGTTCAGGCTGGATGTTAGGAAGAAGTTCTTCACAGAGAGTGTGATTGGACATTGGGATGGGCTGCCCAGGGAGGTGGTGGAGTCACCATCACTGGAGGTGTTTAGGAGGAGACTGGATGGGGTGCTTGGTGCCATGGGTTAGTTGATTAGGTGGTGTTGGATGATAGATTGGACTCAATGATCTCAAAGGTCTCTTCCAACCTGGTCCATTCCATTCCATTCCATGGCCATGGATATCTTCAGACCCACCAGGGGAAGCTGCAAGCCTCTGTGCAGCATCTGTGTAGGCTTGGAGGCCTCCCATTAGTGGGACCTCAATCACCTCAGGCAAATATGGTGTGTTTTACAGCTTCAGAGGCTGCACCATTCTTGTGAGTCTGGAGCTGCTGTCTCTTGCCTGAGCCTGTGCTAGGTATCTCCTGGGGCTGGATCCAGTATGGGAAGTCCCCTCTTCTCCCTGTACTGGCAACTATTTTATGGCAGAATGCTCCTCAAGTTGCACTGAGATGCAAACAACTGCAAGCATCCTCCCTCATCAGGGTTTCAGCCTGTCTCAGCTGCAGGCTGGTGGCTGGTTTGGGAGGTGACACAGTCATGGTGCTCAGAGCCCTGTGAGCCTGGCTGGGGGGCTCAGTTCCTGGGATTCACCCTCTTGCTCAGCCTTGAGCCCCTTTTGTGTACCCCAGGAAATGCTTGAGTGCCTTTCTGAAGTCACAAGAAGGGTTTGCAGCATTGTCCTTGCACATCAGCACCTGCCTGGTGGCTGTTTTGAAAGGTCATTTAAATATCAAGGTGGTCATCCTCTGTCACTGCTCCGTGGGCAGTGCAGAGCTGAAGGGCTGAGCTGTGAGCTGGGAACTGCCATCACAGGAGTTGAACAGTGCTGCTGGGGCTATGCTTGCTTCTTCCAGAGTGTGTTAATTAGATGAAATGTCATTATGTGCTGTCCAGCCAAACCCTTCTCTCCTCAAATTCCACGTGTAGGAGAGAAAACTGGCACTTAGGCTCCCTCTCATCAAGCTGCTTCAGCGACTTTGCTGCTCTAAGTGCTGGGCTGAGTAGGAGGGAAGGATTCTATGAAGGACCCTCTGTTTCTGGAGCCAGGCTTTCAAGTGCAACTTAGTCACCTAGCCTGCACTTGTTTGAAGGGAAAACACAAAAGGGAGGAGGAATAAAACCTTGTTATTTTGTCATGTGAAGTGGCTTGAGGTAATTGGTTTCTTGCCCGTCTCGGAAGCACTCGTGAATTTCCATCCTCGTCAAGAAAAACATTAGCTTTGGGTTTGGTTTTCTGCATTCACTGCTGCTTACCCTCCTAGTGTGAGCTGTGTTACTGCTTACTGAGGAGGAGATTATTGTAGCCATTTATTTTCTAGTTAAGCTGTTGTAAATAAAACAATTACACTGCAGTGATTGATTTTTTTTTTCCCCTCCCAACACATGGAGCACAGATGCAGAACGCACAGTTTATGGCTAGGGACAAAAAAAAGACCCCAAAACTTCCTGCTCCCCAGCAAAAATATACCTTATATATTTTTTTTTTCTTTTGCTAAATGTCTGGGGAGGAGAAAAAAAAAAAACAACCAACCCAACAAGGCCATATGCTCTACATGCATTCCCATTTGATGGAGGATTCATGCAAGTTAATGAGCTTCTGCTCTGTGCTGCAAGACGTGGGGCTCTGCTCCTTTATTCCCACCGAGGGGCTTTCGGGGCTCAAGTGAATTATTCCTGCTGATAAAGAGCCACGAGGAAGGCAAGTGGCAAATGACACTGCAGATGCCTCAACCATCCTATTGCTTCCTTTTTCTTGGAAATGAGAAGGGGGCCAGGCAAGAAACACTCTGTGCTGGCCACCCGTGGGATGGAGACATGAGCAGGGAGCACCCAATGCAGCCACTGTGGCAAGCGAGCAGAAACCTAACTCAGTTTGAGCATACAGTCACACATCTGCTTTCCTCCTTGGATGGAGGCTTATATCACAGAATCACCAAGGTTGGAAGAGACCTCAAAGATCATCAAGTCCCAGTATCACAGTATCACCAAGGTTGGAAGAGACCTCAAAGATCATCAAGTCCAGCCTGTCACCCAGGACCTCATGACTAGACCATGGCACCAAGTGCCACATCCAATCCCCTCTTGAACACCTCCAGGGATGGTGACTCCACCACCTCTTTGATGAAGGTTTGTATCACAGAATCACACAGAATCACCAAGGTTGGAAGAGACCTCAAAGATCATCAAGTCCAACCTGTCACCACAGACCTCATGACTGAGCCATGTCACCAAGTGCCACGTCCAATCCCCTCTTGAACCCCTCCAGGGACGGCGACTCCACCACCTCCCTGGGCAGGTCATTCCAATGGCTAACAACTCTCTCTGTGAAGAACTTTCTCCTCACCTCCAGCCTAAACTTCCCCTGGCACAGCTTGAGACTGTGTCCCCTTGTTCTGGTGCTGGTTGCCTGGGAGAAGAGACCAACCCCCACCTGGCTACAACCTCCCTTCAGGTAGTTGTAGACAGCAATGAGGTCTCCCCTGAGCCTCCTCTTCTCCAGGCTAAACAATTCTCACTGCTTTTTTGATTGTTGTTTGGTGGTGGTGGTGGATTTTCTTATTGTAGCTCAGGGCAACAGATTTCAGTTCCTTGAAGGATGATAAGTTACAAGCAGCCACAGTCACTCCTGTGAGAAACCTTTTGCCTTTGCAGTTGTGGCTGAGCTAAAGATGCCATCTCTGCTTTCTTACAGGGCAGCTTTGCTGTAGTGGGCAGAAATAGAGAATCATAGAATCAATAAGTTTGGGAAAGACCTCAGACAGACTCCCTTAACAGATTTTGGACCCCTCTTCAGTAAATCAGGACATGCAGCTGACTGCTTGCGACAAGTTTCTGGGTAGCTGAGGAGCTGGTGACATTTTCCCTGCCTGCTAATTATATGAAACATCTTCTCTTAAATTTTGCCATGGTGTTTATTGGTTTCCAGGCACTGCAGCTCGTGATGAGTTTCCCAGCAAGCAGTGCCAATGCCTCTCTGGTGTTGAAGGGTCATAAATAATCAATTCACTCATGAAGTGTCTTCACTGTTGGTCATCTGGGGCTAATTACTGTGAAATAAATCAAGTTATGTAGTAGAGACACAGCACATCTCTTGCTGTTCCACTCCAGTGGCAGGATATTTTGGGTTTTCCACCTGCTTAGCAGATGACATGGAAACAAATGGCCGTTTACCCTTTGCCTTGCTGGAGGCATTCTCTCTTGCCTTGCTCTCCAGCAATAATGTGATTTGGTTTCTTGCTCTGAGAACCTAGAAAAGTAATTTCCAAGTGAAGGGGAAATGTGGTTTTGCCACTATGAAGTGCATGGTTATTATGTATTTTGCTAGTAGCTGTACTCAGCTCCCACACTGCTCAAGCTGGATGCAAAATGTGTGACATTGTGTGACAGATTCTGTCAGAGTTTACTGACCTGGCTGCATCCTGGAAGTCCAGCACTGGAAAAAAAGGATTTGAGCAAGAAGCTTGAAATTGTTATTGTTCATACAGTTTTTCACTCCCTTTCTCTGGCTGCATAGGAAAGGCAAAACTGGAGTTTCAAACCAGGCCTTTATAGGAAGGTGTTTTACTGCTTTCATATATTGTATTAAACAAAAGGCTTTGCATCAGATCTCGTGACCAATGATTCATTCCAACATGCCAAACAGGAGCCTGGGACCCTGATCACTGCAGGTCATGAGCTTTTCCCTCTGCAAGGCAAGACCATGCCTTGCTTCCTTCACTTTTATAGCTGTTTGACTATGGAGCTGGTTGCAATCATCTTGCTTCCATTAGAGCAGCAGCAGAAGCTTTTCCCCAGGATGCTCAAAGGGCTGCAGAGCCAAGTGGTGGAGATGCATTAAGACAAAGAAGAATAACTTCTTGCTCACATTGGCAGTTATTTGGAGTCAGCTCTGTCAGCCAATTAAAAGGATGGATTTAAGTATTTGGTGCACACTCTGTTACTTTTAAAAGGATTTATACATGGGCTGGTTTTTTTCCCCAGTTGGAGCAGGGATAGAGGTGGAAGCAGAGGTCAGGTTTATCTCTTCTGCTCCCAGGTCCTAACCCTGCCCTAGACAGCTCCTTAGCATGAAAACCTCTTTGTTTTGTTTTCTTTCTGCACTATGCTCACAAACCTTCTCCTTCACCTGCCTGACCTCCTGATACCACTCTCTGACTGCAGAAACCCTCCCTTTACCCAGGGCATTTCCCACCTGCCTGTGAATGAGTCCTGTGTGTTTGTGGAGGCTCCTTGGTTTTGTTATTGGACTACATGGTCTAGTCATGGGGTCTGTGCTGATAGGTTGGACTCGATCCTCAAGGTCTCTTCCAACCGTGGTTACCCTGTGATACTGTGATACATCTTACATTCAGCTGGGATGAAGGCTTGCTCTCATGCAATAAGGTCTCAGCTACATCAGACCTACAAGCACAGGACTTGTTTACAGTCATGTTTGCCAACACAGATTGTGTGTCCAGTCTGTGCATTTTCCTCTTGGCCACCTACTCTCAAACTGCCCTCCCCACCTGCTCATCTTACCCCACTCCTCCCTCCCTTCACACCTTGTCTTCCACCCCACCTATGCTGGACAGTTTGCTTGTCCCTCTGTAATTTATTTACTCTTTTTCTTTGTTTGTTTGTTTCAAGACCCTCTGTAAAGAGACTTTCCTGTTGTGGGGTGCACCACTGCAGACTGAGTGCATTTCTACCTCCCATCAACACACACACAAAGCTCTACCCCTTTGTTCTTCGAGTCCCAGCTGTATATTCTCCACAAACATACACCAGCACTCCTCCTCCACCCCCAGGGAGGCAGGCTGCCTAAACCAGGAATAATAAAGCAAGAAAAGTAGGTCATCTGCTGTCTGAGAACATGAAATACGAAATCCAGCCACTGAGTGCTGGAAGAGCACACACACACACACACACAAAAGTAAGTTAAATAAACTATCAAATCCAACTGAAGCAGAGCAGAAGCTGCCCTGAATTTTAATCCAAACACATTTCTCTTCACTTGTGAGCTCCAGCAGGGATGAGCTGCCTGCAGTTCTACCTGCAGCAGGCAGCTCCAGCAGCTCCTTCTGTCACCTGCTGACTGGCCATAGCAGCAAGGAGCATTTCAGTGATCTGGATCTGAAGGCATGTCATTAAAGTGCATGTTGCCATTTCTCAGCACTGCCAAGCCTTTTTTTAGAACAAACAAACAAACAAACAAACAAACCAATCCCCCACCAAAAAAAAACCCAACCAACCCAACAGCGACAAAACCCCAGCACACCAAACCCCCAACAAACAAAACCACACCCCAACCACCTTTTAGATTGGATCTGTAGACTAGAATAGAAATAGGAATAGGAATAGGAATAGGAATAGGAATAGAATAGAATAGAATAGAATAGAATAGAATAGAATAGAATAGAATAGAATAGAATAGAATAGAATAGAATTAACCAGAATTAACCAGGTTGGAAGAGACCACTGAGTCCAACCTATCACCCAACACCATCTGATCAACTAAACCATGGCACCAAGCACCCCATCCAGTCTCCTCCTAAACACCTCCAGTGATGATGACTCCACTACCTCCCTGGGCAGCACATTCCAATGGCCAACCTCTCTTTCTGGGAAGTTCTTCTTCCTAACATCCAGCCTAAACCTCCACTCAGTTTTCCTGTGCAGAAGCAGGGGCAGAAAAAGGGAAGGAATATGCCACACGCACAAATTGCAGTCCTCCTCTTCCAGCACCATCTCTCCTGGGTTGGTAAACCTCTGAGCACTGAAGAAAACCCATGAAATAGTTAACAAAAAAGTAATGCAAGAATCTTTCTAGCTGCCATGACTTTGTGGGGACTTAAGCCCTGAAGCTCAAAGCTTTATTGAAGTGCCTGTGCAAAGAGCTGGAGAAAATTCTGCTGCCTTTGATAGGGCTTCAATTTTACAACCAGGCAGAGCAAGCAGCGTGTCATTGTGTCTGATCAAAGAGTTCCAGTAATATTGAAGGCCATTATTATTGGTGAATCAGAGAGCACTTCTTCACTGTTAGCCCACCACAGGGCTTCTGAAAAGGATTCAGTGGACTTTGGAGATGGATTTCCACTGCTGTGTGATTGGTGCTTGTCTTTCTCAGCATGTTGTGCTCTGCTTGCTCTCCTTTCTACTTGCTGCCCTCCTCCAGGAAGAGCAAGCTGCACCAAGGGAGGTTCAGGCTGGAGGTTAGGAAGAAGTTCTTCACAGAAAGAGAGACTGGCCACTGGAATGTGCTGCCCAGGGAGGTGGTGGAGTCACCATCCCTGGAGGTGTTTAGGAAGAGACTGGATGGGGTGCTTGGTGCCATGGTTTAGTTGATCAGATGGTGTTGGATGATAGGTTGGACTTGATGATCTCCAAGGTCTTTTCCAACCTGGTTAATTCTAATCTATTCTATTCTATTCTATTCTATTCTATTCTATTCTAGTCTAGTCTAGTCTAGTCTAGTCTAGTCTAGTCTAGTCTATTCCTATCCTATTCCTATTCTATTCCTATTCTATTCTACTCTTATTCTACTCCTATTCTATTCTATTCTATTCTATTCTATTCTATTCTATTCTATTCTATTCTATTCTATTCTATTCTTTCTATTTAATTCCATTCCATTCCATTCCATTCCATTCCATTCCATTCCGGTGTGTTTCTCCACATCTCACCTTTGTGCCTTGCTCATGCCTTGCAACCTCTTCTTTCTTTATGGTGTGCTGTGTGTTTTCTGGTTTGTACTAGAGCCAACTCCTTTCTGAAATCCACACTTTCCCTCTTCCATTGAGGAACAAAGGAACATCTGATGTGATGATGCAGTGTTGTAACAGCTGGAGAGAGGTAAACAGTGTCAATGGTCAAAGATGAGAGGGGAAGAGAAGCAGTTGGCCTTACTTTCATACTTTCATCAGGACTGTGCATAGTGCCTTTGCCTTTGTGTTTGCCTTGAGAATTGTGTAGAGAAATAGCTGTGGCATGAAAAGAATTACAGTTCTTCTGTGCAGAGCAGGAGGTACCAGAGGTAAAATTAGTTCTTCCTGTCTGGAACGTTTGGCTGGAGGATTGGTGATTCACAATTCTTAGTATTTTTTAATCCTGAAGGTATGTAAGCACAAGGCATGCTCTAAATAGGCACCAGGGTAATGCAAGAATCATGCAATTCCCTGTGCCTTTCAGAGATGGTCACTGTGCTGTTCACCGCAGGTTGCCATAGAGATGCAATATTATTTTCCTTCAGTGATGTGCACTGAATTCTAATACTCTTACAGGAGTGGCAGGAGTCAGTAGAAATCTATGGTTCACAAAAGCTTCTCTTGCTGACCCCTCAAATGGCATTTGAAATCCAGGGTTTGTCTAAGGCACACATTTCTTCAGCTTGTCTAAGGTGTGGTGGCAGAATAACATCATTATGTCTCTGCAGTGGTGTTTGAATGTTCTGTACACACATTGTGACTTTGCTCTGGAGGTTGGTGTTGCACAAAGGTGCACTGGAATGGGCTGCCCAGGGAGGTGGTAGAGTCACCATCATTGGAGGTGTTCAGGAGGAGACTTGATGGGGGGCTTGGTGCCATGGGTTAGTTGTTTAGGTGGGTTGGATTGGTTGATGGGTTGGGCATGATGATCTTGAAGGTCTCTTCCAACCTGGTTTATGATTCTATTATTCTATTATTCTAATCTAAAGTGGGGAATGAGTTGAAAGGATTAATGAGGGTGACAGGAAGCAAATCATAACTTCCCAGACCAAAAGTGTTTGCAGTTCCTCCCACATGGCCTGAGGCTGCATATAACCAACTGCCTCCCGAAAGCCCACAAACAATATTCAGTCTTAGCACTTCTCATCAGATGTCTTGGCTGACAGCTTTGAAACCATTCCCTGACACTATTAGTTAGTGGAAATAAAACCTGCTGCTGCTGGAGGGGTCACCTGGTGCCATGTATGACATGGAACCCAGTAGGGATAAAGCTGAGATGCAAAACTACAGCATGGCTGCAGATATCAAGCCCCCTGCCCCCCAGCTCAATAAATAAGGAAGGAAGGAAATGTTTGCAGCTTGTCAGCATCAGAGCTGTGGTTTGGTGACAAAGCTGAGTAACAGAAATGTGCAGAAAGCTTGGGCTGCTGAAGGAGCATCTCTGCAATATGGTTTTGTTTGTTTAGTAGGGAAAATGTGTTTTGTTTGCTGAATTGAAGCACACTGGCGGAGCATTAAGAGGCAATAGCTATCTGCTGCTGAAATGATGGGTGAGTACCCATCTGCTGGAGCCCTGAGGAAACAAAAGTTCTCTAGATGGTTTTGCACCACAGCCATGAGGGTCTCCTGCAGCTGACCTCTAGCTACACAGGATTCAATACTGATATTTAACTTGCCAAAAGTGATTAGAAGAGGTTTGAAATGAACTTTTAGGGAAGTCACTACTGGAGCCTGAAAAGCAGAAGCATTTCCTGGAAGAAAAAGCTACATTACTTGGGCAAACCTTTGGGAAGGTTGTTGGCTGTTTCCTGCGTTCTGCAGGAGTGGTCATTAGCTTGTGCATCCTGGCCATTAGCTTGAAGTGTTTCAGATGCATCCCTGCAAAGTCACCTGTGCCATATGTGCCAGAGAGTAAGTGAAGATACCAATCACAGTGTTTGGTGCACTCATGTGAGACAGAACATTATCACAAGAGGGTTTCCTCCTCCCAGAATGTGGCAGTGCAGGCTCCTGAGCTCTCAGTTCCTCTGCAACTGAGCTTCGGATGCTCAGAATATTGCAGGATACTTTTCTGATCTGAATAATTGATGCAGTGATTATTTTGCATCTGCCTGATTTAATACTGAATGACTGATTGCATCAGAACTGGACCATGCTGGCTGCTGTGCAGCTGGCCTGGTAAGGGACAGGCCACTCCCTGCAGACTAAAGGAAGCTTGGCCAAGAAGAGGAGAAAATAAGTGTGTTGCATTTAAGGTCACACAAATGTTTGGGGAATGATATCTCCCTTTCCTGTGTTTCTTGACTTAGTGCTCTCTTCCTCACGTCAAAAAAGGAGTTGGGGCTGTTCAGTCTGGAAAAGAGAAGGCTCCAAGGTGACCTCATTGTGGCCTTCCAGTATCTGAAGGGGGCCTACAGGAAGGCTGGGGAAGGACTTCTCAGGATCTCAGGCAGTGATAGGACTAGGGGGAATGGAATGAAGCTGGAGGTGGGGAGATTCAGGCTGGATGTGAGGAGGAGGTTCTTCCCCATGAGAGTGGTGAAGCCCTGGAATGGGTTGTCCAGGGAGGTGGTCGAGGCCCCATCCCTGGGGGTGCTTAAGAGCAGGCTGGATGAGGCTCTGTCCAGCCTGATCTAGTGTGGGGTGTCCCTGCCCATGGCAGGGGGGTTGGAACTGGATGATCCTTGTGGTCCCTTCCAACCCTGAATGAAACTATGAAACTATGAAACTTCTGGTCTAACAGCTGAGCAGACAGAGTCCATGCCCTTATCTGAGGCATGGAATGTGCATGATGTAAAGAAAATCTCAAGCCCACTCTAGATTCCCCCACTGTAAAAGCCAAGGAGGAAGCTGAATTTGCTTTTGCCACCTGCATGTTCTTGCTCACAGGAGAGTTACTGCACTGCCCTAGGACTTCTGTCATTTGTGGAAGTGTTTTTACACCAACTTCCAATTCTCCTGGCATATTTTTTTTTGGCCAAGATTCTAACTGGTTACAAGGTTGGGCTTAGTCTAGTCTGTAACTGTAGATGTGATGGTGGGCTTCCTGTTGCTTTAAAAAGCCTTAATTTGTATCAGCTCCCTTGACTTCCTTTAAAGATAAAATCAGCCCACTGCCTTTTCACACAGGGAGTGAAATACTGGCAGTGCCTGGACACTGTGTTGCTCCGTCTCAAACTGCAGAATTTGTTTGCATTTTCTCTTGTGAAACCATCTGCTAAGAGGATTCTTGACCTTGGGTTTGGTAGTCATTTAATTCAAAAGGATGGGGCTTCCCAAATATGAGACCCCAAGGTGAGAGCTGGCATGTCTTTGCCACAGGGAGTTAAATTCAATTGCACTCCACAGGGTTATTACAACTGAAGTATTTTAGGAATGCACACTCAGGCTTACAAGCACCACATGATCCAGCAATGTGTTTTTATTCTTTGCAATGCACATTTGCAGAAGTCAGGGCTGTGCTTTCCCCCCTGGGGCCTGGGAAATGTCCAGAAGCATGTGAGTGAGCAGCAAGGCTCACAGTTTCTGAGGAGCATTACTTTGGGGAGGGGTCCCTGCTGAAGGACACCCCATGGGTAGAAGCAATCATCCTCCCTGACCAATTTAATTTCGTTTTGTTTAAATGAATCCTGCTTCAGGACTCTTCTTTCACTGCACTGAGTGCCCCTACTTCTTGCTGGTTCCATGGGCTAAGGGAAGTGCTCAGCACCCCATGGTGAGCTCTGAAAGCCCAGAGCAGGTTTCTTCCCTGGTCTCTTTCATGGGGTTGTAAAGTGCATTCTGAAACCTATGTCAGACTCCTGGGACTGTGGCTTGCCCTTGCCTGCTGTACAGTAGAGCTGCTGAAGCCAGGGAGGAAACTTGCTGCAGGCTGTGGGGATGATCCACAGAACCTCAGCTCTGATTTTTTAAGCTGACTTAGCAGCATCTGTGTCGGTCTCCAGTCCCTGTCAATAAAATCACTCAGGCCTTACATCTGGCCTAGATCTGTGTGACTGCTGCAGAACTGGTACCTGCCTGATCACTGTGGCACCCACCTGCAAGGTCCCACACTGAGAAGTGCTTGGCAGTTTGGATGCTTGTGGGCAGGGTACAACTGGCTTAAATCCTGTCCTGGCTGAGAATTGGAACCTCAGCTGCAGAGAGTGGCCAGACCTCCTGCTCTCCCATTCTGCATCCCCCTGCAAACTCTTTCCTGCAGGGTCCTCAGGGTGTGCACCTGAAGATGCCCATAGTGACCCAGGAGTGCCCAGGCTGGGGAGGTGGGCACCTCTACCAGGTGAGGTTTTGTGGCTGTTCTTCGGGTAGGTGACAGCTGAGCTCTGGTTAAGTCCTGTGGAAAACCAAATGAAGTTAAACACATCTGCCTGTGGGTTCAGAGAGTAGAGCAACAGTTCAGGAATAGAAAGCTTGGGGTTTGCATTCAGAAGCCTTAACAAGACAGAAGGCTTTGGCAATTGTCAAGCAGGATAAGATCTCTGTAATTACATTCCTCCTTGTAGACCCAGCCACACCTCTACCACAAAGCAAGAGCAACCTATCCCAGTCCTGGGGCAAAACTGACTACTTCACATCAGTCATCTCTGCAGCTGTTTAGAAACACACCTAAATAGTGGCTTGACCCGTGGGTTTGCAGCCCAAAGAGAGAGAGCAGCACAGCTGGTGAGGTGTTCAAATTCACCAACACTTTCTACTAAAGCATCATAGTTTTTCTTTCTTTTGACTTTGCCATTTTTTTGACTGTTGGGGCCAAGATTTTTCACAGCAGTTTTCTGCCTCAGGCTGAGAGAGCCTGGAAAATTTCAGCAAACCTGGTTTTCAGGCAAGAGGTAGCAAGAGCATTCAGGTGAGATGCCCAACCAAGGGATCCTGGAACAATTTTCTCTGGGTGGCTTCTGGGTCCTGGGTTTGGGAGCAGCACGTGGAACTTGTGACATTTGATTTGTGAGGAAGACAGCCTCTGGTCTAAGCTGGGTTTAAATTCATGCTGCAGCCTTGCTCCCTTGATTTATCTGTGCAGGCTAGGAAGTCTCAGAGCACTTCCTTACTGCTCTCTTTTGGTTGTTACATGTTTCATGATAGATGCATTGGTCCCAATACCAAACCAGGTGACCTCACAGCAAGCCCTGCACTTGTTTCCTGCAGGTAAAACAAGAGGGAATGGCCTCAAGCTACAACTGGGTGGGTTTAAACTGAACATTAGAGGGGGGAAAAAAAACACAGCAAGAGTGGTCAGGCATTGGAATGTGCTGCCCAGGGAGGTGGTTGGGTCAGCGACCCTGGATGTGTTTAAAGGTGGTTTGGATGTGATGCTTGGAGGTATGGTTTAGGGATGAACTTTGCAGAGTTCTCAGTTGGACTTGGTGATCCTGAAGGTCTTTTCCAACCTGAATGTTTCTGTGATTCTGTGAGAATACCTCTGCTGGTTTCCATGATCCATTATGCTGTGGGAAGGAGATTTCTGCGGTTCTGGAGTTGTCCTGTGCTTGGAGATTCTTGTAACAGGTCTGCTTTTGCTCTCAGATCACTGTTAGAATTGTTGATGATGATGGAGGTTTGCATTAAAGCAACTTGAAGAGAGCACCAGCCCAACAGTGAGGCAGCATGCAGGTGCCAGGGCATTTATTTCTGATGCTATCCTACTGTGTGAGCCTGGTGCTTGGGGCTGTATTTTCCAGCATCTGTGGAAGTTGTTCTTCCCTGACCTCTTCAGTAAGTGGACCAGAGCATTGTACAGGCTTTTGGAGAGGAAATCTGCACAAAGCAGTTTTCCTTCAGCACTTCTGCAGAAGGGTCCTCCCTCCTTGTGTCAGCTTCACTGGAAGCAGTGAAAGACAGAACTTCATCACTGTTCCTTAGCTGGCAGCTGCTAATGCTGGAATAAAAACAGAGAATAAAAACCTGTTGCACTTGCTCAGCTTCCTGCCTACAAGTTATGGTAACAGCACAAGTTATGGCAACAGGTGTTCAAGGTATTCAAGAGGGGATTGGATGCCTTGGTGCCTAGTCATGAGGTCTGTGGTGACAGATTGGACCTGATGATCTTTGAGGCCTCTTCCAACCTTGGTGATACTGTGAGACTGTACAGCACCAGAGCTCTTGCCACTATTTCATTCCTCAGTGGTGAAGCCCTCAAAGGTTTATTGTTAAAGCTTTTGACAACTCAAGATGCCACTGGTGGTTTTTTTCCTCCACTCAAGTGCATGCTTCTTACTCCCATCAACATTTCTGACAAGTGTCCTGGTTGCTGCTGGGAGGGACCCAATTTCCCTTCTCAGTGGCTAGAAGAGTGTCATGTTCTGGATTCAGTGTGAGAAGAGTGGTGATAGTATACTGATGTTTTCAGCTGTTGCTGGGAATTCAAGGACAGCTTCACAGGATTTGCTGGGTGTGGGAGCACAAGGAGCTGGGAGGGAGCATATATTACACTTATGTGAATGTAACAAAAAGAGAAAGAGAGAAAACAACAAGGAGAGGCCAAGTGCTACACAATGCAGTTGCTCACCACCTGCTGACCAGTGCCCAGAAAGACACGAGAACAGACTGAGGGAGTTGGGGCTGCTCGGTCTGGAGAAGAGAAGGCTCCAAGGAGACCTCATTGTGGCCTTCCAGTATCTGAAGGGGGCTACAAGAAAGCTGGGGAGGGATTTTGAGGGTGTCAGGTAATGATGGGACTGGGGGGAATGGAAACAAAACTAGAAATGGGTAGATTGAGATTGGATGTTAGGAAGAAGTTCTTCCCCATGAGGGTGGTGAGAGCCTGGCACAGGTTGCCCAGGGAGGTGGTGGAAGCCTCATCCCTGGAAGGTTTTGCAGCCAGGCTGGATGTGGCTGTGAGCAACCTGCTGTAGTGTGAGGTGTCCCTGCCCATGGCAGGGGGGTTGGAACTGGCTGATCCTTGAGGTCCCTTCCAACCCTAACAATTCCATGGTTCTAAGATCTGTGCTTCCTAACCAAGTCCACCCAGTTGACATACTGAGCATGACATTCTGTGGTAAGGAATTGTCCCTTTGGATCAGCTGTCCTGGCCGTGCTCCCTCCCAGCTTCTTGTGCTCCTGCACACCAGCAAATCATATGAAGCTGCAAAGTCCCTGATCTCCTAGCAACGACTACATCAACATCCTTTTCATCCTGAATCCAAAGTGTGACACTATTCTAGCCACTAAGAAGGGAAATTAGCTCTATTCCAGCTGAAGCCAGGGCAAGGTGACACCTAGGTTAGCAGGGGAAATTGCTCCATGTATTTCTGCTATGCATTTCAGCCCTGAGAGATGCTTGACATGTGGGGAGGCGGGGGAAGGGGGGAAGAGATCCCAGTCTTCTGGGCCTCATGCTAAGCACAAGGCTGGCACCGTGTCTCAGTCACATCCAAACAGTTGGCTCTGTTGAGAGGTTCATCATTAGGGTAAGCTAAGTGCTTGCTTTCAGTGAGATTTATTTGCCCATCACAGTTTTCATTGTTTATGACACAATACTTGGGACAGACAGACAGGTCTGTTGAATTATTTTCCTGTGTGTTTATTAAACACTTTGGTGGCAATGAATCATCTTCGCTCTTCAGCTTGCTTTGTCTTTGGAACAGAGCAAACACGCCTTCCAGTATGACCTAAACGTGAAACAGCTTGCCCCCAAAGGATGACCACCACAAATTAGGACCAGCTAGAACCAGAGTTGTACAACAAAACCTCTGAAGCACCATACATATCATGACTTCCAAACACTAACTGCTTTTGGCCCAGGACTCTAATGACGCAGAGAAGCGGAGTGCTGCCAGGGCTGCCCGGCCAGGGCCAGTGGCGTTCCTGTGCCTGGCAGAGCTGAGCTGGTGTCTCGTCACTGAGATGCCTGCTCTGCAGCAGGTGAGAGGCAGGAGGACTACAGGATCTTTTTGCACTTTGAACTAAAAAGCCACAATTTGCTCTGTCTCTTGTGAACACTCATAGTGGGAGCAAGCTCCTGTATCCTGTGCTCCCGGGTTTGGAGCACAGCCCTAGGAGGAGAGGCTGAGGGAGCAGGGGTTGTTTAACCTGGAGAAGGGGAGGCTCAGGGGAAACCTCACTGCTGTCTACAACTACCTGAAGGGAGGTTGTAGCCAGGTGAGGGTTGGTCTCTTCTCCCAGGCAGCCAGCACCAGAACAAGAGGACACAGTCTCAAGCTGCACCAGGAGAGGTTCAGGTTGGATGTTAGGAAGAAATTCTTCCCAGAAAGAGAGATTGGCCATTGGGATGTGCTGCCCAGGGAAGTGGTGGAGTCTCCATCACTAGAAGTGTTTAAGAAGAGCCTGGATGAGGCACTTGGTGCCATGGTTTAGTTGATTAGATGGTGCTGGGTGATAGGTTGGACTTGATGATCTCAGAGGTCTTTTCCAACCTGGTTGGTCTCCTCTCCTCTCCTCTCCTCTCCTCTCCTCTCCTCTCCTCTCCTCTCCTCTCCTCTCCTCTCCTCTCCTCTCCTCTCCTCTCCTCTCCTCTCCTCTCCTCTCCTCTCCTCTCCTCTCCTCTCCTCTCCTCTCCTCTCCTCTCCTCTCCTCTCCTCTCCTCTCCTCTCCTCTCCTCTCCTCTCCTCTCCTCTCCTCTCCTCTCCTCTCCTCTCCTCTCCTCTCCTCTCCTCTCCTCTCCGAACCTCTCCTCTCCTCTCCGAACCTCTCCTCTCCGAACCTCTCCTCTCCGAACCTCTCCTCTCCGAACCTCTCCTCTCCTCTCCGAACCTCTCCTCTCCGAACCTCTCCTCTCCGAACCTCTCCTCTCCGAACCTCTCCTCTCCTCTCCGAACCTCTCCTCTCCTCTCCTCTCCTCTCCTCTCCTCACCTCTCCTCTCCGAACCTCTCCGAACCTCTCCTCTCCTCTCCGAACCTCTCCTCTCCTCTCCGAACCTCTCCTCTCCGAACCTCTCCTCTCCGAACCTCTCCTCTCCTCTCCTCTCCTCTCCTCTCCTCTCCTCTCCTCTCCTCTCCTCTCCTCTCCTCTCCTCTCCTCTCCTCTCCTCTCCTCTCCTCTCCTCTCCTCTCCTCTCCTCTCCTCTCCTCTCCTCTCCTCTCCTCTCCTCTCCTCTCCTCTCCTCTCCTCTCCTCTCCTCTCCTCTCCTCTCCTCTCCTCTCCTCTCCTCTCCTCTCCTCTCCTCTCCTCTCCTCTCCTCTCCTCTCCTCTCCTCTCCTCTCCTCTCCTCTCCTCTCCTCACCTCTCCTCTCCTCTCCTCTCCGAACCTCTCCGAACCTCTCCGAACCTCTCCTCTCCGAACCTCTCCTCTCCTCTCCGAACCGAACCTCTCCCCTCTGAACCTCTCCTCTCCTCCACCAGTGTGCAGGTCCCACTAAGCAGGGTGTCTCCTGAGCATTATTTAACCAGTTTTATCATGTTTAGAGGCGTACATGAGTATTGACAGGAGAAATGTGAGACCCCCTCATCACTTTTATTTGTCTTGTTGTGGTAGCAAAGAGCTGCGGCAGTTACCTCCAGACTGAGATGATTGACTAGAAATGATTTTTCACCAGGTGACATTTGCAATAATTACATACTGCTTTGCTTGCTCAGGAGGAAATAATCAGCATGACCTTCAAAAGGCCCTGTGGGAGCAGCTCTTGTAAAACAGTTATTGGAACCTCCTACTGCGATGGCTCCTGGTAGAGCTCAGAAATGAGGGGAGCCTACTCTGCATATGGTGGCTGCTGCTGGCTTGCTGAAAAGACCAGCAGAGCCAGGCAGGAGAAGTAAAACTTGAGGGAAATCAGATTTCCTTCTGAAATCCTGTGTGTGCTCAACACCTGCTTCTCTCCACCAGGCTGCACATGCTGGAAAAGTCACAATGAGTGGCTGGGGGATCAGATCTATTGCACAGACTGGAGGGGTTCAAGAGGGGATTGGATGTGGCACTTGGAGCCATGGTCTAGTCATGAGGTCTGTGGTGACAGGTTGGACTCGATGATCTTTGAGGTCTGTTCCAACCTTGGTGATTCTGTGATTCTGTGAAGGCTGCAGGTCAGTCCTCCCTGCTCCAGCCTCTGGAAGAGATTCTTCTGGGTACCACTTGTCCTGGGTCTTGCAGCAGCATGTGAGACAAGTAATTACATCATACACTCTGCCCTGAGGACAGGACTTTCCCTTGTCTTGTCTTCTCAACATCACTGGGACAAAGTCCTGCACAGTACTGGAGGTTTCTGTGTTTGCTTAGCTCTTTAGAGAGCACTGCCTGTGTTTGCTTATAGCTGCCTTGTGCCAAATCTGGCTGTGCTCCAGCAGGAGTCCCTGAGCTGAGCCCGGGATGTGCCCTCTCTGCTGCCTGCAAAATCCTGTCCCTTCCTCGGGACTCTGCAGACTTTCTTCCACTTTAGGCTCTGCTTCAGTGAGGGCCAGGAGAGCTGTGGTTACCTGCCCTGCAGGTTACCTGCCCTGCAGGTAGTGCATGAGTTCAGTGTCCCTGTTAATAAGGCTATTCCTCATCCTTTTCCAGGGTGCACACCCTTGTAAGGTGATGCTCTGTGAGCATGTCAGTGCTTGAAGTTAAACTCTGCACGTTCTGAAGTGGAGCCCAACCATCTGCTCTACAGCTGTGTATTGGTCAGAAAACTGCTGGTGACTCAGTAGAGGAAGCCAAGGCATGGCCAGGCTATTTTTAGCTGTCAGTAAATGTACTCAAGTGGCTTACTGCTGAGTTGAAAAGAGGACGAACAATCCCTGCTTGCCCTATTTAGGGAATAAATGTGAAATACTTGCATCCCTTTCTAGAGTCTTAATTATAGGTGCTGCTGGGGAGAGGGGTGCTGGGATGGAGCAATCTCTGGCCATCCCTCTGCATGGCTCAGGACAGGCTTGGTTTTGCAGCCCGAAGTGCAAGTGGCATGGCTGCAGAAAGAAAAGCTGAGGAAGAATGTGCACACTCACCTGGAAGCTGCTGCAGCTAACTGCTGCTGCTCAAGTCTGCTCAGCCCTTCTTGGAAACAATGCAAGTAAATGAGGGGCAGCAAGGAGCCCAGGGGGGACTGTTAAGCTTTCCTTTTTCAAAGGGGAACGGTGGGAAAGACAATCAGAAACCAAATGTTAACTTTCATGTATAATCTAAAATACAAGCAACATCTGGAACATAATATCACATCTATGCTATAGATATGAAAGAAAAGCTTCTGCTCACCTTGTGGAAGAGCACAGGAAGCCATCTCTTGCTGCTTAAAGTTTGTAGAGTCACAGCTGACAAAGATGTTTTACCCAGCCACCAGAGACTCAGCCTGCAGATGCAGCACACCCCAAGAGCACTGCCAGGCTGCAAGCAGGCTGAGCCATTAGTGTGTGTCAAAGGACACTCGTGAAGATGTTGGCAAATGTTAACCAATCCCATTTCTGCCCCAAGTGTCTTCTGTTGCTGTCAAGAGTAATTCCAACCTTGAAAAGGAGAAGGAAAAAAGGTGACTTTTCTTTGTCTGTGGCTTTGCCTGTGCCACATTGGCACAGTTCCTTCTCTGCTCTTTGTTTTCGAGGCTTCTGCACAAAAGAAGAGCGAGAAGCCTTTCGAAGGAAGGACAAGCTGACACCCTGCGAGGGAGATGTTGGCAAGGGTGAAGTTCCAGCCCCACAAGCACCAGAAAGCTGTCTTGGGAAAGGGGCTGGCCAGGGTCGTTGACAGGATGAGATGAAGGAGTGGCCAGCCTAGCATGGAAAATGAGAGAGGTGTCAAGGAGGGCAGAAAACAGGCACTGGCACAAGGGTGTCTGGGGCTAAGCTGGAGTCTTCCTTCAGGAGCTCTCCTAATGGGAGCTGGGGCAGAAGCTGCAAGACACTTGGGGTTTGGTTTGTAGATTGTTGCTGCTGTTGCATCTGTTCTCTGGAAAGAGACTAAGAAATAGCTCACTCCTCCTCCATCTGTCAGTGACAGTGGGGAAAGCTGCTCTGCCACAGGCACTGCTGCTCCTTAAAAGCTTCCAAATGCTCCTCGGCTGAGATGTTGTCGAGGTTTATTTCCTTGTGGTGGCTGTGGTCACAGAGCTGTGTGATGGGCTCACAGCAGCAGGAGGCAGAGCATCTGTACTGAAACAGCTTCAGAATTGTAAAATGATTCAATACACCTGAAAAAAAAAACCCAAATAACTGCAGTCAAGAACAGAAAAGAGGAATGGCCCCTAAAATGGAAAAGGAAGAGGATCAACAGCCTCTTGGCTTTTACTCTTTATTTTCTAAGTGTCAGCAGTGAGTAATGGATATCTAGGGGCATCCATGCCATGATCAATACCCTAGGGAAGCAGGCTCTAATGGTAAAAAAGTAATAAATGGCTTTTCTCTTTGGCACTGTTGTGTGCTGAAGCTGTAAGGACGGCCTGTTGGCTTTGCAAGGCTGCTCACATACACTCCTTTGCAAATCAATAGCTTACAGCAGAAGAAGACAGAGGAGCTAGGGCAAACCAACGTTCTGTGTTGGCCTGCATCAGGAACAGTGTGGCCAGCAGGAGCAGGGAGGTCATTCTACCCCTGTATGCTGCACTGGTTTGAAGACACCTTGAGTCCTGTGTCCAGTTCTGGGCCCCTCAGTTTAGGAAGGAGGTTGACTTGCTGGAAGGTGTCCAGAGAAGGGCAACAAAGTTGGTGAGAGTCTTGGAACACAGCCCTGTGGGGAGAGGCTGAGGGAGCTGGGGTTGCTTAACCTGGAGAAGAGGAGGCTCAGGGGTGACCTTATTGCTCTCTACAACTACCTGAAGGGAGATTGTAGACAGCCAGAGGTTGGTCTCTTCTCCCAGGCAACCAGCACCAGAACAAGAGGACACAGTCTCAAGCTGTGCCAGGGGAGGTTTAGGCTGGATGTTAGGAAGAAGTTCTGTACAGAGAGAGAGATTGCTCATTGGAATGGGCTGCCTGGGGAGGTGGTGGAGTCACCATCACTGGAGGTGCTCAGGAGGAGACTTGATGGGGTGCTTGGTGCCATGGGTTAGTTGATTAGGTGGGTTAGATTGGTTGAAAGGTTGGATGTGATGATCTTGAAGGTCTCTTCCTACCTTGTCTGGTCTATTCTATTCTATTCTAGGTGTAAATGTTGGTGAGAAATCAAAGACTGAGTGTTCAAAAGTGTACTCTGCATGGGAGGCACTAAAGCCTAAGTGGGTTTGGTGGCTGAATCAGCAGACAGCAATCTCTTTCAATTACTGGATGAGAATCCCATCTCTAGGAATGCTGCACAGTCACCAATCAGTCAAGTTAGTATTCTTAAGTTTTCCCTTTGGAGGGTCTGTCAGGGATTGCACTTCCTCATGGCTGGTCTGTCATCCCCAGATGTTCCTCACAGAGAGCTGCAGCTCCTGCTTGTTCTGCAATTCCAAAGGCTGGTGAGGCAAGGGATCAGCAGGATGGAAGCTTGCTCTGCTGTGAAGCTCAGCATCTGTAATACACTGCTTCCTTCTCTCCAAAGCAGCCTTGCCATGGCCCTATGAGGAGAGACTGAGGGAGCTGGGGCTGCTTAGCCTGGAGAGGAGGAGACTCAGGGGTGATCTTATTGCTCTCTAGAACTACCTGAAGGGGGGTTGTAAACAGGCAGAGGTTGGTCTCTTCTCCCAGGCAGCCAGCACCAGAACAAGAGGACACAGTCTCAGGCTGCACCAGGGGAGGTTCAGGCTGGAGGTCAGGAGGAAGTTTTACACAGAGAGAGTGATTGCCCATTGGAATGGACTGCCTGGGGAGGTGGTGGAGTCACCATCCCTGGAGGTGTTCAGGAGGAGACTTGATGAGGTGCTTGGTGCCATGGGTTAGTTGATTAGGTGGTGTTGGGTGATAGGTTGGACACGATGATCTTGAAGGTCTCTTCCAACCTGGTCTGGTCTATTCTATTCTATTCTATTCTATTCTATTCTATTCTATTCTATTCTATTCTATTCTATTCTATTCTATTCTATTCTATTCTGTGGTTATAGGAGACTCATGCTAGATGTGAGCTGCTGAGCCTGGTGCTCCCCATTGTGTGTGGCTGGAGGTGGCAGCACTCCATGGCTCAGCCACCTCAGAGGCAGCCCTCCCTTCCCTCCTGCATATTTGGGGCATTTGGCCTGAAAGTGTACAGGTCTGCTCTGCAGCAGACTTGGTCTGATCTTTTCCCGGTGGCTAGCCAAAACAGGATTGCTTGGATGGTTGCATTTTTAGGGGCTGGTTTCAATCCTCAGCTCTCACTGACTCTACTCTTTATACCTTGCTGGATTCTGAATTAGAAAGGATTTCCCTTCCATGTCACATTGGAAAAAGGTGAGTTTTGATAAACTCACTGATTCTGGCTGGTGAAGATGGGGGAGATGTTCTCTCCTTTCCTGCTGCTGCATCTCTCCTTCCTTCACTGCAGTTTACCTCTGTGCAAAATCATGGAGAGGGCTGTGAAGCCCTGCAGCACACAGTGGTGGAGATGTCTTCCTCTCTGGGGCTTTGACAGCTTTGGGTGGACATCACACAGTTCAGCCTTATCTCTGCTAATATCTCAGCTACTGTCTGAGGCCTCACAAGATCATCACGGAGCGCATTGCCCTCAGACCTGTCTTTAGGGTTGCTTTTGACTTGAATCACTCAGTTATATAATTTGACTCTTCTCTTGCACTTGTTGTGAAGTTGTATAGTCCAGGATCTCTTGCACTGGGATCTTCCCACTGATGTTTTCCTTTGGCTTTAGTTTTGCACAGTTCCATTTACAAATTCCTTGATGAAACTGCCTGCTACTACAGACAATGATTGTTCTTGCATGCCTGGATACTGCTTGCCACATTAGAGTTTGCCTTTGGTGCTGAGCATAGCTGTGTGATATTAAAGTATGGAGCTGGGCTGGGTTTGGCAGCTGCCTTGCAAAGGTCTCTGCTGCAGGGATGAGAGAAGCCATCTGACTGCTGGCTTTGCAGGCAATATGTCCCTCCCTTGGACCTGGATGTTCTGTGGCAAAGCAGTCGCTTGTGGGTTTGTATTTTACCATCACCACTTCCTCTCCATCTCTAAACATTAATTTCCTTCTATAGCTCTGAAGAGCACAATTTCATACAATTATTTTCCTCCTTTGTGTGCAAAACCACTTTTTGGTTGGTCTGACCACTTGCACTTCGAAGTTCTTGCTTTGCTTTCATTGTGTTGCTGTATCTTGGCTGAGCAGCCATCAGTTCTGATCGCTGAGAAGGCCTCTAGAGTGTGTTTGCTTTTCCCTGAAAGCCTTTTTCTGCTTCATAACAAATGTTAAAAGCCTATAAAATCCAGCTGGTGCTGAGAAGAGCCAGGAGAAGTACAGCCTGCCCTGCTGCAAGGCAGTGGGAAGCCTACTGCCCTCTCCCACCCTCTAAAGGCATGGTGTGCGTTTTGGGGCTGGAAGCACTCACTCAATGAGTATCACAGTATCACAGTATCACTTAGGTTGGAAAGGACCTCGAGGATCATCGAGTCCAACCTGACACCGCAGACCCCATGACTAGACCATGGCACCAAGTGCCACGTCCAATCTCCCCTTGAACGCCTCCAGGGTCGATGACTCCACCACCTCCCTGGGCAACCGGTTCCAATGCCGAATGACTCGCTCGGTGAAGAACTTCCTCCTCACCTCGAGTCTGAACCTCCCCTGGCGCAGCTTGAGACTGTGTCCCCTTGTTCTGGTGCTGGTTGCCTGGGAGAAGAGGCCAACTCCCTCCTGGCTACAACCACCCTTCAGGTAGTTGTAGGGGGCAATAAGGTCACCCCTGAGCCTCCTCTTCTCCAGGCTAAACAACCCCAGCTCCCTCAGCCTCTCCTCACAGGGCTGTGTTCAAGGCCTCTCACCAGCCTTGTTGCCCTTCTCTGGACACCTTCAAGTGTTTCGATGTCCTTCTTAAACTGAGGAGCCCAGAACTGGACACAGTACTCAAGGTGCGGCCTAACCAGAGCAGAGTACAGGGGCACTATGACCTCCCTGCTCCTGCTGGCCACACTATTCCTAATGCAGGCCAGAATGCTATTGGCCCTCCTGGCCACCTGAGCACACTGCTGGCTCATATTCAGGTGGCTGTCGATCAGCACCCCCAGGTCCCTCTCTGTCTGGGAGCTCTCCAGCCACTCCGACCCCAGCCTGTAGCTCTGCATGGGATTGCCGTAGCCAAAGTGCAGCACTCGGCACTTGGACTTGTTGAAAGCCATCCCATTGGCCTCTGCCCATCTGTCCAGTCGGTCGAGGTCCCTCTGCAGAGCCTTTCTACCCTCTAATTGACTAACATCTGCCCCTAACTTTGTGTCATCTGCAAACTTGCTGATGACTGACTCTACCCCTTCATCCAGATCATCAACGAATATGTTGAAGAGCACGGGGCCCAGCACTGATCCCTGGGGCACACCACTGGTGACTGGCCTCCAGCTGGATGCGGCACCGTTCTCTGTCAGTTCTCTGCCCATCAGTGAGATTTCTGCTTGGAAAGGCAGAGTATCTCCAGGAGTGGGTGCCAGCTGTCTTTCCTCTCACAACCCCTCTGCAGCTCACACCACAGGGATGGGGCACCAGCAGAGCTGCCTGGAGGAGAGTAGGAGCTTACTTGGAGAGGCTTGTGGTGAGACAGTATCACAGTATCAGTCAGGGTTGGAAGGGACCACAAGGATCATCTTGTTCCAACCCCCATGCTATGGGCTGGGACACCCCACACTAGATCAGCCTGGCCAGAGCCTCATCCAGCCTGGGCTTAAACACCTCCAGGGACAGGGCCCCAGCCACCTCCCTGGACAACCCATTCCAGGGCTTCACCACTCTCATGGGGAAGAACTTCCTCCCCACTTCCAGCTTCATTCCATTCCCCCTAGTCCTATCACTCCCTGAGATCCTGAGCAGTCCCTCCCCAGCCTTCCTGTAGCCCCCTTCAGATCCTGGAAGGTCACAATGAGGTCACCTCAGAGCCTTCTCTTCTCCAGACTGAACAGCCCCAACTCCTTCAGTCTGTCCTCACAGCAGAGCAGCTCCAGCCCTCTGCTCATCCTCGTGGCCCTTCTCTGGACACCTTCCAGCACCTCCAGATCCCTCTTGCAATAGGGGCTCCAGAACTGGAGGCAGTACAGTATGATTTCACTCCTGCCAGGGTTTAAAGGAACAAACTTTGCCTGCCTTTGTTGTTTGGACTCCTGACTCAGTGGACCATGGATGACCACCTGCAGCAGATTTGGTGTTGCCTTTTCTGGGCTTAATCCTCTTTTATAGCCCCAGCTCAGCCCCAGATGACCACAGTTCCTCCTTTTCTGCCAAGAGATTTCTTTCCATAAATGTTTACAGTCAGACATTAAAGTTGTAGTGCTTGGAAAGGTCGTTGTCATTAATGCTTTCTTTTGGGATGCTGCTACCTAAGTGCTTCAGCCCCTGCACACCTTCCCCTCCCACGGCTGCACCTTTCCTGGGCAGGGCTACAGCAGTACCTTGGTGTTTCCTTACTGATTTGTACTGGTACAAAAGTTGCTCTGTTTTCTTGAGGACCTTCAGGACTCTCAATTACAAATTTGTTTCAAGGTATTACTTTGCTCTGCCCATTAAACACTGAAAACATCAAAGGAAAGGCTCCAGCTGGCTCTTGTCATTGCATTTCCTAAGTGTAACCTGCAGGAATACAATTACATGAGGGCTCCTCTGGGTCTACTGAGTTGTGATCCAGGCTGTCCAGCTTTCACAGCCCTGGAGGTTGGTACAATCCATAGAGCATCACAAGTGAGCAAGCATAGGGCTAAGGACTGAGAAAGGTGTAAGTACATCAGGAGGGGACAGAGAGAAACTCCTGCTTGGCTGGCTGTGGCTACTGGGCCACTAGTGGGATGGCCCAGGTACAGTGGAGCTGAATGTGGATGTTGATCATCTGAGAAAGCCTGAGCTGTGCTTTTACAGCCCTTGCAGGAAGCCAGATCCACTTAAAGGAGTCACAGATGGTATCCAGTCTGCACCCCATACCCCAAGGTGTTCACTGTTGCCATAATGCACATCCTTCACCTCTTGCTCTTCTGTTGGCCATTCATGTTGGTTAAGTGGCAGGGACAATTAACATACCTCTGTGCAATTAGAGTGCAGCACCTGGCCATGCCTATGAGGCTTGAGCAGAAGCCAAGCCCTGTGGGTGAAGGGTTTCCCCCAGAGGCCCTGATGAACTTGGGGTTGGGCAATGGATTGATTACAGCTGTGTGAGTGGGTTTAAAAATAACTCTCCAGCTTCCCAGAGGAATGTGTTTGTTATGCAGTCACTGAAAGGCTGTAGCAAGAGAACCAGGAGCAAGAAGCCACTGGGAGCAAGCCAAGAGACAGAGCTTCTGGGCATAGTGCTCCCTGGAAAGGCAGTCTGGGTCTGCTGAGCAAGGAACCTGCTCCTCTTTGTTTGATCTTTGTGTTCAGGGCAACAAGGCTCTGTGTACACTTAGTATGATAATTAAACCTTGCTGCACCAAGGAAAAGCGTGACTCACCATCCATTGTATTGTAGTGGAAACAACCTGGCAAGATCCCCCACATTGGCTAATCCTCCAGCCAGAGGAAGGCAGCAATGTCTTTATAGTGTTAATTAGCTGTTCATTACATGAGTGATTTTCTGATTTTGAACAAATTGCTGAGCAGGCTTGTTTAGCAGCTACAGACACTGGTACATCGTGGTTCACCACTGGAACCCACGAGATCTCAGCCTTAATAGCAAAATGGTTAGCTAGGGGGTAAGAGCAGAGCCAATCCCCAGCACATGGGAAGCCCAGAGCCAAAAAATTGCAGCCAGAGGAGGAGCATGGCAGGGAACTGACCTGAGGGATACACACCCCGTTTTCTTGCAAGGAAAAAGCAGTGCTCTGAGGTTTCCACCTGTCAGATGCACAGTGATGATAATCAGCTCTTCATGATGGTGATACATCAGGATTAAATGAGTGTGGGATTAATGCACAGGTTCAAGTGAGTGTGGTGGGGTTTTTTTTGGTTGGTTGGTTGGTTGTTTTCCATCCAGAAATGGTCCCTAAAACACATCTGCAGCATGCACTGGGATGGGAGGAAAGGAAGCAGTGACATTCAGGTTGCTTAGGGCAGGAAAACTGTTTGGCTTCAATGAAAGGACTGTGATCCCTTCAGGTGTGAAGTAGGAGCAAAGGTTATGCTGCAGCAAAAAAAAAGGGGATGGAAACAGAATGCAGAGTGGGAGAGATTGGAGAGGCCAGGCCAGAGTGGGGTAAGTCCTGGTGCAGCACCATGGAGCTGCAGGGTTTTGTAATCTCAGGGCCATAGTAAATTGTAGTAAGTGTAGACATAGTGTAGAGCAACAGAAATGTCAGCTATGCATGCTGTGTGGTTTAGTCCTAATAGGAGTGAAAGCTTATTGGGAGAGAGTTGATTTAGATCTGTGGCTCACCCTACATAAACCCACAGAGTCACACTGGTGTGTGTGTGAAAGATCTGCTTGGGCCTTGGAGGCATTTGTTGTAGGAGGAGAAGATGCTGCTTTTTATGTCAGGATGGAATGTACAGGGATGGTCACAAGGAAAACTAACTTGCAAGCAGCAGGCATTTGCCTGGGTGTTTCTGAGAGACAAGAACTGTCACAGTGTGCTCCTGAAGGAGGGTTTGGAGGGGATAACCTCATCCTCTGGCCAGATGCATGCTGCAGTTTTGCTTGCAGAGTGACATGTGCTGAAGAGAGGGCATGTGTGTGTATAAACATAGCTGTGTATACACAGATGCAGGTAAAGTGTCAGGGTGTCTGCAGGCTTGGAGCCTGCCCTTTGGGCAGCTCTGTCAGCTGAAAAATTCCTCCTGTTGGTGCATCAGAAAGCCATGGCAGCAAAACACCCATGCTGTGAACTGTGCATCCTTCCAGCAGTGCCAGCCTGGAGCTTTTGTTGCATCTCAGCCTGCAGATTTGCCTACTGTGATGAGACACAAGGAGAAAAGGGTTTCTCATACTGACAAGAAAATGGTGTTTGTCAAACAGCTTCCATGCCTGCTCTACAGAGGAGTCAATCTGTAAGGTAGAAGGAGCAAAATCAGGTCACATCCTTCCAAAGAAAAGAGTTTTGAGTCTTGCATGATCAGGTAGTAGAGAGATGGGGCTGCTGCTTCTCAGCTTGAGCCTTGGATCCTGTTTCCTGAAATAAGAGCATCTAAGTGCTCTGAGGGCTAAGTGCTCTGAACTTTATGACATCACTTTTAAGGCTTTAAGTCAGCCTCTTCATCAGCACAGAGTTAGCAGAACCTTCCTCTCATTTTTTCTTGTTTGCAAAGGACTCTTTTTAACATTTGCTGCATCAAATCAGTTTGAAGTTTGAGACTGCAGCAGCCCTTTCATGGCTTTCTCATGGATGTGAGGAAGAAGTTCTTCCCCATGAGGGTGGTGAGACACTGGAACAGGTTGCCCAGGGAGGTGGTGGAAGCCTCATCCCTGGAGGTGTTTGCAGCCAGGCTGGATGTGGCTGTGAGCAACCTGATCCAGTGTGAGGTCTCACCTTGAATATCTCCATGGAAGGAACCTCCACCTCCTCCCAGGGCAAGCTGTTCCAGTGTTCCACCACCCTCATAGTGAAGAACTTCTTCCTGATATTCAATCTAAATCTGCCCTTCTCTAGTTTGAAGGCATTGCCCCTTGTCCTGTCACCACAGGCCCTTGTAAACAGTCTCTTCCCATCCTTCTTGGACTGCAAGGTTGCTATTAGGTCTTCTGAGAGCCTCCTCTTACCCAGCTCCCTCAGCCTATCCTCACAGCAGAGGTGCACCAACCCCTTGATCATTTCCATGGCCCTCCTCTGGACCCTCTCCATGAGGTCCATGTCCATTGAGGGCTCCAGACCAATATATGCTGGGCCAGCAAACCCCAAAGTTCTCCTTTCCTCTCCTCTCCACCCTCCCCTGTTCCCAAACTGTGTGCCTGCCCCAGTCCTGTGTGTGCTGAGGAGCATGGGAAGGAGACACACTATGGTAGGGGACATCCCCCATGGCAGGGAGTTGGTGAGTTCACAGGGGCCATGCCTGGTCCCCCCAAACCATCAAGCCATGCTGGTGACAGCAGCTCTCCAGAGGGATGAGCTACTTTGCCCCTGCTCACAGTGCTTGCCTGTGCCCAGACACTCACTCCAGGCTGGCATGGCCCCACTGCAGGCTCAGCAGCTTGTGGTGATGGGCAGCAATGGTCTGCATCAGCACAGCCCAACTTTCCAGCCTATCAGTCCAAGAAACATTGTCTCTCCACCAGTGGGGGCTGAAATTAGACCTGAGGAAAGTTCATCTTTAATGTCAAGTAGTGCTCTTTCATTATGCAGATTGTTCAGAGCCACAGCCAAATCAGCCCAGTGCTGCCTAATTGCTTCTTGTGACAAATCATGGCTTTTGCCAACTCCTTGCCTGATTATGTATTTTATTCCATGTAAACATCAGCTCTGAGAGGGTGCAAGGGAGGCTGCATGGGGTTCCCACAGCCAATCTGATGGACTGGAGTGCAGCAGCCGTCTCTGAAGCTGTGTTTAGCTTGTTCTGACTGGTGTGAATGGAAAGGACCTCCAAGAAGTTATCTTTTATACCCCCATCCTGCAAAATGAGGACTTTCTTCACCAGGGAAGATGTTTCTGAGTCTGTTCCAAAGGGTTTTCATCATGTCTCCTGAGGACTTGCATAGTTTTCAACTACAGTTTGGCCTCTCTCCATGTTTTCAGCCCAGAGCTTCAGAGGTCAGGCCAGTTTTTGCCAAGACCTGAGAAATTCCTTTCCATCTTGGCTCCTACTGCATCATCCAGAGTCTCATTGTGGTTTGGGTCTGGTGTTTTGTTTTGTTTGATGTTAGGGGTTTGGTTGGTTTGTTTTGTGGGGGTGTTGGTTGTATTTTATCATACTTTCAAGTGATGATCTTTAGAAATAACTATTTGGGACATCCTAGTTGAGTAGAAAAGCATCCAAGCCACCTGCATTAACACAGTAAAATAGGAATGGAATGGAATGGAATGGAATGGAATGGAATGGAATGGAATGGAATGGAATGGAATTAGAGTAGAATAGGAATAGACTAGACTAGACTAGACTAGACTAGACTAGAATAGAATAGAATAGAATAGAATAGGACTAGAATAGAATAGACTTGACTTGACTTGACCTGACCAGGTTGGAAAAGACCTTTGAGATCATCAAATCCAACCTATCACCCAACACCTTCTAATCAACTAAACCATGGCACCAAGTGCCTCATCCAGTCTCTTCCTAAACACCTCCAGTGATGGTGACTCCACCACCTCCCTGGGCAGCACATTCCAATGGCCAATCTCTCTTCCTGTGAAGAATTTCTTCCTAACATCCAGCCTAAACCTCCCCTGGTGCAGCTTGAGACTGTGTCCTCTTGTTCTGGTGCTGGTTGCCTGGGAGAAGAGACCAACCCCCACCTGGCTACAACCTTCCTTCAGGTAGTTGTAGAGAGCAAGAAGGTCTCCCCTGAGCCTCCTCTTCTCCAGGCTAAGCAACCCCAGCTCCCTCAGCCTCTCCTCACAGGGCTGTGCTCCAGACCTCTCCCCAGCCTCATTGCCCTTCTCTAGACACGTCTCAATGTCCTTCTTAAACTGAATAGTAAGTTTCATCAGCATCATTTGAGAACTGTGCACCTCAGAAAGTGACCTGATTTTGGAGGCTTTTTAGAAACAAAGCTGCTGATACAAGATTCAGTGGCTTTACCTTGTTACTCTCAGCCTGAGTTTTAAAAGCAAACTGTTTGTAGAAGAAGAAGAAGAATGCCAGGGGTTTCAGAGTGCTGGGTTTATGAGGTCTGCAGCCCAGCACTTCACGTTAGACTCACACCAAAAGTGAGTGCATCATCTTCAGAGCAAAAGTGCTGGTCAGCATGGATTGACTTTGAAGTGCTCTGCCCTGCCAGTGACCTTTAGCTCTTAAACCTGCCATAAACCCACAAGCCATCAGGAAACTTTAAACACAGTGAGTCCCTAGCAAACTGTGCACTGCCTAAGCCATATGTGCTTAGTCCATCATGCTCCTAGCCAAAGTCTGAGCACCTAGGGTTTTGGTAAGGTCAGGTAGGAAAGCTTTTGCTACTTCTGTTTTCCTGTGCTCCATTTTTGGGTTGTACATGCTCTTCCTCTCTGACACTGCCTGACTAGTCAATAGCTTTCATTTCTAATGAAGAAAATCACTCTGTGGATCCATGATAACCAAAAGCCTCAGAGAAGTGAATTTCCCTGGGTCCTTAAATCACACTAGCATTAAGCAAGATAAAATAAAGAAGTCCAAATATTCTCTCATTTGGATGAGGTAGAAGCTGTGTGGCTGCCAAGATTGTGCCTCTGTCTTGCTAAGGAGTCCTTGAGTTCTGGCTGATTCTTTTGAAGGCTCTGGTTCATTTGTTTTCTTCCCTAAGTCCATAGAAGTGTGCCAATCATCTTCAGGATATTCACCAGTCAGTTTCTGTGTTTCTTCTCTTTCATTGGTCTGGGTTCTCACATCACAGGCTCACAGGATGTTAGGGGTGGGAAGGGACCTCCAAAGATCATCGAGTCCAACCCTCCTGCCAGAGCAGGACCATGGGATCCAGCACAAGTCATACAGGAACACATCCAGATGGGTCTTGAAAGCCTCCAGAGAAGGAGACTCCACAACCTCTCCGGGCAGCCTGCTCCAGTGCTCATCAAGATACCTTTGCAAATGGTCAAAGTGCTCCTTTTGCAGACAGCTCCTACCATTACCCTGGCAAGAGAAAAAGCTCTGAGAAGCCTTTCCTGATAAATCCAAAGCCACTTAAACTTCCCAAATGGCCTTTTTGTTTCCAGGAGAGAGTAATAACTATTTTAGCTGCATGCTGCATTAGCCTGGTTATGGTTATGAACCACTATAAGGCTAAGAGCTTCGGCTAATAAAATGCACAGCTCGAGCCCCAGGAACATTTCTAATAGAGAGAAAAAATGGACATTTATCAGAGGCCAAATGTAGCCCTTTTAAGAAGGAAGGGGGGGAAGGGTAAATTAGTGACCTAGATGGCCAGCTGCACACTGTGACTCTTTTCCCCTCATGTTTCTTTTTCATTCCCAAACCACAAGAGGTAGGCAGGATGCTAACTGTAGGGCTGCACACGTGGTTTTCAAAGCACCAGGATGGATTCCTGCCCCTCTGCTCTGCCTGTAATGGGGTGCTTGACCTTGCCTGGCAAACAGCATGACCCAGCCAGACATTCCTGAGGCCAGGAAAGAGATACTCAGTTGTTAAAGACATTTCTCCTGCTGCACAAGCAGCCTGCATCTTTCACTGCCCTTTGGGACAGCATGTGTTAAATTAGTTGTGAAAGGCTGAGCAGAGACAGAGTGTGAGCCAGCTGGGCACATTTTCCCTTTCTCCCCTTTGACATCTGGTGGCATTTTGTTTCCATCCCCAGATCAGATATGCTGGCTGGTTAATAAACTCAGGTGCAAGGCATCAGCTTGCCTGATGAAAATGAGTAATTACATTTCACTTTCCCTGACTGGAATTTGGAGTGCTACTGGCATGATTAATAAGACTTTTCCTACTATGGCTTACAGAAAGCTGGAACCCCATGGAAATTATTTAGCATGTGGGAAATGTAAACAGGCTTGAAGCTGTCAGCAAAGATGAAGGACAGCAAGGGACTGAGGGAGAAGCATCCTGAAAGGAGGGCTGACATTTTGTACGTGTCTCCACGAATAAGCTGCTGGGAAAGGGAGTAAACAGCCCAGTGACAAACTGGGCACACAGCACTGCATCATGTGGAGCAGTGAGGCCCAGAGATCACTCAGAGGAATGCAAGGGGACAGGGGAGGGGGAGGAAAAAACAAAATCAGACCTAAGATATCTTGCTGGATGTAATACCACCCTTCTCTCATCAGCAGAAAGCACAGGCTTGGAGAGGAGTTATCTTGAGCCAGATGTTCACATCACTTTGCCAAATCACTCTGCTTCAAAAGACAAATGCAGTTGCACAAACTGTAGCTGAGTGTTGATATGCCAAGCACGAAGGAATTGCACTGGCTTCTCAGAAAGCACTTTTAAAGGAGAAGCATTTTGACTTCTTCATGCTTGAAGCTTCTAACACTCAATTTTGACCTGGCACTGTAGAGAGGAGCAGGACCCGAGGGTGAGAATGCTGGAGGGCATGGTTCCACTGAGGCTTACAGCTGTGCAGCTCAACACACTGCATGTGGGGAAGTTTGTGTCACCCAGACGCCTTTGCTGGCACCTGAGCTATTCAAGCCTGGGTTCTGTGGGGCTTGTGGCCACCTGGCTTTGGTGACCAGGAAAGGCCTAGGTGTGGCAGCAGCTTCCTCTGCATGGGGGGTGCCTGTGGGTGTGCTGTCAATCCAGGGTTTGAATCATGCCTACAGCTGAAGCCCTGGATCACTGGGAGATCTCCTGTGGGGAGCTGGCAGCATTGGGGCTGGCAAGCAGCTCTGCCCAGCTGGCTGCTGGCTCAGACCTCCCTGGTCAAGACCGGTGAGGAGTTGTGGGTCAATGTCATCGGTTTCCCTCCTCCTCACTTGTGCCTTCCAAGGGAAATTTCTCTTTACCAACCCAAAGTAAAGCCAGTGGTTTGTTTTCTCTCTAGTGTGAGCTTTCTTCTCAGAAACTGATCCTGCTGCTATGTGCTGGAAGTCTGCAGGTGAATGGTCTGACCCCTAGCCCGTGCATGCCCTGGGAATGTGTGCTTTTGCTGCAGTTCTGAGGACCAGCACTTGTTCCCATTTGGGGGGCTTGACTCCAGCCCAAGGGGCCTTGGCTGCTGGTTTCCTTGAGGTGGATGGAAATGCTCCCAGAGAGGTCACCAATATCTGTGTCTAGCCAGGATGGGAAGCATGCAGGAGCAAGCATGTACCCAGCTAGGATGGGCTCCTGGCAAAGCTTTCTCTGCTGAGACCTTGTAACTTGTAAGTGTACTTACCTTGTAAGTGTGGTTTTGCAGGCTGCCTGGATTGCATGCACAGAAAGCAGCCCAGATTGATGGGTTGGTGTTGGCACCTCCAGATGGGTCACATGTTTAGCCAGGAGGACAGAAGGGGCAAGAACATTACAGAGGAAAATCTACTAGAAATTTTAACACTGGAGACCAGGCTGTTCAAGGGCTTGTTTTTGTCCAAACAGCAAGAGCAGCCTGGGTTTATTTTCCCTCCAGAACACAAAAACAAACAAATATATTCAGCCTCTACCAGTCAGGATGGGAATCTGCAGCCTGAACAGACCAGAGCTGCCATTCTTCTCAGCGTCTCGCTGCAGCACCTCACAATTTTTTCATGGCAAGAGTGGTCAGGCATTGGAATGTGCTGCCCAGGGAGGTGGTGGAGTCCCCAAGCCTGGATGTGTGTAAAGGTGGTTTGGATGTGGTGCTTGGGGTATGGTTCAGGGCTGACCCTTGTAGAGTAGGGTTCTCAGGTGGGCTTGATGATCCTGAGGGTCTTTTTCCAACCTGAATGTTTCTGTGCTTCTGTGAGAATTGTGGACGGTGTTAATAGCATCAAAGGTACTTGGGCACCCTGTCAGAGGGATTGGATGTCAGCTGCAAGGCAAAGTACAGCTCCAGCCTGCCTGTGGACGTTCAGGGGGGTACTCATGGCTGTGTACAAAATAGGTGAGAACATGCTGTGACACCCAGCGAGTCCTTAAAGCATAGCCAAGTGTCCACTCCTGCTGCAGCCTGATAAGGTGTGTGAGTGCTTGGAAACCAGAAATCAGCTGTGGCTGTTCGAGTTGCTAGGCATGGGAAAGGCTAGGGGTGAGTTTTCTGCTCAGTAATAACATTCTTCCTCCAGCTTCAGCTGTGGTGGCTCCATGATGCCTCCAAGACATTTCTCTGGATTTCCTGTGCCAGATAAAACATTGCTGATAAAATATCTGACTGTACATGGAAGCCCTTAGAAAATGCATGTGAGGCCTGAAACAAAACACTTCAGTAAAGGGAAGGATTTTCTTTACCATTTAGCATTGTACAGGATGGAGGCAGCAAGCCAGGTGTGTGTTCTGTGGATGTTAGGAAGAAGTTCTTCCCCATGAGGGTGGTGAGACACTGGCACAGGTTGCCCAGGGAGGTGGTGGAAGCTTCATTCCTGGAGGTTTTCAAGGCCAGGCTGGATGTGGCTCTAGACAACCTGATCCAGTGTGAGGTGTCCCTGCCGTGGCAGGGAGTGTGGAGCTGGCTGATCCTTGAGGTCCCTTCCAACCCAAACAATTCTATGATTCTAGAGGTGTGCAGCAGGGGCAATGGCTGTGAGTGGGGAAGCCACAACAAAGAGGATAGAAAAACCATGCAGTTAAAATCTTTGTGTTTCTGGAACCTCTGTGTGCTCCCCATGCCAGGGCAGGGGAGAGCTCCCTGTCACTGCCCCCTTCTCAGTTGGTGGCCAGGTCTGCTTGGCTAGAGTAGTTGTGGAAGGGCAGAATTGCTTTGGAATCTCCTGCGTGTTCAGGAAGCAATCGCTGCTGGCAGCACTCCAAAGACGTGTGGCAAGAGTCCTGCAGCACTGAACTCTTCTGAAGACACTTGTCACTGTTGGGTATTAATGTCTGCCTTCAGGACCTTTGTGTGCACCCTCTTGAGCCACAGATGAATAGATAAAACCATCGATGAACTACGCTGAGCAAGGCCCCATCCCTGGAGGGATTCATGGGCAGGCTCAACAAGGCTCTGAGCAGCCTGATCCAGTGGAGGATGTCCCTGCTGATGGCAGAGAGGGATGGACTGGATGGCCTTTGGAGGTCCCTTCCAGCCCAAATCAATCCAGGATACTGTGATTTAAATGTATTAAAATCTTCTCAGCTGAAATGCATCAGCCAAAACTCCTGTCAGTTTGAGCTCTGCTGAGTGACCCTTTGTAAGGAATTTCATTTTATTATTCCTTGCATGTTGTGCTCCAAATTGACTTCTTCCCCCTCCCCTCCCCCCCCCCTTCTTTTCTGGGACAACCATGCAAACCCCACAGTAAATAAGTTGTGATATATCAGGCTGACAGGCAGCAGCTAGGAAAACACACTGCAGCTTGCCTGGGTTTGAAAGATAACTCTTGCAGCTCAGGATTTGAATGGAGGTTTAGGAAGTTCTGCTTACTAGGTTAATGGTTTGGGATGATATAGGACTAGGACTAGGGGGAATGGAATGAAGCTGGAGGTGGGGAGATTCAGGCTAGATGTGAGGAGGAAGTTCTTCACCATGAGAGTGGTGAAACCCTGGAATGGGTTGTCCAGGGAGGTGGTTGGGGCCCTGTCCCTGGAGGTGTTTAAGACCAGGCTGGATGAGGCTCTGGCCAGCCTGATCTAGTGTGGGGTGTCCCTGCCCATGGCAGGGGGGTTGGAACTAGATGATCCTTGTGGTCCCTTCCAACCCTGAATGATACTATGATACTATGATATGCTGCTGTGGTTGCAGAATACAGAATTAACCAGGTTGGAAAAGACCTTTGAGATCATCAAGTCCAACCTATCACCCAACACCATCTAATCAACTAAACCATGGCACCAAGCACCCCATCCAGGCTCTTTTTAAACACTTCCAGTGATGGTGACTCCACCACCTCCCTGGGCAGCACATTCCAATGGCCAATCTCTCTTTCTGTGTAGAACTTCTTTCTAACACCCAGCCTAAACCTGCCCTGGTGCAGCTTGAGACTGTGTCCTCTTGTTCTGTCACTGGTTGCCTGGGAGAAGAGACCAACCCCCACCTGGCTTCAACCTTCCTTCAGGTAGTTGTGGACAGCAATAAGGTCTCCCCTGAGCCTGGATCTGGCCAGCAGAATGTCTCACCTGTAAAGGAAATCCTGCCTTGCTCTGGACCATTTTGCCCTTCTTCTACCCCTTCCCCAAACCCTTTCCTACTGCAGCTATCTGAATGAGTTTGGTGAGGTTCAGTTGTTGAATCTCCTGTGCTACTTCACCTGCCCTTGGAGAAAAGACCATGGCTGTGTGGAGCTTACATATAGACTGAGGAAACTCTCTTCCATCTTCATGGAGATCAAAGGGATGGGATTTGGGTTAGACAGTATGGCCAGCTCAGAAGATGCTGACGTGGAGCAAACCCTACAGCAGAATGAGAGTCAAACTGCCTCTTCAATATGTCTTTTCTCTCTTCATCTCCCACTGGGCTAACATTAAGCATGGTGTTGTCTTACCTTGTAGGTACTACTGGGGAATAGCTAATCCTGCATGGGTAAGACCAAGCCAGCTGAGTAAGTCGCAGTAAGTCAGTGATTGATAAATCAGAGTGTTTCCAAGGTTCATTTCATAGAATCATAGAATCAATAAGGTTGGAAAAGACCAAGTGCCAGGTCCAATCCCCTCTTGAACACCTCCAGGGATGGGGACTCCACCACCTCCCTGGGCAGCTCATTCTAACAGCTACCAACTCTCTCTCTTAGCTACTGAGTGTACTTGGGATTGTGGTTGCAAAGTGCCTGCAAATGCTTCCTTTGCTTGTTGCTACATGGGGAGAATCATCTTTCTGCAACCCCCAGAAGCATTGCACACATAATCTGTACCACGTGTTGTGAATGAAAGATGTGGCCAGACCCTAGTCTGGAGAGAAATGCAGCTGTCACACCTCAGTGGGAAAGACAGAGAGTGAGACACTGACAAAACTGCACTTGGCTTAGAGCTGATGCCAGTGGAATGACAGCATCTTTCAGACTGTGCCCTTGGTGTCCAGCCCTTCTGACTCTTCAGGAGATAAAAAAAACTTCAAAACAACAAAAAGACATCAACTCCCTGATCATTCAGCTACTGGGCTTGGCTTTGGATTGGCTCTTAACAATTCTTTCTTACCTCACCCCGTGGCCAGGATGGATTGCTGTAGCAGGAGTTGCTCCTTTGGCACTCTAAAGTGACAACCCAGGCACCAAGTCATGTCTCTTTTAAGGGAATGCTTCTGGAGACAGTGAGGCTTGATAAAGCAAGGCAAGAGGTATGGTTTGTGTTGGGATATCATTATAATCTTGGTACACACAGGCAGAGATTGTGTTGGTGCTTATTTCTCCGAGGGCAGAGGAGTCCCCGTTTCTGGGCTGGCCCATTTCATGGCTCCAGGAAATGAGATGCAGGGCAGGCAGTAAAGGTTTTTATCTTGTAATGGAGATTTCTTGCTAGAGTGAATCACTCTCCCAGGCTGAGGCTAGGAGAAGCTGCTCCTGAGTTTTTGGGCATGCCTTGGTGCTGCCAGTCACATGAACTCTGTGGATGTACTGTTATATAAATGGCAGGCTCAGAGGGTAGATTTTGGCAATTGGCATACAAAGGAGAGAGAATATAGCCTAATACCAATGTAAAGACTGCTTTATATAGCTTAAAGCTGTCTTTTGAAGCATGCTTTATTTTTAACATTCCATCAGTTATCTCCAAATATAGACTGCAGCAAAATGCAAGAAGAGGAGAGAAAGGAGCGTGTGCGTGTGGCTCTCCTGCCCCTGCGCCACGTCCTGCTGCTCCTGGGAGCTGGGCACCTGGCTGCCTGGCCTCCCTCTCCCTCTCCCTCTCCCTCTCCCTCTCCCTCTCCCTCTCCCTCTCCCTCTCCCTCTCCCTCTCCCTCTCCCTCTCCCTCTCCCTCTCCCTCTCCCTCTCCCTCTCCCTCTCCCTCTCCCTCTCCCTCTCCCTCTCCCTCTCCCTCTCCCTCTCCCTCTCCCTCTCCCTCTCCCTCTCTTGCAGACCGTGGCCCGCAGCAATGCACGCCGTGCATTTTACACCCACCCTGCGCTGGGCTCAGCCCTCCCATCCGACACCCACCGGGCCAGATGCTGGCTGGGCTGTGAGGAGGAGGGTGTGACACGGCCACGGTGATATTTTGGCACAGTCGCTGGTGAATCAGAGATGCAGCAAGCCACGATGCTTGTCCCACCCGGGCACCAGCAGGTCCCACCCTGCTTCCTGTGGGGCCTGAGGTGGACCTCACAGGCAGCAGCAGACCTGAACATTGGCTCTGGCCCTAGCAGCTTTCCCTCTCTCAACACAGCAGCTGTTTGCACCTCCTCCCACTTTCTCTCGCGTCTTGCTTCTGTGGCAGTTTGTCTCAGCCCCTGGCCCTGCAGCCGCAGCCTCTTTCGTGCCTCACCCTCACAGGCACAGTCCCATGGTGGGGACACCTGGGGTGCAGCACTCGGGATGGGGGCCTCTCTGCACTCTAACTATTGCCCACTCAGAGGCAGGAGCAGGACCCTCCTCAGCAGGAAGGGATAGGAGTGCACAGGACCCACAAAGAAGATGCTTCATCACTGCAGTGACAAGAAGCTCCCTGGAGGGAGGGAAACCCTTGCATGGGTTTCTTCACCAGAGAGCACAGCTTCCAGAGCAGCAATGGAGAGCATTTCTCTTCTCTTGCCTGTCCATCAGAGCTGCTGGTCAGATTTTCAGGAAATGAGCTTTCAGCTTTTCCATCCAGCCAGGGATGAAAGCTCTGCATGGAGAGGTGAAGACGTCTCCCTGTGTCCTTGCTGCTGGTGAGCAGAGATACTTCACTATATGGAGAGCAAGAGCTTCATCTCAACCCTAGGATACCTGCTCTGGTAGGGGTACCAAAGGGACTTGAAATTGAGTTTCCTTCAGCCTCATAACTGCTAGGCCCTGCAATATCATAGCCTCCCTCTTTCACCCATTTTATTCTTCTCTTTCTGTTGGGAGCACTGTGTGGGCTCATGAACCAGCTCACCAAAAAACAGCAGCACCACGTAAGCTGCAGTGCCTGGTCCTGGCTCAGGGGAGCCAAGTAGTGCTGCCTCCTGTGCTGTGTGGCATGCTGAGTGGTGACTGAAGTTTCCACCAGATGTGAGTGGAAGGCCCAGGAGAAGCAAAACCCACTGAGAAATCAGGAAAGAGGACTCTTCTTATTATTAGCTATCCACCTGACGACAGCCACACCTCAGGTGTCCACCCACACCACTTCTTACTCTGTTCAACCAGCTGCTCAGCTTGGCTGGGTGAGGAAACGCTCAGCCAGAAGCTCCTGGTCCATATCTGACTCCACAGTGTTGGAATTAAACCAACCTGCTGCTGGAACAAGGAGGAAGGCAAGGTTTAGTTGGATGATGGGGAGGAAGAGCTCCCCACAACTAGGAGCAAAGGGCTCCAGGGCGGTCAGTGGAGCAGTGTTTTTCCTGGACACTCATCAGAGCAAAGTCACTGCTGAGCATCATGTGTCCTCCCCACCTTTGATTTCAGCTCTCTTTTTCATTGCTCTCCTGCCTCTCTTACATTCAAGCTTCTGTTCAGCCTTGCAGCTCTTGGAATTCCTAAGCACTGAGGCTGAGATCCAGGATAGCTCTTCCTGTCTGCAAATTGATTTAGCCACCTCTCAAGTTCCTAGCATAGGTGCTATGCATCGCTGCCAATGCTAAGTCATGCATGGGTTCTGCCAGGGGAATTAGAAATAAATGAGAAAGTGAAGGTATTTCAGGAACTCTCTGCAGAGAAATCCTGGGGGATGGTCAGAGCTGCCAAGTCTGGGGAGGATTCCCCAGTGGCCTGGTAGCACAGATTTCTTTAAGGCATAATTAAGCTTTCCTTGAGCTCCCTTTGTGAAGTGTGGGTGCCCCTAATGCTGCAGGAAGGCATCTCTGAGGGAGCTTGCATTTGTTAAAACCTCAGCTCTGCATGCTTTGTCACCTAGCTCTGCTCTGGAACAGCCCACTCATCTTCTAAAACGCTCTGGGCCACAGGGGATGGCGACCCAGGAGCATGAAATAATGCAGGGATTTCCAGACAACATCCCAGGACATGGGCTCATGAGCTGCACACCTCTTCTCTCCTGTCCCTCAGCAGCCTGCTTAGGTGCTCATTTGTCACTACCCTCCGTGTGCCACATTCCCAGAGGATCACAGCAGACCCACAAGCAGGGAGTCTTGGGCATCTTCCCCCACAAATGTCAGCCTGTGGTTTGCCATTGCTCTTCTGGCAGTGCTTCTGCCGTCCTGGCTCCTGGGGCAGGATTTAGTGACTCCACCTCTATTTAGTGAGTGAACTTTTATAATTCACTCAGTGTTTTACAAATTCACAGCATTTGAGTTCCAGAAGGTAGAGAAAAAAGATCTCTGCCACCCAAATCCAGGTTGCCCTGGAGCTGTGTTTGTGGATGGGAGGTGCTGTTGGCTCAGCTCTGTGGGATGGGAGGAAGGACACACTCTGAGCATCAGCCTCTGCTTAAGCTGCTGCTGAGGGGTACACAGGGAAGAGCAGTCCCATCCCCCAGCATCCATCCACAGCCCTCTCCTTAAACCTCTCTCCAAGGTGATCCTCCCATGGAGAGAGAGGCTTAATTAGCTGCTGGTGTGTTACAGCAGACTTAAGAGATTTTAAAATGATCCCTGCTCCTGACTGGCTGCCTCAGATGAGCAGGGAATGCATTTTCCTAACAACTATTAATACTTTGTCACTTGGTGAGGAAAGACCTACCCCAGGTTCAGCTCTGTGTACAGCTTGGATCTTGACCTGACCCCAGAGCTGTCTGAGTTTTATGTTTTATGTTTAATTTCCATTCCATTCCATTCCATTCCATTCCATTCCATTCCATTCCATTCCATTCCATTCCATTCCATTCCATCTTCCACTCCATTCCATCCTATCCTATCCTATCCTATCCTATCCTATCCTAT